>NW_008356465.1:98702-156964 GCF_000622305.1 Nannospalax galili
AATATTTTTTTTAAAGAAACACAACCCATTCCTAAGAGCTCCTCCCCTGTGATGGGTGACCTTCACTGTCACCCTGACTGGGTTTAGAATTACCTAGGAGATTGAAGCAGGTCTCCAGATGTATTTCAGAGAGGATTAAGTGAGGAGTAAAGACCCAAATGTGGGTGGTATGAGCCAGAGGATGGGGCCATGGATGGAATAAAAGGGAAAAGAAGAAAGTGAGCTGAGTACCAGAATTTGTCTCTCTGCTCCTTGGGGCACCCAGATGAGAATAAGCAGCCTTATACTTCAACGGCAAGAGCTAGCTATCATGTCTTCCCCACCATGATGGACTATATCCCCTTAAACCATGAGCCAAAAGAAAGCTTTCCTCCCTTAAGTTGCTGCTTGTCAGGAATTTGGTCATGGCTGTGAGAAAGTAATTTGACCCTGTCACTCACATTCCTCCCACTAAGCCTTACCTTCAACAATGTTGCACTGGGACCAAGCTTCAGCGTGGGTATCACTGTGTAAAATGCGATTCAAATCAAGGCAGTTGGTTCCATTATAATTTAGTTATAGATATTATCTAGAATTACTTTCTGGAGTGATTTTGAATAAAATAATTTAATTTGTCCTACAGAGGAAAGAAATAACTTGAATTAGTGGAGTTGACCTATATTAGCATATACATTTGTATTTACTTTTGCACTTAAAAGACATTTATAGCATACTGTTTTTTTTAAAATTTTTATTGTACTTCCTAGATAATGTGTTCAATTTTAAATGTCATTGCAGAAGTAATGTGTTACAAATATCACAGGCTCAATGCTGGTAGGGTTAGAAACTTCCTATGTGAAGTCACTTGAACTCCTAAAAATAAGTTTATTTGTATGTTTCTTTTACATCTTCCTGATTTAAAAAATTAAACTGAGCTTTTCTTGTTCTATTTTCAACAAAAATGTTCTTCAGCATTTTTATTTCTCCTTGAAGTCAGAGGGAAAGCATTAAGAAAAATCACTGCAGTAGCAACACTGACTAATCTTACCGTATTGTACATTATCTTGGTATATTGCATGTGCTGTGAGCTCACTGAGAAGCTAGCTCTGGAACCAGAGTTGCCCTCCACCCCATTTCAGATCCAAGCACGTTTGTCTCACAGCGTCCTCCCAGGCCCCTTGTTTGGCTGCATTGCCCCCCTTAACTCTGGGACAAGGAGGGAAGAAAACAGCCCAAGAGTGAAAACACTGTGTCCTTTAGAAGACATAAGTGGTAAATGATAGAGGTTACTGTTGTTCATCCATGACGCAGAACTGCCTGCAGTGGGAAGTTCAGCCATGGGAAACTCAGCCATGAGAGAACCTTCAACTGGGAACTCCAGTGAACTGTCTCAGATTCCCCAGCCGGTTTCTGCTGAATGTTGTCCATACCCAATTTAATGATTCCGTTTCTGTCTGTTGCTATTTGTTCTGGTACTTGGAGCTTCACCTGAGGGAACCCTCTGCTCTGCCTGGGGCTCTATAGGAACTCCAATCTTACCCTGATGTCTCATCTCATGAAATCACTGCATGAATGTCTGCTGTTGGTTTGTGATAGCTGGTTAGAATCAGTTTCAAGCTAGCATCTTGAATACAGGCCTTCTGTTAAGGACATTGTCTTGGTTAGCTTTAGATTGCTGTGATAAAACACTGACCAAACCCAACTTGGGGAGGAAAGGATTTATTTCATCTTCAGTCTACAGTTCATCATGGAGGGGGAAGACAGGACAGAAGCACAGTGCAGGAACCAAAGTACAGACCATGGAGGAATGCTGCTTACTAGCTTGCTTCTCTGGCCTGGGCCTAGCCTGATTTCTTATATAACACAGGACCACCTGCCCAAGAGTGGCACCACCCACAGTGGGCTGGACCCTCCCACATCACTTAACAATCAAGAAATTCCTCACAGACATGCCCATGAGTCAATCTGATAGTAGAAATTCCCCAATTGAACTTCCCTCTTTCTAGGTCTGTCTGTTGACAACTGAAGCTCCCCAGCATAGACATCCTTGTCCTACTATGGCAGGAGAATAGGGAAAACAGTGAGACCAAATTAGCATGTGAAATAATAGTTGGCAGAAAGACTGGAAAACCTGCCAACCAAGGCCAGTACAGTAGACAGAGCATGCACTGAAATGTGCACCCACTACCCAGGAAAAAGGCAACAGGGAGCTTCTGACCCTTTCCTTCCAGCTCTGGCTCATTTCCACTTTCAGAAAAGTTCTTAATAAAGCATCTCTGCTGCTACCACTCATGTTTCCCTATCACATTCCTTCTTCCAGGACACAATAACCTAGAAATCCCAGTGGGTGCTCAGCAGACCCCAGTATCTACCTCCAACAGTTGATGAGCAGCCAGGAGTAAGATTTGTGTCTCTAACCTCTTTAAAACGTTCTACTTGGGTTGGCAAGATGTCTTAGCAGGTAAAGATGCTTGCAATACAAGCCTGATGACCTAAGTTCTATCCCCACAATCATTGGAAAGAGAGAACCAACTCCTGAAGTTGTCCTCTGACTTCCACGTGTACATTGTACCACACATTTCCCCTCACCCCAAACACACACACACACACACACACACACACACACACACACACACAAATAAATGACGTTTTAAAATTAGAAATTTGATGCTTATTCCAGGAGGCACCTAGAACCACTCCAAACTCAAAGGAACTTAGAATGCTCTCCTCCCTTCCTCCATCCACTCCTCTTTCCATTTTCCCCTCATATGCATAGACTGTAGGTACCCTTAGAAAACCTTTTTTCCTTCTATACTGCCCATCAAAGCCACCTGAATTTGATGGTATCTCATCAGATTTGATGGTAGCCAACAGCTCGGCTGTTTACCTCTCTTAGATTGTTCTAACCCCCAGCCTCCTTTGTTTTTCTTTTTAAGAAAAACAGTCAGTTTGTTCATGGGCTCCCCTCCCTGAGCTAGCATAGCAAGAGCCCTCGCATCCTTGTGTCAGGGATTCTGACTCGTTTTTCTCTCCTCTTTTCTCCATGCCCCTCAGCTCCTACCCTGTCATAGGAGTGGCCAGGCTCATACTGGGGTGTGAGTTATGCGTCCTGGAGGCAGCCCTCTGGACACTGTGATGTCTTTCCACATGCCAACATATAGGCCAAGGGCAGCTTCAGATAAAGTGTATGTGGAGCCATGGCCATGAAACACTAGTGTAGAACTGCATCCCCCTGGGACACACACTCTCAATGGCAGCTGGGCTCACTCTAAAGCCATAAAGTACATGAGCACTGCCATGGCCTCCAGGGAGTATATGCCAAGCTGGTGGCACCCATGTAGTGGCAGTCAAGATGGTGGTGGCCCATGTGGTGGCAGCCACGATAGTGCCTATAATGTGATGACCCCCGGTATAGGACACAGCTAGCTACTGGCTCCCCTGAGCACAATTACCCACTTTTCTGTGCTGCTGGTACCTCACCTACATAACCCCATTCTCCCCTCGACCCGCTCCACATTGCTCCTTGACTTTGCTTCACACTTCTGCACTACCACTTTTTCACTATGATTTGTCTACTTCCAGTTCACCATATCCTCTAACTCTCATATCCTTTCTGTCACTTGACTGTCTGTAGACACTGACTATAGAAAACCCCAGTAAGGTATGCATTTACCCCAGGTAGCAAGGCCTCCACTGAGTATGAGGGGGAAAAGCCCTCCTATTTATGCCTTTAATTTAGATGGCAATCTGAAAGAAAAACCAGAGCCATTAGTGTAGGCGAGCCTCTTCTCTGAACCTAGTAGCTTCAGTCTTTCCAGAGCTCTTAGGAGAGAGAGCTTATTCTACCAAGGTAAAAGAAACAACTTCAGAGGTGCCCATAGCAGGAACTTGCATCCCAGGATGGCAGGACAGAATGTGGGTGGAAACACCAAGTTATTGATTCAAACTGTTACTAGTGGTTGGGAGTCTGGGCCAAGTGTTCCCAGGTTTTTGGTATCTTATCCAAAGAATTGAAAATAAGTGCTCACACAGGTTTGCAAAAAGAGCAAGATAGCTTTATTTGGAACAAAGTGACAGTGTAGGTTATAGTGTGTGTGTTGGGGGGGTGGTAATACTGTCGAGATTGACAGTTGTCCTCATGAGTTAGAGTACTCAAGTTCCCTGACTGCTGTCTGGGGCTTCCTTTTATGAGGTTCAAAAGAAAGATGAACAGTTACTAAGGGAAGTAGCTTGAGTGGTTCTCTATTTCGATTGGTAGATTATGTCACATTGCCTTTTCTCTGGTCATATATTCATGTTGCCTACTGTGGATGTCCTTTCCCATAAGGGATCTGATTTTAATCATATGCATGTCCAATTATGCATATACATTAGAGGGTAAATAGCGGATTCTCTCTAAAAGATTACTAGAGGGCACAGTTCTGCTTTATTGTGCATACATGCAAAACATCAGGCCAGAGTGGCCCTTCCAGTCCTCAAACTTGGGAATACACTTGAATAGAAACTTGTCTAAATCGGAACATTGATAATGGAGAAATATACCATTATAAGATAGGAGCCTGACGCAGGTGGGGAACCGAGGAGGTTATGAGGGTGCTAGGCACACTATTTAGAGAGGGGTATGTGCATAGTAAGTGCACATGAAGGAACTAGGCTGCCAAGTGCATTACTACAGGCGGGGGTAGCTGTACATAACCCAAAGCCAAATGGGGGTCTTGTGGTGAGGGCCTTCCAGAACAGAGAAAAGGCAATGTGACATAATCAATGTCTATGTATGCATATATGACCCTGTCACAACCCTGTAGCATAGAACACCCAATCAGAATGTATGTTGCCAAATAAGGAAGACAAAGTCTCTAAACTGGTATATAAGGCAATGATCTCCTGCAGGTACAAACATAAATAAACGCTGCTTCCTGGTGAAAGCCTAGGTCCTGTCTCTCTGTATGAATACCCACAGTAGCCCCAGGGTATGAAACTGTCTCCTATGCCTGTCCGCTTCAAAACCCCAGATGAGTTAGCCCAGAAGGGTTGCTGCTCAAACTAGTATTTCTAACCCTCCTACAGAATCAGTTAGAACACCTGGAGTCATGACGGGAATGCCATAAGATCTTCTTGAGGACTCTGAGTAGGTGAGGAGGACATCCCTTCATTCCAGAGATCATTCCTGTTTTTTAGTCCCTTAGGGAATTCAGCTGGACTCCCTGCTCTGGTAATACCCTCAAGGATTGGAGTAAGTGTGACCCTAAAGAAAGACTAACTAATCGAGGCCTTTAGAAAACTAAGGTTACCACAGCTGGCTCCTGTCTGCTGTTTACCTCTTAAAACTCAAAATTATATCTCTTTAAATCTTCACAGCAAGCTTTACCTTTTGATCTTTTGCTTTCACTGGCCTTTCTTACATCTTAAAGACAGGGATATGTAAACTTTGTTCTTCCAGGTGTATATATACTCTGATCTCAAGTGACTGTGTTCTGTGCGTTCATGATCATTATTTTCAGGTCACTGTGTCATTTTGTGTCTATGGCAGCAGGGAACAAACTTCAGTCTCCTCCTGGCATCACTGAAATAATTAACCTGTGGCTGCTCCATTGTCACATTTCATTAGTTTCTGTTTGTTAAAATGACTATTCTTGGAATGCCTAATACATGATGTATGTGTGTCTGAGTCTATGAGTGTGGTTTTGTTTGTGCCTGTGTGTGTATGTATGTATGTATGTATGTATGTATGTATGTGTCTGAGTGTGTGTATGTGTCTGAATGTACATGTATGTAACAAGAAGTGCCACTTTCAAATCAGGCACCAGGAACAAGGTGGAAGATCACAGTTTTAAATCCTGCTGGCAGGGACTCAAGGAAGTCCTCCCCAAAGCCTGAGCACCAGGCAGCACTTTTTACAGTATTTATAGACAATCCAACATCATTCCAGACCCACAGTGGATTAGTGGGCTTGAATTCCTGCCCTATGTGACTGTGGACTAGGCACAAGGGTTTCTAGTCTATGTGACCTGGGTCACCCACGGGGTTCTAGCTCCTACAGGTCAGAGGGGCCATGAGCTTGAATTCCAAGCAGAAGCAAAGATTAGACAACTGGCTATTTTCTTAGGTAAGGAGGGAAGTCTCTTTTCTCAGATAAGCAGGGGCTAGTTTCTTAGGCAGCCTGCTCTGAGCTTTTCTCAATTAATTTTAGTTTTATTCCTCAAGCATATGTGTCTTCAAGAATTTGCCTGTATGAGTGTATGTGTCTGTGTATGAGACAGTGAGTGTGTTTGTATGTGTATGTTTGTGTGTTTATATATGTGGTGTGTGTGCGCATGTGTAAGCGTATGAAAATTTTGAACTATGTTAATATATAGCAGCTCTGGCCTCTGTTCTTTCCTTTAAAAAGTGATTAGCTAAAATTCAGGAACTTACTAACTGTAAAGTATGGAACTGAAAACAAACTAGTGATGCAGGATTCCCCCTCAATCAGGCTTAACTAAAATGTTAACTCACATACTAACTAAAATGTTAACTAGCTAAAATGCTAAGTAACTCAAGTATAACTAACTCAACTGCTAATTAACTAAAATGTTAAAATTAAGCTTCCTTCCTGATGATTTGGAGCTGATGCTTTTTAACGTTAATTCTGAAAACTGAAGCTAGGCAGATGATCACTGCAGGATTTATAAGGGCTAAAATGATTTACAATGAATATTTAAACGAAAAAGTGGGGCTGGAGAGTTGGCTCAGTGGTTAAGAGCACTGGCTGCTCTTGCACAGGAGCTGGGTTTGATTCTTAGCACCCACATGGCAGCTAAGAACCATCTTAACTCCAGTTCCAGGGTATCCAATGCCCTCTTCTGACTTATGTGGGCATTGCATGACATAGATGCACTTACATACATGTAGACAATACACTCATACACATAAAATAAAAAATAATAAAATACGTAAAAGTACAACATGATGTTAATTTGTCATACATACATTTTAGATTTAACGGTGTCTTAAAAGACCTGATAAATGTATACCACCTTATAAACAGATATTCTTAACTTTTTGAAACCTATCAAAATGGTATTTTGAGGATCTGTTAAATACATTTCATAAAACCTTGAAATGCTCTAAATACAATTTTTTCATGTAGTAGTTACTCTGAACAGAAAACAGGGCCCCAAAGTCAGGAAGCAGTTTCATCAATGACCTGCTCAGTCCCACAGAGATAGTTCTCTAAAGCAAGACCCTGCACAAAGACTCAGCCTTTTTTGCCTTTTGCTTTTCCATCCCCTATAGATAACAGTATGCATTCTGATTGGAACTTTAAAACGCTGTAAATAGATGTGAGAATGGCTAGAATGCTTGACTGGAGAGGAGCAGAAACGCACCTGCATACGGACATCATCCTTATCCCCTGCTGTCAGTGTAAAACAGTGTTCTTTGAAGGCACAAAAGTTTTATAAAGCCACAAAATTTTATATTGGCACGTCAATTTTGATAATTCTCCAAAATTCTGGTTTTCTCTTTAGATCCCTTGACCAACCCAATGGCCATTTCATTTTAGCTTTAGACTCCAAACTGTAATGATTTTTAAACTTTACCTGTGCAGATTATAGGCTTGTGGCCCCATGACGGACTTTGTGATATTCAAAATCTCTCCACAGAAGTGGGGAGATTGCCTGTGAGAGTCTGGTGGGACTCTAAAATATAGAGTCAGTAAAGATGCTTTCAGAGCTTTCAGTCTATGGTAGATTGGCTTTCTATCTTTTAGGGTATATGGTGGGGCAGTATATCATGATGGCAGCATCCGGGTGATGGGAGGGGCTACATTTCAACATCCAGGAGGTGAGAGAGGAAGAGACTGGGGCCCCAGTATAAGGCCACAGTCCCAGTCACCTTACTCCCACGAGGGATCCACCTTCTAAAGCTTCCAACCCCTTCCTATTTACTGGGAGTGTCTGGGTCCTACTGCTCACTCCTGTAGCTTTAATTTACATCTATTAGTCATCAGTGTTTAAGTTGGACTGCTGATTTAATCATTTCTTCCATACCATTAAGCAATCTTTAATCTAAAATCTGTACTTTCAAAGACATGACTCTTAGCAGAAGCAAAGTAGCAACCTTAGATCTCTGAGACCAACCTGATCATTGCCAAGGCTCTAAGCAGGCTGAGTAGAAAACAACTTGGTTGTAAAATGATACTTTTCCCCCTTTATTTTTAAGTAGAACAAGATAAGAACTTCGGAAAAATCTGATTTTTGTTTGTTTTTTATTGATGTTGTTTTTGAAGAGAGCATAGACAGGCAGTAGTTCTCATAGTTTGATGTCACAATTGCAAATTAAAAAATCGTCCTAAAAATGTAACACAGTAGTTATTTATCTTTTAGACTTAATAACATACCCCCTTTTAAAATTGCATATATAGCTAGGCAATGGTAGGGCACACCTTTAATCTTAGCACTCAGGATCAGACAGAGGCAGATGATTTCTGTGAGTTCCAGGCCAGTCTGGTCTATATAGTGAGAACTGGGCATCTCGGGGGTCTTGGTGAAGGAAACATCAGGACTCATTTCTTTAGAATACAGTCTTTGGATGGCGTGGCTTCACCTTCCTCCAGCCCCTTTGTCACTATCTTACTAAGCCTGTGCCACATACTCTCCAAAGTGGCTGAGGGTCAGGTTCCCAGGCTCAGTGGTCAGTGTGAATCCAAAGGCATCCATGACCATGAGATGAACAGAAAACACAAAGGAAACAAAAGAGAGACTATGTTAATGTCACCTGGAGGAGAGAACGCCTGAAGAAAGCTCTGAGGAGACATCAAGCATCAGGAACTCCTCAAATAACAGGCACTTAGAGCTTTGACTAGAAAGCATTGGCCCCTGCCAGAGCCCATAAGGTAACCAAAGGCAGGGTGAAAGCCTGGCATCTCCATCTTCATTCTGCATCTGTCCCTCTTTGTTTGAGCTACAGACCTCTGTGTGCATGCATGCAAATCACTCAGAGTGTCTATCTAGAGACTAGAGATCTCTGTTATGGTTAATCTTGTCAAGTTGAAGAGGTGTAGAGTCTCCATGGAGACAAATCTCTGTGAGGGAGCATCTGTTAGGTTCATTGAGGTGGGGAAAACCACCCTAACTGTGCACTGAATGAAAAGGAGAAAGCCATCCAGCACTAGCACTCATCTCCACTTCCTGGCTAGGAATGCAAGTGACCAACTTCCTCCTGCCTCCTTCCTTCCTCAGCTTCTTCCCTGCCATGATAGACTATCTCCTAGAACTGGAAGACAGAAAAAACCCTTCCTTAAGTTGCTTCTGGTGGATGTTTTGTTGAAACAAGACAAACAACTAATAATACACTAGCATATCTTGTTCCCCTTCAAGGCAAAAGCCTGAAGATGAGAGTACTTGGGGCACCTTCTTGTCAGCTGTTTACAGCATCCTGTTCCAGTTCCACTAAAGGTCTCCAACCATTGACCAGGACTGCTTAATTAAGTATGCCTCACGCCCCCTGCCCCAATTCTTCCTCTTCCTAAACCTAAAGCTCATGTCAGTACTCCAAAAATGAAGCGAGGATCTCTGGACCTTGTTACCTGTTCCTCTTTGCAACAAACACTGATTAAATCTCTTCTTGGCTTTTCACCATTACTCTTCTCTTTGGTGTGTTGGGATGGTTGCCAAGTGTAGCCTGTTGACTGTCAGAGCCTCTGGTTACAATCAGAATGGGAAGCTGACACACAATAAATTATGAACCAACATCTCTCTCTCTCACACACACACACATGCATACAGAATAATGATGATGATGACAGTAATGATGATGACAATAATAACAATAATAAAAACAATAAGAAGAAGGGTGAGGAGGAGGAGGTGGTATTGTGGCATGTACCTATAATTTTATCACTTGGCAGTCTGAGGCAGCAGGATCCCAAGTGCTAGGTCAGCCTGGGCTATAGAATAAGACAAAAAAGTAAAAAGAGGAGGAATGATCCCTTGGTGGATCCTGAAGACAATACTCAGAAGGAGTTGGCATACCCCATGTCTGCATTCACCCACAGCTGGACACAGGCCTTAAGAACAGCTGATGTTTTCCCTGTCAGTTTTGATTCCACTTGCCTCTGCCAGAGTTACAGCATTCCTTCACATTCCCTTGGGCTCATGCTAAAGGAAGGACTGTACAGCCTCTAGCACTGGCACAGTGGGAAACATTTTACTTCTTTTAGGCAGACTCTCATCTCACTGTGTAGCCCTGGCTGGCCTGAAGCTCTGTGTAGACCAGGCTGATCTAAAATTCACGAAGACCTGACTACCTCAGCCTCCCAAGCACTGGAATTAAATGCACACCCTGCATTTTACCTGTGTCCATGTCTGTATACCAAAACACGAAATTTCACAGACACATGAATTAGTGGCAAACAAAGCAAGATAATTTATTAGGGGAGCTGGAGAGATGGCTCAGCAGTCAGGAACTTACTGCTCTTCCAGAGGACCTAAGTTTGGGCAGCTTGCAACTACCTGTAACTCCAGGAGATCTGATGCCCCCTTCTGGCCTTCATGGGCACCCACACTCAGTGGCACACACAGACACATACAGACACACACATGTGAAAAAAATGTAAAATATTAAGAAAAAATAAGAACTTATTAAAAAGGGGGCCAATGAGATGGCTCAGCAGTGGCAAAAGCACTTTTTGCCCAAACTTGATGACCTGAGTTCAGTCCTTGGAACCCACAGTGAAAGGACTCACAGAAGTTGTCCTCTGACTCCACATACATGCTCTAGCACACATGTATGCACACACACAGAGGCATGCACGCATGCACACATACAATAATAAAGGATACCTTTCAAAGGTGGAAACTGAACAGAGAAGATAGAACATTCATTATGTCAGCTGGCACTGGTTACAAAGGAACAGGGCTTTATATCACATGGCCTGGGATTGGGGGCTCATTTTCATATGGGCATGTTCTCATACATTATTACATGTGATTCTAAATACAACTTATGCATGGCATGCTTCATTAACATCTTCAATCTCTACCCAGGAGAGTTATCTTCAGACACTCTGGAGTGCCTCCACACCTGTACCAGTGCTGCACTTAGTGCTGGTGGAGAAGTTCCAGCCTTCCTCTGTCAATTTGGTCTTTGCGTATGTGAATTTGCACAAGGCTCTCCAAACCATTCTCTTTCTTACTCTTCTGCCAAAAAGACTTTCAAATAGAAAAGCAATCCTCAAAAGAAAAAGTTGATTGCAATTTGAGAAAATTTTCACTAGATATTTGATATGATGGGATGATCAGCATTTATTGAGTACCTACCTGTGTAGGACTGTACAAAGCTCTTGACAGTTCAGACTTCACTTAATCTCCAAACAGCTCTATAAAAGTAAAAACATTAGAGCTGGGGAGGCAGCTCACTGGTGGAGGATTTGCTTAGAGGCACAAGGTTCCAGGTTCCATCTTCCAATACTGCAAAGAAAAAAAACCAATGAATAAATAAATAAACTCTGTAAAGGGCTAGGCTAAGTCTGTGATCTCAGAGCCAGTGAGTGCTGGGGAGCCTGCACTTAAATCTACAACTGTGGACAATGAAACCCATGCTGTTAACTGCCATTGATCTCCTTCATTTGTGAATGGGCTTGTGTTCCACAAGTTCATCTTAATCTGTTAACCTGGAACACAGGTTGAACTTTTTCCAAGAGCTTTTTTTTTTCTACAACTTGGTAAAGACCCCATTAACTGCTAGCTATAGCCACAACCATTTTGTAAAGCTCCTCCATTTGACCTACAGCAGTTCTTGAAACTAAAATAATTTGGTTCTCAGAATTAGAACAATTTATTTCTCTAGATTCCTGCCCTTTTCACCCTATTGACACCCAGAAATTAATTTTTAAAACTACATAGAAAAATTTAAAAGAAAGAAAGAAGGAAGGGAAGAAAAAGTGGAACAGACTGGGCCAGGCACATCCCTTGGTGGTAGAGCTGTTGCCTTGCCTGGTATGTGCAAGGTTCCAGGTTTGATCACCTGCACTGCAAAACAAAAACAAACAAGCAAAAACAGGCTTCTCCCCTCTGTTCAATCTTTGGGTGACTTTTAAGGACTCTATGAGTCAGATGAGTAATACTAGGTCCTACTGTGATGCTTACACGTGTCTCATCACACCTTGCTCATATTCACCCATTGCCCTCCTTCACCTCCCTCCACCTCCTGCTGGTTCCCTTTCTCACCCCAAATACCTAACAGGAAATTATGACTTTCTTAAGAATAAGTACATACTACTAAAAACATTGAGTCATGTGCACTTAATATCAATTTCTAATTAAGTTCAATGCTATTTTAGCTTATCATAATTAGGTACATACCATAGATTTAGTGGCTCAGTAAGGAGATAATTAACAGAACTTCCAAGAACAGAATGCATTGTTTACTCTGGTACTGTAAAATATTTCAGGATAAACATCAATATGCTAAGGTAAAAAAAAATTTTAATAGGGGAATATTCACAAATTTGCATGTCTTCTTTGCACAGGACCCATGCCAATCCTCTCTGTATCATTCCAATTTTAGTATATGTGTTGGCAAAGCAAGCATTTGTCTCGGTTTAGGTTTTTTTGAAACAGGATCTCATTAGGTAGCCCAGGCTAGCTTCAAACTTGCAATATTCCTGCTTCAGCTTCTTGAGTACTGGAACTACAGACATGCAACTTCATGACCCATTAAGAAGTATTTTAGAAAACTATTTTTACTTTTTTAAATAAAAATACACGATAGGCGTGGTGGTACACACCTTCAGGAGGCAGAGGCAGGAGGATCTCTGTGAGTTCAAGGCCAGCCTGGTCTACATAGTGAGTTCTAGGCCATCTGGGGTGACAGGGAGACTGTCTCAAAAAGACCAAAAAATAACAAAATACACAAAGTAATGAGTTTCATTATGACTACATCTTCATAATGTTTGTTCCTATTCAACCCTTTCTTGGACCCCAAGTCTTCCCCCTGCCCCTAGGTAGTGCTCTTTCTACTTTCATCTCAAACATATGTGTGTACATTTGAAAAAAAAAACCTAGATTCCACATATGAGAGAAAGCATGTGATGGGCCTTTCTGATTCTGGTGCATTTTGCTTAATATGATGATCTCAAGTTCCATCCATTTTCCTGCAAATGGCATAATTTCACTGTTCGTGGCAAATACAATTCATTACATATGTATATGCAGCACATATTCTTTATCCATTCATCTGTTGATGGACACCTAGTCTGATTCGGTATCTTGACTCTTGTGAATAGTGCAGCAGTGAACATGGATGTGCAGATAGCTCTGTCATGTGCAAATTAGATTCCTTCATGTATACAGCCAGCAGTAACATGGCTGCATCACATGTAGTTCTGTTTTCAGTTTTTCAAGGAACTATCAAACAGATTCCATAGTGGCTGCACTATCAGCATCCCTATCAACACTGTTTACAGTGTTGTAGTCCCTGCAAACCACACCCCTATCTTGGCCAGCACTTGTTATTTTGATTTTTTCTGACAGGGATGAGACAGAATCTCAATGTCGTTTGGATTTAGATTTCCCTGATTGCTAAGTATGTTGAACAATTTTTCATACATTTGTTTTAAGTTTCTTTCTTGTTTTTAAAATTATTTTTTCTTACAGTGTGTGTGTGTGTGTGTGTGTGTGTGTGTGTGTGCATGCGCAGGTGGAGGTCAGACAACAGCTTGTAGGAATCGGTTCTCTCCTTCCACCAAGTGGGTCCCAGGGATTGAAAGGTTGTTAGGCTTGGTGGCTTTACCCCCTAATCCATTTGGGCAGCTATTTTTTGTTTTATAAAGAGACTTATTTTTATTTATGTGCATGTATGTGTGTCTGTGTGTATGGGTACCTGTGTATGAGTGTCTACAGAGGCCATGAGTGTCAGATCCGGGTGTTGGGAACAGAACTTGGGTTTTCTGCAAATGCAACAAATACTCTTAAGGGCTGAGTGATCTGTCCAGGTCCTTACTGGCCATTTACATTTCTTCTTGTTTTGTGTTTTTCCTTAACTTGGTAACACACACCAGTGATCCCAGCCCTCGGGAAGGTGGTACTGCATAAAGAAAGCAAGACCTTATTGATCCCCCCAAAAGGATGCTTATCTTGATAGATGAGAAATGGCCACCACTGAGTACTCTTGAATGTGTATTGGTTCAGAGGGGCATTCCTAAACAAATGTGAACTAGAGTCAGATATGAAGGCTGAGGCCAGCAAGCCTAGGCTGCAAAGCCAAGCCTTATCTCAAAAACAGCAAGGGGCAAGGGGAAGAAAGGAAAGGACTATGATGTAGGGCTGAGTCCTTGCCTTGTGAAATTGAAGGTCTTGCTGCTGATCCTCAACAAAGCTGACTTTCATATTTTTCCCTGTCCCTATAGTTTCGTTCTATCTATGGCAGACCGTCATGTCACCTATCCATCAGCCTGGTTCAGGATTTCACTACTGTGTGAAAACAGCCATGTTATTCTTGTTGACACATCCCCCTCAGAATCAAAGTCATTCGTTCATATGTCAATTTTGGCAACAGCTCAGCATTCTGCAGCTTCAGAACATTTCCACACTATCCCTGGGTGCCAGAGTTAGAACTCACATGTTCATAAAGAAACACATTCTCTGACCCCTTTTTATATTTCTCATTCTTTGCTAAATAGAAACCCAGAATTCTTTTGTAGCTTACAGTTTGGATTGGTAATTCCCATTTACTGTGTAGCGCTTGAGTAGAAACAGGCTTCCCTCTCCACCCCAAATTCTGTCCTACTTAGGGGAGGGCAGTTGAAACCCACAGCTTTATCCAATTGTCTTCCTCCCTTTAAAGAAATTACCTCTCTGTGGGGTCTGGCCAGCAGTGATAACCAGCAAAGTAAAAATCAATGAACTTCAAGTGAGAGTTCCTTAAAGAATCTGGTCTTCCTCATACATAGGGCAATGTGTATTACTTTTAAGAATTATCCATGTGGTTCCTTTGCCCATTTATCGACTGAATAATTTTTGTTGTTGTGCCCGTGTGTTTCTTCGTACTCGTGTTGAGAGGGTACGCATGTGCAAGTCAGAGGACAACCTCTGGTGTTGGTCCTTACCTCCTACCTTGACACAGGGTCTGTTTTCCCTGAAGACTCCAGGCTAGGTGGCCCACAAGCTTCCAGGGCTGTCCCGAACCTCTTCTCTTGCTACAGGATGCTACAATTACAGACAGGTGCCACCATAGCCAGCTTTGTGTGGGTTCTGAGGATCCAAAACATGCTTATGCTTACGCCTTTGCCCACTGAGACATTTCCCCAGCCCTGCTTTTATGTTTAATATTTTGAGTTCTCTTTAGATTCTAGATCTTGATCCTGTTGGGTGAACATCTGGCAAAGGTTTTCTCTCTGCTAGCTGTGTCTTCACTCTACTCACTGTTTCCTTTGCTGGGCAGCAGCTTTTCAATTTCACATAATACTATTTGTCACATCTGTGTGGGCTGAAGTTCCAAGAAAAATAGCCACACTCAGGTTAAAGATTCCACAAGACTGATGGACTGATTAGAAGCAGTGACTGTGAAGAGATTGGAGTGCTGCAGATCCTGGGCCCAATTATTTTGGGCGGTCTTTTGTACCTTTAATAACTATTCACTGCCCACATCTTTGTGGCTACTGGGTAAAACCTTCTGTATTAACCAGCCTCCAGTTTCAACCAACCCAGAAGCTAATAATGTTGCCAGATAGCACCTGATAGCAGATTCCCCACTTGCTGTAACCCACCTAAGATATTTGACAAAGGCTGGTATTTCCACCAATGTATTTGACAAAAGCTTTATGACTTTCTTTTGTTCTGTAAGATGAAAACTTCAAGAAATCACTTCTCTATTGGAACATGCTTTGTGGGGGGGGCACTCTAAACCTGTGTTCCCAGGCTGTGGTCACCATTTCTGGTTCAGGAATAAATTCTCTTACTCCCTTTGCGGTGAGAACTGTGCTTTATGTTGGAGTGCTTTTCCCCCCTCAAAAGCCCTGACCTGTATCTTGAAATGTTTTCCTCTAATTCTAGGTATCACATTAAGGTTTTTTATTCATTTGACTTGATACAGAGGGAAAGGTACAAGAAATCTATCTTCTTTCTTCTATATTTGGACATGCTGTGTACCAGCACTGTTTATTGAAAAGATTCTTTGGCACATTTTTTGACATGCTGTTGAAATGCAAGTGCTGTAGCTGTGTTCAGATAATGAACAAAACTCCTGAGCTGGGGAGATGAAGTACTAAGTTCTTGCTGTGCAAAAATGAAGACCCGAGGCTCTGATCCCCAGGACCCACAAGAAGCTGGGTATAGTAGTGTATGGCATCTGTAACCCCAGCACTGGTGGAATGGAGACAGATGGACTCTGGGGGCTTGCTGGCCAGACTATCTGAAACAGTGAGCTTCAAGTTCAGTATGAGACCCTGTCTCAAAAAGTAAGGTGGAGAGTCAATAGTAGGGGAAGACACCTAAGGCTGAGTTCTGGCTTCCATATGCTGGTGAGAACATACGGTGCACCAGAACAGGCACACCCAATACACATACACCACATACATAATATCTTTATTTAACAGAACCCTCCTCCCTCCTTTTTGTACTTTTTTTGGGGGGGGTCTTTTTGAGACAGGGTCTCCCTGTAGCCCCAGCTGTCCTGGAACTATGTAGACCAGGCTGGCCTTGAACTCACAGAGATCCGCCTGCCTCTGCCTCCTGAGTGCTGGGATCAAAGGCATGTGCCACCACGCCCAGCCTTTTTGTACTTTTAAAATTTTTTTATATTATTTTATGTGTATGAGTGTATTGCCTGCATGTATGTGAGTGCACCCGTGTCATGCAATGCCTCGGAGGCCAGAAGAGGGCTTCGGATTCTCCTCCACTTGGAGTTAAGGCCAGTTCACAGCCACCATGTGGGTGCAGGGAATCAAACCCAGGTCCTCTGCAAGAGCAGTCAGTTCTCTTAACTGCTGAACCATCTCTCCAGTCCCCCTTTTCATACTTAAAAAAATTTATTAGCATTACTTTAAGAAAATAACATCTATATTGAAAAGCTTTGTATAGGTTAGAGAATTTCAAAGGGAGTGGATGCCAAACTCAACAGCAACTGTGATAAATTTCACAGTATTGTCGAATCTTGGTAGTATAGTTTATCAGTAAAAATACTCGTTATACTAGACATACAGAATTACAAATTGACATCCTTAAATACAATTACACATTTTTAGTTGAGTTGTATCACTTTTGCTATTACATTTTTTTTAACTTCCCATACTGATTTTTATCTCTCGAAGTCCATTAGATGATATATTTTCTATAGAGCACAGGTGAAGGCACCCTGGGGCTGTAGAAGAGTAATAGAAAGATGCTGGAAAACCTCTTGGTGCCTGGGAATGGGAGAGGACCAACATCAAGGCCTGGATATGTTGAGTCAACACCATAGCTGACCATGAAGGGAGGTGGGAGGTCCATTCTAGAGAATCAGACCTCCCAAGACAAGAATCTGCAAATGACAGAAACCTCCCCTTTCCCAAGCATAAGTCCAACACAGAGGCCATGTGCAACCTGGGACCTCGGGGGGAGGGGGTTGTGAGGAATGAAGCCACTCAGAGAAGGCTGAAACTGCTGCCCAACATCAGGAAGTCCTTCATCCTCCAATCTGCCAATCTACTTCCACTATCAGCCCACCACCAGAGGAATGTAGAACTGTGCCTGCCCCCCTCCCTCCCCTCCCGACATACTTTTTGAGACGGGTATTGCTATGTAATCCAGTCTGGTCTCCAATTTGCTTTGCTGTTCAGGCTGGCCTCAAACCCAGCTATCCTGCTTCTGCCTCCCCAGTGCTGTTATTATAGGCATGTGCTACCTACCACATGTAACTCCAAAATTTTCACATGAAAAATTAGAAGAAAATGTTTTGGAGAGAACAGAAACAATTTTACCAAGTCAGTAAAAGTTTACACAGCCAGATCTTCATTTCATAGAGAAAAATTCTGTTTATAACAGAAGTATAAAGAATGAAATGTCCCAATGCTTCAGTTTCTGGACTAGTATGATCTTGGCCTATGTCAATCATCTGTGTGTGTTTTTTTTTAACCTGTCATCCATATCCCTATCCCTACTTCATCCTTCTATGAGCTGATACTTGTGTTCATGTCTTTAGTGGAAAAGAACCTCAGAAATAAATGTAGACCAGATCTGTAAATATGCAATTTTATTTTCTACATATTTTCTATATGAAATCAATTCCAGTGTTCATTTATAGAAATGGCTTTAAGGTTTCAATTTCTGGAAAGATCTCAATGCTTAGAAGGATTTGCTGCTCTTGCAGAGGATGCAAGTTCAGTTCCCAGCCCTCAGGTCTGGTGGTTCACAACCTCCTATAACTCCAGCTCCAGGGAATCTGACACCCTCTCTAGCTTCCATGGGTACCAGTACTCATGTGCCTATGCACACACATATGTATAAAAATAAATCTTTAAAGACATTCATTTATACTTTTTTTGTTGCTTAACACTTCCTATAGCTAATCATATCTATATAAGGGACACAGTAGAGACAGATAGCTAGCCATGGACCCAAGAGCCATTTTCTGACACACAGAAGCTCCAGCAGTGTTGCTAAGTCACAGAGATGTCCTTTTGTGAATTATCTTTATCTTCTGTCCGAGTTCTGTTGGGTCTATTTCTTTCATTGTTTGGAAAAAATTCTTGGTAGGACTTTGATATTCTGTTTGAAGTGCCTTGCAAATATTTTGCATCAGGTTCCAGATAAAGTTGATTCTGAATACATTTTCCTTTGCATTTGATATAGCAATCAGCTTAAGTCCCTAACATGCAGAAATACTTTTCTTGTAGTCTGATCCATTAGCAGTTTGTCTCACGGCTGTCACATGAATATCCTGCCTCTTTTCTAAGACTACAAAAACATGTCCAACATTTTGTCTACTGGCTTTGTACTTTCCATATTTTCTACTTACGCTGGAAAATTTTCTCAATTATATACTTTTGCCATCAATATGTGGTACAATGTTTATCAGATATCCACTCCCCACATACATATGGGTCTATTTCTAAATTGCTTATTCTGTTTGTCTTACATGCTTTTCCCAGATTCTTTTTATTACAAATCTTGATTTAGATGCATCTAGGTCTTTATTTCTTCATTAAAGTTTAGCGGGGGAAATGATTCAATCTTTAAAAAAAGGAAAAGTCTGATACTTTCATTGGAACTGCAATGGATTTATAAACTTTCTGAAGAGTACTACTACCCACATTGCATTGTCAAGTACCATAAATGCATTACATCTTGTCATTTGTACAAGCCATTTTCTGTTGTCTTTGATACTTTTCTCATGGCTGCAACCAAATACCTGACAAGGATCCACTTGAGAGGAAGGATTTATTTTGGCTCACAGTTTGTGGGTACAGTCCATCACAGTGAGAAAGGTATGGTGGCAGGGATAGGAGGCTGCTTGTTCACATCTGGGTGGATCAGAAGCAGAGAGAGGGGAAAGCTGTGCTTAGCTGGCTTTCTACTTTTCTTTGTATTTACTATCTGCCCCAAGCCTACAGGATGGTGCCGCCCCTATTTAGGGAAGGTCTTGCCCCCTCAGTTAATACTTTCTGGAAACACCATCACAGATAATACCCAATGTTCTTCCTCACTAATGTCCCTTCCCTGGTTTTGTAATCTAATCAAGTTGACAAATGAAATTATCACTAATCATCACATGCCTTCATAAAGATCTGGGGGGCATAACCCGGTATGGTGGCACATGCCTTTAATCCCAGCATTCTGGAGGCAGAAGCAGGTGGATCTCAGTGAGTTCAAGGTCAGCCTGGTCTACACAGTGAGTTCCAGGCCAGCTGCAGCTACAGGGAGTACTGTCTCAAAAAGAAAAAAAAAAAAAAAAAAAAAAAAAAAACAAAACACAAACACAATAAAAAAACTGGGGGCAGTCGGTGTTAGGTTGTTACATACAGCAGCACTACTTGCAATCTTTTCTTACAGCACAGCACAGAGGAAGTAACATTTGCACATGGTAACAAGTGTCATCTTTACACTGTTCCTAACGTTAAACTGGTTCTATCACATGAAATAGGTATTGTCCATAGGTGTTTGTGTGTTTGCATAGCATCTATAAAGGTTTTTCTTCTGTCCTGACAGTGTTTATTATAACTCAGAGCTCTATTTCATAAGCTTTTTCTGGCTGGGCGATAGCCCAGCAGATAAAGGCACTGTGAAGGGACAAATCTATTTAAAGTCATTATTTTGGGGGTAGTTTGCTGGAAAGCAATAAAAAACCAATTTAAACTCAAACCTAATCTCTATGCTGAATTCAAATCTTACAGAGTATCCTTCAAAGAGAAGTTAACCATGTACAGAATAATATGTGCAAGGAGATACAAGACATATTCTGATTTTTCCAACCTCAGTAGCATTTGGAGGGTATTGGAAAAGATCATTAAAAAAATTAAAAAAAATCAATTATTTTGAGGAGCTAGAAAGACAGCTTGCAGTCGGGCATGGTGGTGCATGCCTTTAACTTCCGTGAGTTCAAGGCCAGCTTGGTTTACATAGCGAGTTTCAGGCCAGCTGGGGCTACAGGGAGACAAGAGAGGGAGAGAGAGGGAGAGGGGAAGAGGGGAAGAGGAGAAAGGGGGGAAAGAGGGGAAGGGGGAAGGGGAGGGGGAGGGGGAGAGGGAGAGAGTACCTACATAGCAGCTAGCAACTCTCTTGTAACTCCAGTTCCAGAGGATCAGATGCCCTCTTCTTGGCCTCCGTGGGCGTTGCACAATGGGTACACTTACATGCAGACAAAACACTCACACATATTAAAAAAATTTTTAAAATTTAAACCCCACTATTTAATTATACACTAATGTGAAACCAAAGTAAATTGTCTCTAAGATAGTTGATCTGACTACTAGAAAAAGAGGAACAGTACAATTCATTTTATGAAGCCAATGCAACCTTTATGGGAGATCAGAGAAGGGAAAGCAAAGTTAGTCATTTCCAATTTAAATGGAATTTACCTAAATCCAACATTTATTAAACTTGCATTGTCATCAAAGTAGTGTGTGTCTCAAATATAATGGAGAGATGAACATGAGAAAGTAGACTGATACACATAAATGGAAGTATCATGATAAAGCTCAGCATCTTGTACTATTAGTTGGTAACCCCCCCCCCACGCACACACACAGGAAGACAACATCAATGAATTTAACAGCCGTTGAGCCACATGCTAATGGGCAAAAGGAAAAAGAACCACTGTATTAGTGCACATAGTGTTTCTTTTACTTTTGGGGGGGGGGTCTTTTTGAAACAGGGTCTCCCTACAGCCTCAGCTGGCCTGGAACTATAGACCAGGCTAACTCTGAACTCACAGATTCATCTGCCTCTGCCTCCCATGTGCTAACACTACAGGCGTACACCACCTCACCCAGCTGAGCTTCTTTTTATCTAGTGGGGGACTTGTGCACCGCATGTGTGCATGTGTGTGTGTGTTCGGAAGAACCCTTTGTGTAGTCAGTTCTCTCCTTCTACTGTGTGGGTCCTGGGGATTTAACTCCGGTCATCAGACTTGGTGGCAAGCACCTTCACCCACCCACCCACCCACCCATCTTATTGGCCCTAAAAATTTTAATATTATTTTTATGTGTATATGTGTATTGTGCAGGTAGGTAAGTGCACCCATGTTGTGCAATGTCCGAGGACGACAGAAGAGGCTGTCAGATCCACTGGAACCGGAGTTACGGACAGTTGTTAGCTGCCATGTGGGTACTGGGATTCGAACCCTGGTCTTCTGCAAGAACAGCCAGTGTTCTTAACCATTGAGCCATCTCTCCAGCCCATTTTTAAAAAAATTGTATGGGTGCATATGTTATACTTATGTGGTGGCCAGAGGGGGATTTGAGTGTCCTCCTTTGAGACGGGGGTCTCTCACTGAACCTGGTGCTAGGTCTTCAGCCAGCCAGCAAGCTTCAGGGATTTTCCTGTCTCCACCCTCCACATTGCTGGGTTATAGGTGTGCATTGCCACACCTGGCTTTTTACATAGATGTTGGAGATTTGAACTCAGGCCAACTCTCCACAGAACTGGGCAGCTGCTTTATTTCTCTTAGTTTCTATGCTGTGTTTGGGGCAGCTGGTACTAATCAGTGGCTAGGCACTTGGTTCCTTATGTGTCTTCCTGATGATCCCATTCCTGGAGAGATTCCAAGAGGGAGAAAGTAGAAGCTACCAGAAATCCTAAGGACCAGCCTCGGACATTGCATGTTACTTTAACCCTCTATTGGATACAGGGAGTGACACCCACTCTCGACTGTCTTCAAGTGTATCTTTCTGCTTAATCTAAACTAACTTTGCTTTACTTTGCTCATCTGAAATTCTTTATTGTGGTTGACATCAAGGACCCAGGGACACATGAAAAGGCCCCCTGAGATTGGGGATGGGGGGGCTTGGGGGAGGCCTGAGACTGCATTGTCTACAATCTTAAGTTGCATTTCCTGCTGCTGCTAAAGCTAACAGAAAAAAAATTAAAGGAAATACTTCAAATGTTTCTCCACAAGAATTGTTAACATTTTTATGGATATTCTTACCAGGTTAACAACATTCTCCTTTTCCTAATTCCTGAGTGATATTATTAGTAACTGGTAGATATTATTGAGTTTGAATTATAAATGCATGATGAATTTCATTATTTTTTCTGCATGTATTAAGATAACTCCTTTTTTGCTTTATACTATTCATGATAAATTACATGGTGATACTGTTAAAATTATTTTTGGTGCCCCTGATTCTTGGCATACAATACTAAAACACTTCAAATCTCTGAAACATAATGAATTCAGAGTGCCTGGGCTAGTCTTTGGAAAGACCCAGGAGGGCTGCCTAGCCCCCAACCTCTGAGGAAGGGAAAAATGCTGACACCTAAGTTGATCATCAATGGCCAATGATTTAATCAATTTCATCTATGTTATGAACCCTCTATGAAAATCAAAAAGGGAAATGGGAGCATTTCAAGATAGAACATTTGAAGACACAGCTCCATGCCCCTTCTTCCATATTCCACCCTTATACATCTCCTCACTTGTGTTCTTGATTTCCATGAGATTAAGCAAATCAACCCAACCTACAGTAGGGGTCATAGGAACCTGGATTTATATGTGGTTGGCAAGAGCAAATGCTATCTGGGGGGGCAGTCTGGGGACAGAGCCCTCTCAGCCCTGTGATCTGAAATAAGTAAATAAGGTCAGAAAATAATTTAATCAAAGCACACCCTGCTGGTGGGTGCTGCTGCAGAACTGATTCCTGGTGGGGGGAAAACCTCACCCTTTCAAGTCCTGCACGTGTATTGATCATTGTGACAGGGTTATTAGTGGTTAAATCCATGCTGGCCCCCAACTCACAGAGATCCACATGTCTGCCTCCTGAGTGATAGGATTCTTAAAGGAGACAAGAGAAATAACAAATAAAATGTGCTGGCCAAAGTTTGGATGTAGGTTAGAGTCTACTGTAAAAAAAATGATGTAATTAGAAAAGCTGAATCCAAACCAGTTATTGATACTGAGGAATTCTACATGTAATAATGACAGCGGTAAAGTGACGTATGCCTATAATTCCAAATGTGGCAGGAGGACTGTGAGTTTGAGGCCAATCTGGACTATATAGTGAAACCCTGCTGAAAAAGGGGGAAAAAGGTACCAGCCTGGGAAAGAGGGAAAGATCAAACAGAGGCAAAATGTTAATTGTTAAACCTTATCGCTATCAGGGCTGATCACCGTATTCTACATTTGAAAAAATATTTTTGTTTGCTCCTGGAGACAGTCATAGTCACTATGTTGATACTATGTAGCTCATGGAGACCTTGAACTCTCAGCAGTCCTGCCTCAGCCTCCCAAGGACTGGTATAACAGGGTGAGCCACCATGCCTGGCTAGTCTCTCAGAATGCATCCCCTGCAAGGCTTTTCTTTCCCAGATTCTGTGCAAGCTAGCAACTTCGTCTCCCTGAAACTTATTCACATCTTTACCATCACAGTACATTTCACGCCTACATTGACAATTTAAAGTTTGTAATTGTGTGTTCATGTTATACAAGGGCTCTACTATATTCTAGATGTGTAGTGCAAAAAACAGGTATGTTTTCGACGTTGGTTGGAGAGTGAACAGTGCAGACTGGGAAACAATATGTAAGCAAATGTGCACTCGATGGTGGGCAGGAAATGTACAGATAGATTCTAAAGCAAGGTACTTATTCTAGAGGGTAGTCAAAGATGACCTTTCAGAGTCAGAGCAAGACTCCAAAGAATATCTGCGTTCTGGAGTGTACGTTACATCCCCCTATTTACGTTGAAATTCTAATTCCTCCTGTCATCCCCAGTGATAGTAATGAAAGACGATTAGCACCTGTATTATTAAAGTGCCAGTTATAACTTTTAAGTTGTATGCGAAGTCCAAAGAGCTTGTACTTTGTGTTTTTATTAACCGTGTTAAAAAGCGCAGAAAACCGAGGGCCAAGAGCAACCAGGAAAAGGGTCCTCATTAGAACCACCTTTCCGCACACGAGAAACCAATTTGTACCCGCAAGGCCGGCGCACCTGCCAACCAAGTGTGCCGCCCCCCCCGGGGGGGGGGTCGCGGGCGCACGTGTTCGGCACCGGGCTGAAACTAACATTTCGCACATTTACATCCTGGCGTGTTTTCTACTTGTAACTTCCCTTTATATGAACAAGTCATTTTAAATAGGGACTTTCACGCACTGGCCAGTGATGAGCGTGGCTGTATCGGCAGCTGGAGCATCTCAAGTCTCCGGAATTCTGCACACCTGGGCTCTCCTTACTTGAAGGAGCAGACCAGGCTAGCGACCGGCGGCCGGGCTGCCACTGACGGACGCCGGGACGGGCAGGCCCCGGAGGGAGCCCCAGGGAGGGTGGGCCGGGGCCGGGGTCCTCACGCTCGCCACCTTCCTCTCACCGCGGACCACGAGCTCCGGAAACCCTGCGAGGAGCACCACCCTCGCGGAAGCAACTCCCAGCCTCACCTTCGGCCTCGCCTTGGCTCCGCCCTTCTCTCCCAACGCCCGGGTCACGGGAGAGCTCCCCGCCTCTGTGGCACCACCACACTGACTCCTTCCCTCCGCAACCGCGCAACAGGACTCTGATTGGTTGACAGGGAGGTCTACGCTGAGAAAGAGTGCCGGCGATAGGCTGGCCGCTAGTGCGGCGGCGCGTAAGCTGCGTGGAGCGTGGCTCGTGATTGGTCGGTGGCTCCGTCCAATCGGCGGCGAGCTGTCGGATTCAAATCCAGAGCATTGGGCCGGCGTTCGTTGGTCTCAGTCAAGTAGTTGTACTGATCTTAGCCGGCCGCGTCCTTTGTTGCGCCCTGTTCTGTGTTCTCGTTTTCTCCTCAGGATGGCCCAGAAGCAGATCTACTATTCGGACAAGTATTTCGACGAGCACTACGAGTACCGGTGAGCAGCCTCCGCGGAGCTGAGGGGAAGGCAGCGGCGCCGGCATGCCGCGGAACCTGAGGCATGTGCTCACTGTGCTCCGGCGAGCAGCCAAATTGTTCCTCAGCGCGTCTCAGCTGTGCGGGCCGGAAAGCCGCCAGCCGGGACACTCACCGCGGGGCTGGGGCCCCCTGGGGAGTCACGGTGACTCGGGCCCGCCGTCCTGCTTTTGGAGCCTGTAGTGCTGAAAATGGCCCCGAGAGAAGGCCCGGAAGCGGTGGGGGATTTGCGAGTGTGTGTGGGGTGGCGTCCGCGGCAGACTCCAGGACTCCGCGGAGATACTTTTCCTGCTTGTGTATCTAAGTTAATTGTGGGGCGTGGACAGGATTTCACGTAGCCTTGCTGTATCCACACTAACTGGAGGTGGGGTTTCAAGGGCCCTTCCACCCCTGGTGCTGCGGGCTGGTGGCTGGAACGTTACATTCTGGGAAACGGCCCACAGGCTGACCGAGGTGCCGTGAAGGCCACGCCATCCCGGGCCAAATTGGGACCTTGATTTATTAATGTTTCTAGCTAGCAAAATCTCGTGGGGGGGGGTTGGCTATACAATTTAAGTGGACTTTTATCTTGACCTAGTCATAAACTTCAGTTATAATCATGTAATAAGGTGGCATACTGTTTGGTTGCTAAAGAAACCAGAGCCCGGCTTGGAGATATCCAATAATCGACAGAATAAATTTGCTGTCTTTCCAAGACCTGGCAAACTATTAATTTTGAAACACGTTGGATCCATGTGTTTAGAATAAGGGTTTGTAGGCTTGTATATATTTCTTCAGGACATTCAGAGTAAGATACTTTTTAACTATCAGTCTGTTCCATTATTAGCTCATATAAATGAGCTATGATAGACACTAAAGCGCACTGAGTTGCGTGTGCTGTAGGAGCCGGTCTACCACCCCCTACTATACTGTGGAGCTCAAGAGTTCTACCACTGAGTTACACCCCCAACCCTTAGATTTTATTTTGCAACAGGATTTTACGTTGCTTTGACTGGCTTCAAACTTGTCATTCTCCTGACTCAGCCTCCCAAGTAGTTGGGATTATAGATGTCCTATCATATTTGGCATGAGCTTAATTGAGCAAGCCATTTACCTTTATGATAAATAATCCACAGAGAGCTACTTAACCACCAAGGGGTGAAGTTAGGATGGTTTGTATATAGTGGTGCTCCATGTTGGATAATTCTAAAGTTATTTTTGTCAAGTGGTAGTTACTATATTTTTATTTGCAACTTAATTTCCTAGGCCTCATTTTTTTGAGTTCTTTTCTGAAGGACATAGCAGTGAATTGCCTTTCTTCCATAATACCATGGGTACCTGTCTTCACAGGACGAAAACTGAGGATTTTGCTCAAGCACTTTTATAAAGTAGCAATACTTGCCACTACTTTTTGTATCCTAACTGAACTAAAAACTGGATTTTGGAAATTGTCCTTACATGTAGTTACTTAATGCCTTGTTGGTATATTCCTGTAGTATGTTTGTGAAAGCAGATGTAGAAAGCATCACATTTGTCTTTTCAGACTGACACTGAAGGGAGTATAAAGATCACAACATTTTTTCTTTTTTTGGTACAGCCTTAAAAATTAGATCATGTAGGTCACCAGGAGTGTGGTAACTGGTATGTACTAAGAATCCTTACATAGTTCCCTGGTATTGGTGAAAAAAAGTCAGTTTTCCCTGGTAGTAAGCATAGTTTTACTTATTGAACTCTTGGTAAAATTGTTTTGAGGATCATTTGCATTCTGCAGATAATAAATCTGTACTTAATCACAACCCAAAATCTATGTTGCTTGGCAGTGTGGTGCTTAAAATGGGTTGTAGGTTGAGCTGTTCCACAAAATATGTGAGCAGATCTGTACTTATATCCCTGTCAGCTCACAGATGTATCTTATACTAGTCAAAAAAGTTGTTGGTGATTATTAGAAAATTACTACCCAAAATGGAAAAATGAATTAGGGCTTCAGTAAATTTTTTTGTGGTAATTAAATGCTCCCAAGGGAAGAGTACGGATTTGTGCATACATAAGTTACAGTTATACATACTCTTTTTTAAAATATTTTTATTTTATGTGTGTGAGTGTATTGCCTGCAGGTATATGAGTGTACCCATGTCGTGCAATGTCACGGAGGTCAGAAGAGGGCTTCAGAGTCCCCTGGAACTGGAGTTAACGCCAGTTTGTAGCTGCCACGTGGGTGCTGGGAATCGAACTCGGGTCCTCTGCAAGAACAGTGCTCTTAACCACTGAGCCATCCATCTCTCCAGCCCCTAGTTGTACATATTCTTAATGATTTGACATTGAAGACTTACTACACGCGTGCTTACAATTTTGGGTATGGGCCAGTAACTTAATGGAAAAACTAAAGGTCTGTATGAAGTTGCAAAGACATGTGTATTTGTAGTTAGTATTCTTTCTTTAAATTTTAAAGTATAAAGCAACCTATGGAAGTATCTGCTACAGAAATAAGTTAACTTGGTTTTTTTCCCCCTCCGCTTTGTAAAGTTCCAATAATCCTGGCTGGAATGACAGCTCATTAATTCTGGAACGAGGCTCCTTGCTCTTGTAATATTACTGTACATTCTCCATTTACAATCACCTTTGTGGCTTTAGCTTGCTGCTCTAGCTATCCTGAGCCAGAACTATCAATCTGTAGCCAACAGGAAAATGTGGGGCATATTCTTTGCGTTTGGTATGATCTTTCCTTTGAGTATACTTTTCATGGCTTGAATATTTTCTGCCTATATCCTGTTGGTAAAGAGTTGGCTTTTATGACCAAAGGAAGTTGCAGGAGCGAGCCTGGGATGTATAACAATGTAGCTAACTTAGATTTGGGGGTTCTGTTCCTGGAAGATTACTCAATAGCAAATATTCTGTTAGGGAAAAAAAAAAGCCCTAAAAGAAATGCCTTTTGTTTTTGTGCAGTACACTACTGGCCTAATGCTTGAATACAAACCCTCAAAAACCAGAATTACAGGTTATAGCTCCTACCCAAGCTTGATACAAATAGTATAATGACCTAAAGTTCCTTTAAAGAAATTAGTTTGTTTCAAGCACAAAAACTTTCAAATTTTAAGTATCTCCAGTTCATGTTAAGTGATAATGGTAGGAAAAATGAAGCACTGTTTGCTTTATTGTTCAACAGTCATGTCATGTTACCCAGAGAACTTTCCAAACAAGTACCCAAAACTCATCTGATGTCTGAAGAGGAATGGAGGAGACTAGGTGTCCAACAGAGTCTAGGATGGGTTCATTACATGATTCATGAGCCAGGTAAGTTTGCTTAACTACTGTTTAAAATGACCTGATTCCTTAACTCCCTGGATAATGTTCTGCTTTATAGTAGTAACACAGGAATGAAAGTAATTTTTTTCTGCCTATAAAACAGTATTTTTCTGTTTAAGGTAAGTGTCTTAAGTTCTGTACATGAAAACTGCAATTAGCAGTCATTTGTATTCCCTTTAACCCTCTTAAAGGCTATTATCTACCACATTAAGGTTAAATGAGAGCAGCATGACTACAGATTCCACCTGCGTCACATAGCTCGAGTACCTTAGGCTATATTGTGTGATATTAACCAAAAGTTTTTCTTAACTTTAAATAATAAACTAAAAACAGAAGCTTTGTGATGTTGAATATTTCTGAATTATCAGTAAATCTTAAAGAACTTAATGCTTTGAACAAAATTCAAAAAGACGCTACAAAAACTGAGGTGAAACTAAAGCTGTTTTAATAATACTCTTAAATAAAACAGTATTGTCAGAAACTGGAGTCTGTATCAGAACTATCTTCCAAAATCAACTGAGGAACTTTAATATTTTATTTATTTTATGTGTATGAGTGTATTGCCGCATGTGTGTAAGTGCCCCAAGGTCATGCAGTGCCCATGGAGGTCAGAGAGGGTGTTGGATTCCCCTCGAACAGAGTTATGGACAGTTGTTAGCCACCATATGGGTGCTGGAACTCAAACCCAGGTCCTCTGCAAAAGTAGCCAGTGCTCTTAATTGCTGAGCCATCTCTCCATCCCTTTGAGGTAGGGTCTTAACAGAGTTTTACTATAAGGAAGTTTGTCGATCTTTACTGGATTTTTTTGGTTGTTGTTGAAACTTTTTTTTTTTTTTTTTTTTAATTTTATGTGTATTGAGTGTATTGCCTACATGTAGGTAGGTGCAACCCTGTCATGCAACGTTCATGGAGGGCAGAAGAGGGTGTCGGATCCCCTGGAACTGGAGTTAATGGGGACGGTTGTTAGCTGCTGTGTGGGTGCTGGAATTTGAACCCGTGTCTTCTGCAAGAACAGCCAGTGTTCTTAACCACTGAGCCATTTCTCCAACCCTAATAGTTACTGCTTATTATGATATTGAAACAATTCATTTTAGATGCCTCAAATACTAGTTGACTCTGGTACTTGGGCATGAAACTTACTCATTGGTAAATATTTTCTTTCCACAGAACCGCATATTCTTCTGTTTAGACGACCTCTTCCAAAAGAGCAACAGAAGTGAAGTTCATCTGGGATCTTCTAATCTTTTTCAAATTTAATGTATATGTGTATAGATGGTAGTATTCAGTGAATACTTGAAAAATGTACAAATCATTCTCCATACCTGTGCATGAGCTGTATTCTTAACAGCAACAGAGCTCAGTTAAATGCAACTACAAGTAGCTTGTTTTAAGTTGTTAAAGATAAAATTTTCTTATAGTTTTTTCTTAATATAAGTGCCTGTTTTACTTTACCTGTTCCTTTTGTTAAATAAAGTTTGTATGTTGCATTTATCACTTAATTGTAGTATATTTTAATTTGATTTTGACTTTTTCAATAATTTCACTCCTGAGGAAATAAACTTACTTGAAAAGAAATTGAGTTTAAAGTAGCTTAAATGATGGGGTTACTGGGGATATATTTTACTTGGAACGAAAGTATATTTTTCAGCCTTACCACTACTACAGTTCCCAGATAATGGTCTAGAATCTTCAAGTGATAAGAAATGCCCAAAAGAACTATTTGGGTGGCTTCCACATACCTATAAACTGCTGGTAGAAGTTCAGGAGCACTAAAAAAACACTTCATACCATATGTATTTTGCATCTGTTTAGGTTGTCTTTGTCTGAGGGGAAATTAAGTACAGATACATATATGGGATTGCCATGCAAAATGTTTTAAATGAGTGGCCAGTAAACATAAGATCCTGTTCAGCAAGGAAGCCTTTACATCTGAGCACAAAAAACACTAGCTGGCTGAGGAGCCAGGGCTATCCCTTCACTCCAACAGACTTCTGCCTTGGGTGTGTCCTGGTGGAATTCTGTAATAGCAAACCCGTGGGGCCCACCTGGACAGAAACCCCAACAAGAATCGGAACTCTGAATTTCCAGCTTGAAATACCAGCCTTGTGTTCTAGTCTAAACCTCCAGTTTCAACGGAGGTTTGTCAACTGCCTTATATTACAGCAACCCTTCTCTGTTCCTTACACCTTTAAAGTCTGAGTGTCCTCCGTTTCCTTCAAGTGCGTACTGCAGGTTTCTGTTAGTCTCCTGTTCTCCAAACGTTTTACAGACTTCTCGGTGGACCAAACATTCTACCCTTGTAGGTAACTCCCACCCCATGCCTGCAAAAACCATACTTTCACGTCCTACCTACCTCGCCCCACCACACTTGAAATAAGCAGCACTTTGCACACTACGGGCAGTTACTGGAAGCATAGCACACTAAGACTACACTGTAGGCTGTTGGCTCAGGACCAGTGTCCTTTCCGGGAAACTGCACACCATCAGAGGAAGGGCCTTTCCAGGGCACGCCATGTAGGACCTTACCGCTGTCTTACCTGAGTCTCCCTACCTTAAACCACCTTCCCAAACCCCGCTAGGACCTACCTCATTTCCACCTGCGGCCACAGTGCCGGCAGCCGTGAGCACTTCCAGCTGGAGAGGCCCTGTCGCGTTTCGGTGACGTGCTTCCTGGCGCCCCGCCGGAAGGCGGAAACGCCGAGTCGTTGGTTCGGCCCGCCGGTAGCCCCCCGTCGCGGGCTCCGCGGTGGCCGTTATGGCGTCGGAGCAGCCGCGGGAGCGCAAAGGCGAGGTAAGGGGCCGGGTGTCCGCCGTGGGGCCACACACAGGCTGGTCTGCGGGGCCGGCACCGGGACAGGGGCGGCCCGACTCGCCCCCGTCTCCGCCCGCGACGTGATGCCACAGAGGCCAGGGGCCGTCTGGGCCTCCTCGGAACCGCGGCAGCGCAGGAAGTGGCCGCTAGGTGGCGCCCCGCCGAGACCGCAAGGTGGTCAGAGTAACCACCTGCTCCCTGCTGCAGACAGCACTTCTAAGTTCAAGGGCTGCTGGCCAGGGGGTGACTTTCCAGCACACTGTGGTTTACTGAATACAAATAAAATAGCGTGTGCTTTTTTCATTTTGAGAAATTACATGGCGATACATTTCTGCAGTGTGTTTCCAACTACAGTTTTAAGCATTCTTTGTGTATATTTGGTTATAATAGGTCAAGGTTTTAGTGTATCTCATCTATAAAGAAGAGGAAAGTAAAAATAACCGTGTCCAAGTTTAAAACTACAGAAACGTCCCAAATTGTAGCCCTTGTTAGTTATATAACAAGGTTGAATTTTACTTCGACTTTAGTTCATTGTCTTTATTTTTCACTTTTTAATGTCCAAAAACTTTTTCTAATAAAGCATTGGGGAGAAATTGTTATGACGAATTGTCTTTGCTAGTCAGTTTTTAGTCAGCATCAGACCTGTTAGAATGCTTCTTTGGGGGTTTTTCTTTTTTTACATTTGGTGAACCTCAGAATGTTGCAGCCCAAATTCCACCTTTCTTCCTCAGGATAGCATCAAGTTGTCAGTGGATGTCAAACCGTTTGTCCCCAAGTTTGCTGGACTTAATGTAGAATGGTCAGAGTCCTCAGGAGCGTGCGTCTTCCCCAGCTCTGCAACCACTTACTATCCATTTATACAGGAATCACCAGTGACTAAGTATGTATTTTCTAAATGCCTTTCCTGTGTAAGGGGTGTATTTCTTGGATATAATGGTGATTATATCTTTACATACCGTGAAGCTACTGAAGTTTTGCAGATGATGAAAGGATGCTCTTCAACCAAGAAAGGTCTGTAACTTAACTGTATCCTGTGCCCAAAACTCATCTGAGAAGGGGGTTCCTTTGTTCACATTGCTTAAATAGGTCACATAGTTAGGAATTGGGGAAGTGGCTCAGCAGTAGAGTGCTGACCTGGCATGTGTCAGGCCCTGGACTTAATCCTCAGAACCACCAAAGCAAAACTAAGCCAAACAAATCCACATATATAATAGAAAAAATGGCAAGAAGGAAATCTCAATGAGAAAGGGACAAAGGAAGGATCAGATAGATAATATGCCAGCCTGGGCAGTTTAGCAAGATCCCATCTCAAAACAAAGTCAACATGATGCTAGACAGGCTGATCACACTCCAGTGATGAACTCATACCAAGAGACATCTGGGCACGCAAACTTGACTCGATAAGCCTTGACATATATGACAATGCATGAAGTCTTCTGGGTAGGCTATGGGGGCGTGCAGATAGGGGAGGGGGGTCTAAATATGATTAAGATGTATTATATGAAATCCACATATTCAGCAAAATATACATTGTAATAAAATATAAAATAAAATACAAAGTAAACAATGGGCAGGAGGGGCTAGAGAGATGGCTTAGTGGTTGAGAGCAATGGCTGCTTTTCCAGAGGACCAGGGTTGGATTCCCAGCACCCACATGGTGGCCAACAACTGTCTGTACCTCCAGTGCCCTTTTCTGGTCTCTGTGGGCATTGCATGATACATGGTACACTTACATAAATGCAAGCAAAACACACGTACAAAATAAAAATTTTAAAAATGGGTAGGAGATTTATAGCTCAGTGGTAGAGCTCTTGCCTAGCATGCATAAGGCCCTAGGTTCAATCCCTAGTACTACTGAATAAATAATAGTTACCATCTTGTTTGATTTTGGCTTCTGTGCTGTGCAGTATCCTCTTTGTACTCTGGCCTTCACAACAAAGTGCAGGATGTGGTGGAGGGATCGAAATAAGGAAGGGACAGGAGAAGGACAGCAGCAGGGGCCCGAGGTCCAGGAGGGAGGCTATGCATGCTGTAGGGCAACTCTCAGGGATGACATCAGTACAGTGCAAAAGTACTGGAGCATGTTCTTCCTGTGTTGACATTGCTTATGAACATTTTTTTTCTAACTTTATTTTTAGTTACTTTTTTTTCGGTGCTATGGACTGAACCCAGGACCTTGTGCATTTTATACAAGCTGTCTGTCACTGAGCTCATTTATAACCCTGGCTTATTAGGAACAAAAGAAGATCAGCATCTTTCTTTGCAGAGAGAGAAAAAAGTTCCATTTGGCTGTGTGTATGTGTATGCACAAGTATGTGTTGGGTGTGTGGCATAGACATATGTGCATGTGTTGACATTGGGTATGTTTCCTCAATTGCTCATCGCTTTTATTTCTTGGGAAAGGGTCTCACAGTACCTGAAGCTTATCAGTTCAGCTAGATGGGCTGATCAGTGAACTTAGGACTCTTTCTCCACCCCACCCCACCCCAGCCCCTCCAGGCTGGTATTAATAGACATGTGCTGCCATGGCTCCAGAGACTAAATGGTCCTCATGCTTTGCAGCAGGCATCTTACTGGCTCAACCATCTCCCCAGCCCACATTTGACTTTTGATGAGGGGTTTTTCCAAAGCTAGAGTAAGTGATCCTAAAAACATATCATAAAAAGTTTAAATTTTAATCTCTTATAAGACTTTAATGTCTTGATTTGTGTTATGATAAATCTGCAACTGAAATTTATACTTTTTTAGACAAAAAATGTATCCTGAAGATATGGCTTTTGGAGCCTCCACATTTCCAGCCCAGTACATACCATCCGAGATGATGATGCATCCGTTTGCCTATTCTGCATATGCCCTTGAGTCTGGACAGAGTGTTTGCTCAGCGCCCACCCTACAGTATGATTACAGCCAACCTCAGGGTCGCCGAGGCTTTCAGGCAACAAAGCCCCCAAATGAGCACATGTGCCCTCCACAGGAAGCAAAACCTGTATTTAAGGTGAGGAAGGACTCTGGCTCTCTGGTATCCTGGAGTTAGTTGTTTTGGTGTTTGAAAATGTAAGAAGTTGGTATGTTGCATGATATTTAAAGATTGCCTACTTTTTGTGATATTTCACCTTTTACAAATAGTTTGGTCTAACCTCCTACTAAATGATTGAATTGTGAATACTCACTGGTTTGAATAGTAAAGTTTAATTTTCATTGTGATAGTAGTTTTTTTTTACTTTATCCTGTTTTTTAATCTCTCCCGCAGAAAAAATCTGATGAGAGAAGAACATTCAATGAACAAAAGTTTAACAGCAGAAGGGTGGATGGTGCCGTGCCATCCAAGATGAGATCACCTCGAGGTGAACATCACCTATCTGCCCATTCAGAGAATAGTTTAAAACCAGGTGAAAATAGCAAAGTCTAGCATAATGTCTGCCTATGCCACCTTCCCCAGACAGTGCTGTCCAGTGGGCTCTCTCCTTATGACTGCTCCAAGAGATGCGTCCCTGAGGACATCAGACTTCTTACTGTAGTTTGTAGAAATCTTATATCTCAGGCAGCTGGGGGTGGGGGAGCTGCAGTTTTGCATTCTGCACTCAGAAGGGGCATTGTTAGGAAAATAAAGAACTTTCTTGAAGTTATGTAGCATGCAGGTAATGACCAGGAACTTCAAAACATGCCCTTAGAAGCAAACCACCACCATAGCTTGTATACTGTTTGTCCCTGCTCCCTCCAGAACTTGCTTCTCAATCATTGTGATGGGAGGCTGTTGATAGGTAGGAATGTTTGTGGTTAAAATCCCATGCTAAGTGATACCAAACCTGGGCACTATGGTTACTGGAGGCTATAAGTCAGGCTTAAAATCTTCTGTTCCCACCTGGTGAAAACTAGTGATTCTACATGGTGCCTTTTTTATTTTAGTTTTGAGACAGGGTCTTGCTTCATAGACCAAACTGGGCTTGAACTTGCCAATACTCCTGCCTCAGCCTCCTGAGTGCTAGAATTTATAAGTATGTATCATTGCACTCAGGAAAAGTTAAGATTTCTATTGCTGAGACACATTCCCAGCTACATGTATTTCTCCTATAAACTATTTACTAGCACAGTTTGATCACATATATCACTGTATAATGATTTACATCTTTTGTTTTTGGTGTACTTACTGGGGCTATGAACCTTGCATGTACTGTAATTCATATGACTTAGTTTAATAAATTTTTCTCTTCCCATCTATTCATAAACCACAGTGGCACAGTGAAAATTTCATTGTTAAGTGCAGTAACTTTTGCTGCATAACTTGGTGAAGAACTTCATGGACTGAAACTACCCCATCATTTATTGTATTTAAGGACAGGAAAGAATCCAGGAGTTTCATACTATGGCCTACAGCAAATAGAGAAGGGTAAACTTGATTACTTACAGAAATCTGTTAGGATCTTAAGTTTGTCCAACTCTAAAATATATATCATGATAATTAAACGCCCAGCTGTATAGTCAGGCTTAGCCAACTATTTCATCAACTTTAAAATTATTCCAGAAATTTGCATTTTGGTTGATGCCTCTGGTCATTTGTGTCTTGTGCCACTATAAAATAGGCTAGGAGTCCCAGCTTAATGCGGGTGTTTGGACAATAGCCTGCTGAATATTTGTGCTCTTCTGAAATTAAGCTTGAGTACTAGTCATCAGGCTATATCTGGGTTTTGACTCCTATTTTCCTCTTCCTCCTCCCCCTCCCTTTCTCCCTCCCCCTCCCCTTCCTCCTCCTCCTCTCACTACATAGACCAGGCTGACCTTGAACTCACAGAGATCCATCTGCCTCTACCTCCCAAGTGTGGAACTGCAGACATGTGCCTCTGTGCCCTGCTTTTACCCCTATTTTCATTCTGTAATTACAGATGGTTATCATAAACGAACAGACAGGAAGTCCAGAATCCTTCCAAAAAGCACGTCTTCCTCCAAACCTGAGTTTGAATTTAGCAGGCTGGACTTTCCTCAACTGCAGAGTCCAAAAAACAATAATGTACCAGAGATCCAGAAGCAGCCGAGGTGGGGGCCTCGCCACTCTGCTGACAGTGAAGTTTCTGTCTTAGAAGTAGGCAAGCCAGTTGCAGCGACTGTGGAGGTGAGTTGAGGGGCCTGTCTGCCTCTCTCATTTTTCTCTGTCCTTAGCACACAATTTTTAGTTATATCAGTTTAGACACTGTATGTTAAATCCTGGTGTGGGCTGTGAAGGCCAGGTTTCTGGGGAGAAGGTTTGCGGAGGTCTATCACCATGCACTTAGCCACACCGATTAGAATGAGACTATAACAGCCAGGGAAATTGTTTCTTTAAAGAACCCTCTGATATGCTTCTCCTTCTCCTTTTTTTTTTTTAAAGATTTATTTTTAGTTATGTATAAGTATGTATGCATATGTGTGTGCTCATGAGTGTGCTGGAGCTGAAGTTACAGGTAGTTGTTAGCCACCCAGTGTGGGTCCTGGGAACCAAACTTGGATCCTCTACAAGAACAGTATGTACTTTTCCCTTGAGCCGTCTTTCCAGCTCTGATATGCTTTTGTAGTGGTAGCTCAGAGGTAAGTATGGTGCCTCAGAAGGAAAAGGTTCTGGTGGAGTCCATGTTAAACACATTTCTAGCACTACAATCTGATATCATTTTAAAGGGGGTGGGGGCTAGAGAGATTGCTTGGTTGCAGGGGTGCTTATTGCTTTTGCAGAGGACCTGGGTTCTTTGCACTCACCATCAGGCAGCTTACAACCACCTGTAATTCTAGCTCCGGGGGATCCAGCACCATCTTCTGGTTTCCATGGGCACCTGCATGCTGATAGTACACAGGAACTCATGCAGGCACACACTTATACATATAAACAAAAAATAAATATTTTTTTAAAATGGTTCGCTCAGCAAGTTGTCTATTGACCTCCACATGAGCACTGTGATACAGGCATGCCCACGTCCTTCCCAAAAAAATAAGTGTAATTTTTAAAAATGAAATAGTAATATTTGAAACTATGTGGTCTATCTTCTGAAATTTCTAGGATTTTAGCCACATTCCTGTCTTGTCTTATTCATAACATGCTACATTCAGTAAAGCTTACTGCAATGGGTATTTTCATTTGGTCTCAAAGTTTTAGTCCACTAAATTAAGGCAATTGTGCTGGATAGCTTTAGTGTCAACTTGACACACCTGCATTGAGGGAGCCTCAATTGGGGAATTTCCTCCATTGAACTGGCCTGTGGCCAGATGTCTGTGGGACATCTTCTTGATTGTTGTGTGATTCAGGAGGGCCCCCTGGGCAGGTGGGCCTGTGTTGCATAAGAAAGCAGGCTGACCAGGGGCCAGGAGAGCAAGCCAGTAAGCAGTGTTCCTCCATGGCCTGTGCTCCAGCTCCTGCTTCCAGGTTCTTCCCCTGAGTTCCTACCTTGGGCTCCCTGATGAGCTGTGACCTGGGAGACATAAGCTGAATAAACCCTTTCCTCCTCAAATTGGTATTGGACAGAGTATTTTGTCACTCAATGGAGGGACAAACTAGGACAGCATTTTTCTCACAGATTTCATTATTTCAGGGAATAAAAGATGGTGGGTTATTGTGTTAGTTACTTTTGTTGCTATGACCAAGATACTGGACATAGACAACTTAAGGGCAGAAAGCTATATGTTGGCTCATGGTTTCAGAGGGTACGGCCCATCAGAGTGTGTAGGTATGGTGGCAGGCATGTGAAGTGATAGCTTGTTCACATGTTATGGACAGGAAACAGTGCAGCTCTGAACCAGAAGTGGGTATAACCTGCAGAAAAGGTGACCTAAAGGTTCCACAGCCTCCTACCACCAGCTCAGGGGAAAAATGCAAACACGTGAGCCTCTGGGATGACATTTTAGATCCAAATGATAAGTTAACAATCTCTATAGTAACTTTTGGCAGATTTCCACCCAAGGGAGAAGTAGGATATAAGACAGTATGGAAACAAGGAGAAAGAAGGTAACCATTCCTCCATTCATGTTCCCCTTTTTATCAAGAAGGTATTTCCATTTCCTGCCCTTGCCACTCTTAGGCACCTCATCTAAGGTCTGAAGGCTCTGACTGTGGCTTATACATGAGAAAATATGCCATCAAATCATATTTCCCATATGTGGACCCTTGTGCTAATGTCATACAGCATTGTGTCATATGTGAGCACAATAAGGCCGACTAATGGCTGTGTCTACAGGTATGTGCCTGCCTCCTGGGCCTCTGCTGAGTTCTGAAGTGGTCCAGTGTTCTATAAGCACCTTGTAGTGTAGGATGCTGTGCCAGCTGCAGCAGGGACAGATAGAGGAAAAGGGAAGGACTGACCCCCTATGTCAATGTCACCTGTCACCTGGTATGTGTGAGTGTTACATATCTGAGCATGAAGGAAAGATCATCCATTCATGGAAGATTTACACACTGATTGCCCTACTATCTTGAGTTATCTAAGGGCCTTTTAATCTTAAAAAAAAGAGGGGGTTTCCTGGACTCGGGGGATGGCTAAGTGAGTAAAGTACTTGCCCTGCAAGAGTGAGGACTTAGTTCAAATACCCAAAACCAATGTAACAAGGCCAGCCTGAAATGAAATGTCTGTAGTCCCACCCAGTGCTTTCATGGGAAGATGGGAGGTAGAGCTGGATTATCAGGAAGCTCCTGGGTCAGCTGTCCTGGTGTATGAGCAAAAGACCCTGTCTCAAGCAAGGTAGAGAAGAGGACCAACACCTAAGGTTGTCCTCTGACCTCCACACCATGGCATTTGTATACACACACACACACACACACACACACACACACACACACACACACACACCAGTTTTTGTTTTTTTTTTTTGAGATTTTGAGACAGGGTCTCCCTGTAGCCTCAGCTGGCCTGGAACTCACTATGTAGAACAGGCTGGCCTTGAACTCCCAGAGATCTGCCTGCCTCTGCTTCCCAAGTGCTGGGACTAAAGTTGTGTACCACCACACCTGGCCCTAAATTTTATTTTTACTATAACTGTTACTTTAGATCTATCCTATTTATAGCTGTAATTTATTTAAATGTTCTGAACCAAATGCTATTTTGTTTTTGTTTTCGTTTTTTTGTTGTTTTTGTTTTGAGACAGGATGTCTGTATGTGTTTTGGGTGCTAGGGATTAAACCCAGGTCCTCACAAATGCTTGGCAAGTGCTCACCAGTGACCTGTATCCCAACCCTAGGCTGTATTTTAATCATTTTAACTTTGGTTACTGGACTAGAAGCAATAAAATGGCAGGTGAGTGAATTTGTAAAGCATATGAGCTTGAAAATCGTTTCGAATCCATTGCCTGTTTAACAAATACTAATTAAATGTCTCCATTTGTTTTCACCAGTGCCTGGTTACTCTGAGGTGTGCTTTAGTGTTCTTGCATCTTGACCACATGTCACGTGCCTCACAGTCAGCAGGTGAAGCAGCCTGTTTCATAGGAGGGCACATGGATTTCTTGACTCCGTAGATTTTTTTTTTAATGGATTCTTTTGGACTTTCTTTTTTTTAAAAAATTTATTATTTTAATTTTATGTGTATGAGTGTGTTGCCTGCATGTATTTAAGTGCACCCATGTTGTGCAGTGAGTGCTTGAGGAGATCAGAAGAGGATGCTGGATCCCTTGGAACTAAAGTTATAGACAGTTGTTAGCCATTGTGTGATTGCTAGGAATCAAACCTGGCTCTGCTGCAAGAACAGCCAGTGCTCTTAGCCACTGAGCCATCTCTCTAGCCCCTCTTTTGGACGTTTTTATGTGACCACTCATAAGCATTTGTATGGGAATAGTGAGTTTTACGAGTTGTAAAGGTGTAAAGGTGCTGTTAGAGCTTTTTATGTGGTGTGTGTGTATGTGTGTGTGTGTATTTGACATTTATTTGTGTGTGCGAGTGTATGTGTCGTTGCATGCCACAGTACATTAATAGAGGTCAGAGGACAACCCACAGGAGTCAATTCCTTCTACCCTGTGGGTTCTAGGGGTTTGAATTGAGGTCTTCAGACTTAGTGGCAAATGCTTTTACCCACTGAGCCATCTTACTGGCCCTGGTTTATGGTATATTGTTTCTTTAAAAGTTGCATGCTTCTGGGTGTAGTGGCACATGCCTTTAATCCCAATACTTGGCAGACAGAGAGGCAGGCATCTCTCTGTGAGTCCCAGGCTAGCTGGGGCTACAGGGAGCCCCTAAAAAAAGTTGCATGTTACTTTAAGTAGTATGATCCTACTACTACATAGGTCATTGGGACCTATGTGAAAATAGTATGTGATGTTTATGTCATAGACAAAGAACTAGACTTTGCCTAAGTGGTGGTCAGTGGTGCATTTTTTTCTCTGTAGGGAATGAGACTTGCTGGAAAGAAATAGTTAACTTCTTACCATGTATTTAGATATTTGGAGTTTTTAATTAGTGTGTTTTTGTTGATTTTAAGAATTTGGAGGAAGCTCTGTTCAAACATCAGATGATTACTTTCAGTTTGAAGTAAGCAAATAACTGGTGGGCTGGTTTTTGTATTGCTTTTCAGTTAGACTGTTTTCTACAGCAGTTTTAGGGTCACAGCAAAACTGAGAGGCAAGGATGACTTTCCTTCCTATATACTTCCTGCCCTATGCACCCCTCAGCCTTCTTACTGTCAACACCCCCATCAGAGTGCACAGTGGCATGTCTGTCATGCCGTTCCATGGATATGTCGTTGTCACCTGGGGCTTCTCATTTACATACGGTTCACTCCTGGTATTGTGTTCTGTGGACAGATTTGTAACATGTGTCCATCATTATGGTGTCATGTAGAGTAGTTCACTGCCCTGAAGATCTCTGCTCCGTGCTCTCCCCAGCCCCTTCACCTACTGATCAGTCTTCTCAGTTTTGTCCAGAGTGTCCTAGAATTGGAATCATATGTTCTGTAACCTCTTTCACTTAATGTACATTGAATTCCTCTCGTGTGTTACCTTTTTTCCCACAGAGGTCTCATGTTGATCCTCCCCAGCAGTGGGTGAGCATCCAGTTGTGTGGCATCCACACCCAGATTGTCACTGTTGTGGAATTTGGCCATTCTGAAAAGTGTGTTAATACTGTGTCGTTGTAACCGGCCTCTCCCTGATGTTATCCGGTGTGCTCTTTTTAGGGAGAAGAGGTGAAGACAAGTAACCCACACGAAGCCATAGCTGATAATGCTGCTTCAGGGTTCCCTTCATGTACAGGAGGTGAGAGTGACTACGAAGTGCTCTTCTTAAAAATGAATTGTATGTGTTCTAAGCGCATTTAACACCAGTGCAGTTGAATGTTGTTTTGAAATTGCCTTTAAGGTAGCCAATGAGTTGTTAGTAAACGAGCATCAGTGTTGGTTTAGAATATAGGAACCCATATCCACATACAAGGAATGTAAACTATGTATATATACATATATTATAGTATTTATGAAAAATAATCCTCTAGAATTAAAAAGTGATGAAAGAGAGCAGCCTTGCCTTACAGTTTGCACTTTTTTAGTGTGTAGCTTGGCATTTGGCTGTTCTGCTGTTTGTGGGCTATGTAGCTTCAGAACCTCCATAGTACACTCCTGAGAGCAGAGAGTGAAGAAAATTGCCAATGCCTTCCTCCTACCTGGAAAACAGTTGTGACTTGGGAGACTTTCAGGAGCCTGTCCAGGAAGCCATGCATTCAGAAAGTGTTCAGGAGATTCTACTTCTGAGACTGTAAAGGAGCTGGTCCTAACAGAAAGTCTTAGCCATCCATTGATGTGTTGGCTTTTGTGTTCCCATGATGTGTTCTCACATCAGTGTGTATCTTTGCAGTGAGGCTGTTCTCAGTTCAGTAGCTCTCTAGTGTGGGGACACAGGCAACTGACAGGCGTTTGTCCCCTACATCTTGATGGGTGTCCTTATATTTTATCTGTATATAGGGTTTCATGGGCACCTAAAGAGTAGTGTCACTGTTCTTAAACCTGTGTTCAAAAAGAATAACTTAGCAGTTACTGTGATAATGAAGTCTAGTGATGTTTGACTTCTGATGTTAAAGATTAGTAGGACCCAGAGTGGATCTTCAGCTCTTTATTTCTTTGCTCACCATATGGATATTTTGTGGGTTGCTGTTTTTTAAACAAAACTCGTTTATTTACTCACCTCTATTCCCAAGTTTAAAAAAAAATCTACAAATGTGAATTAACTTTGAGTTAAAGGGAAAAAAAAAATCCAACTGAGCATGAATGCTTCAGCAGAAAAAAAGTGTAGTGAATATTATAGTCCCAAGCTGGTATTTTGAACAGGTGACGAATGCTGTAGTTATAAGGGGGTATTCCAGGCAGTTGGTGAATACTGTAGTCATATGGGGGTGTTCTGAACAGTGAACAACAGAGTCTCCAAGTGGGTGTTCTGGACAATCAGTGAAAAGTAGTCTTTCAGGGAGTGTTCTGGACAGTATCCTCATTTTCATCATGCTCTAATTCATTACCTTGTGTGAGACATGTTTATGTAATGGTGAAACTCCTGCTTACTCTTGAGATTGTTCAGTAACTATGGTTATTTTTGAGCAGAGTTATCTTGGACACCAATGGGCTATATTGTTCGGCAGACGGTGTCTTCAGAATCTTCAGCAGTGTCTGGAAACATTAGTTCCACGATAAGCCTAAAGACAGCTGCTTTATCAGCAGATGCTAAAGATGTTACTATGACATCTTCTGAGGCTTTATCTTCAGATCCTTCCTACAACAAAGAGAAACATGTTCATCCTACTACAAAGGTACACATCATTAGAGGCAGAAGTAGGATGGGGCTAGGCATGGTGGCAGAGGCCTGTAATCCAGCACTTGGGAGGCTGAGGAAGGAAGAAGGTAAATTCAAGGCCAGCCTGGGCTACATGGTGAAATATTGTCTCCAAAAAAGTAATTTGATGGTGAGTGCCAGGGGCTGGGGAGAAGTAATGGGCAGTTAGTGCTTAATGGGGATAGATGTACAGACAGTTCTGGAGGTGCCTGGTAATAGTAATGTAATATGTGCATAGACATTATGCCACTGACCTGTTCACTGAACCATGGCTAGATGGTAGATTTTATGTTGTATATATTGTACCATAGTAAAAAGAACAAATAAGCAAAAAGAAAAACCAAAGAGATATGCCTCACATATGGATCTGCTATGGCCCTGGCCAGTGTCTTTCCTTCCTTTGTCCTCCCTGAGAGTGCTACAGCCTATCCTGTACTCACTAGTCTGGACTTTTTCTGTGTACATCTTGAAGAAAGAATGGGATATTAATCTAAAAATAGGAGGGAGAGCTTTTATATATGAAAGAGTGTCTTTAAAATACCTGCACCAGGGCTGGAGAGAGGGCTCAGCAGTTAAGAGCACTGGCTACTCCTACAGAGGACCTGGGTTTGATTCCCAACACCCATATAGCAGCTATGAACCATCCTTAACTCCAGTTCCAGGGGAATCCAACGCCCTCTTTTGACCTCTGCGGAATTGCACAACACGGGTGCACTCATACATGCAGGCAATGCACTCATACACATAAAATAAAAATAATAAATGTATTTTAAAAACATACCTGCACCATATTGAGTGTTTTTATTTTTGTTTACTTATTTATTATTTGTGTGGATGATGTTTGGGATTACACCCAGGGCCTTGTACATGTTAGGCAAGTGCTCTACCACTGAGCATTACCCCCAGCTCTTTTATTCTTCAAAGAAAAGATCTAGTGTAAGTATAAGATCTACTCTGATGGATGAAGCTGCTTCATCTTTTTCCTCCTGCCTTTTGTCTGTTGAATTTAAGTGACTTTTATCTGTACTATTATGTAGTGAATAGTAAAATAACAGAATTTAATCTTCTGTAACCTCCTGGTATATCATGTTCATTTCAGTTCACCTGTTATAAGACAGTATATCAGAATAGGTTTTTCACTTAAACATCACAGCATTCCCTTCAGGTTAATAAAATAACTCATTCTTTTTATAGTTGAGCCCTTTTCTCCTGTAGGTCAAGTTCCCCTGGGACAAAGCAGTGTCCCAAACATAGTGGTGATAGATCCCAGTCTAGTGAAGGCTAAAAGTATGCAGGGACAGAACACAGCAGAGTGATTAGTGCTCCCAAGAGGAAACCAAGCCAGGTCTGCAGATAGATGGAGGGGCCAGCTGCAAATGAGGTGGTTTGTAGCATAATACTGGAGAGGGCTGAATGGCCAAGCCAAGCAAGCCCTGAGGCTCAGGGCATATCAGCCCTGGGAGAAAGGAGTCAAACTGAGGGACTGTGGGGGTAGCAATCATCCTAGCTGGCTTAGAGCCAGGCTGGGGTATGATCAGAGGCTCTAGGAGTCTGATACTCATCAGACTCAAGACAACAAGCACATCTCTTGAGGCGTTTGCCCTGTGCTGGCAGGAATTACATACTTGAGTGCCAGCAGCCTGACTGGCAGCCTGACTCCTTGAGGTGAGCACTCCACTGTTTCCAAGCCCTCCAGTCTCCAGAAAAGTGGCACATACCTGGTTCCCAGTGTGTTTCCTTCAGATTCATCTTCCCAGTTGTGGCCAGTTTAGAAATCAGGATGAGGTGCCCAACTTAGAATTGCCGTGGAATTGTATAGCTTGCTATCTTTATTTTGTTCTGATACATGTTAAAGATTCTATAAAGTGCCTTCAAATCTCACAATTTTTGCTTTGTTTTTTGATCTAGGCCAAAACATCACAAAGTGGTGAACTTGAACAAAATGAAACCTCAAGAAAGAATAAGAAAAAGAAAGAAAAGTCTAAATCAAAATATGAAGTTCTGACAGTTCAGGAGCCACCAAGGATTGAAGTATGTGTGCTTCTTTCTTGCTTTGTGTAATGGAAGAAGATTTTTCTTTTTTTATACATATATTTTATTTACTATTTTTATTTTATGTGTATGAGTGTATTGCCTGCATGTGTGTAAGTGCACCCATGTCCTGCAATGCCATGGAGGTCAGAAGAGGGCTTCTGATTCCCCTGGAACTAGAGTTGAGGATGGTTCATAGCCACCATGTGGGTGCTGGGAATTGAACCCGGGTCATCTGCAAGAGCAGTCAGTGCTCTTAACCACTGAGCCATCTCTTCAGCCCCGAAGAAGATTTTTCTTAGTGGATGCAGGTTCATATTGGCTTCTAGAGTGAAAATCTGTAATGCTTTCTTTAATAAGCCCTTTTCTGGTACAAAGGCAAATAATAGTTGGCCAGGTGTGGTGGTGCACTGTGATCCTGGCACTTGGGAGGCAGAGGCAGGAGGATCAGGAATTGAAGGTCATCTTCAGCTCCTCCATCCTTCAGGATGGGGGATAGCTGAAACTACATGAGAACCTGTGTCCTAAAAGAAAAAAAACAGTGGCGTTGTTTTACCTTTGCCTCTCAACTTCCTGGCTCTCCGTGGCAGGCTCCCAGAAGGCTCTTGAGTAGACAAATGGTCGAGAGAAACCTTCTTGTTTGGGACTAAGTAGCTGGTGTGCAGGTTGCTCCTGTTTCTCTGAGGTTCTGCTCTTTGTTGTTTTACTTGCTTAGATGCCAGCTTTTGCTGGACCTCTTTTCTAGTCAAGTGTCTTGTAAAGGGCTTCACTATTGAGAAGTTTAGAACACCGTGGAGTTATTGTAGATCAGTTAAGAGAATTCCATGAACTTCCTTCTAAGACTATTCTTTAATTACTGTTCTAAAACATACCTTTCTCCCCTACCTCTCCCACAACACAGAGGAGCCAGCCTGGGTTCTGACTGTGTTTCCCATGGGCCTGGCTCTTCACACTGCCCTAGTAGACTCAGTGTCCTGGCTATTTGTCTCCCAGGAGTACCACCTAGGTCAGGTATCCAATGTGAGATCAAGCCCAACACATTCCCACAAAATGGAAAGATCAGGCTGGGCATGGTAGCACACTCTTTTAATCCTCCATCTCCAGAGGCAGAAGCAGGTGGATCTCTGTGAGTTCTAGGCCAGCCAGAACGACATAATAAGATCCTATCTCAAAAGCAAACAAAAAATGGAAAGGTTATTCCCAAGGCTCTTGGAACATCCAAGAATAGCAGTTAGGTGGTAAGGCTGGTTAGGTCAGTAAAGAGTTCACATTTCTGCCTTTTGATTCCCATGTGACTTCCCTCAGCAAAATGTTGACAAAATTCTGACATGACCTAAGATACTTTAAGATTTTTAAGCAGGCTTGTTGCCTTTGTCTGTTTACTAGCCTGTTTGGTGTAAGTCTCAAGAGTATGTAAATCTGCTGATTTTAAGTTTCATGGTTTCTCTATTGAAAAGCATGAGTCTTTTAGAAAATGGGTTTTTAAATAGAGTTTTGCCAAGGCGTTTGCAGTCAGTTCTGTGGACTCCTGCAGTGTACCTAGGTCCTGGCTAGCACTGTATCTGGGACATATGTATTGGAACTGTGACCTTAAAGTTTGCTGTAAATCACCTTTGAGAGCATTTGCGGGTCTCTTTAAAAGAAGATGTGAGCAAAGAAGAGACTGCAGCTGCTCAGGCTCCTGGTGCAGAGAGCTGACCATGTGCTTTCCTCAGGATGCCGAGGAGTTCCCCAACCTGTCAGCTGCATCTGAAAGAAGACACAGAGCAGAATCACTGAAACTGCAAAGTCAACAGCAGACACAGGTAATCTTTCTATTGACCTCAGTTACCTTAGGCTTAACTTTTCGTTCAGCTCAACTGTTGAGAGAGGAGGGAAGGCAAGTAGTTTTCTTTTGGTTTATTCCTCCCAGGGACAAGGACAGTATTGCTACTAAGCTAAAACAGTTTGTCTCTTTTTAAAGACTTGTTAACTACAACTGCTGTCAGGAAGAAGGGGAGCATGCTGCCTAGAAACTAAAGAGGGCAGTGATTCTTCTGCCCTAGTCCAGTACTAAACCAGAGGGCAGTGATTCCACACGAGCCTAGTAAGTATCAAGAGAGAGAGAAAGATTTTCCTTCACCCCCATAGATTCAGGAGCAAGGTATTCATAAGGAAGATGAGGAACACGTGCACTTTGGGTCGTTGATTTTCTGGCAAGTTCTTTGTTATTTTGCCTTTTAAGGAGGGAGATTGTGACAAGGTGGGCACACCCGAAATCCAGCACAGGCAGAGGCAGGAGGATTATGAGTTCCAGGCCAGCCTGTACTACAGAGAGAGACTAAAACAAAGAAACAAACAAATAGTGGAGGGAGTCATTTATAAAAAATTAAATTCTGGACCCTGTGGGACTTGAGTTCAGTTCATACATTAGAATTTGCTGAGCCTCCATCCCTTAAACAAGCAGAGCTTCTTGCCCATTGTCCCTGATGTGAGCTCTCAGCCCATATTGTTGTTAGTGACAGGGATAACACATGGTAGAATGGTGGGGACAGAGGTGCTAGAGCAGAGGGAAAGTGCCTGAAGACACACAGCCTTTTATATGGTCTTAAAACTCATATCACAGTTGTACCAGGATGGTGGCTCACCCTCATAATTACAGCACTTAGGAGGCTAAGGTAGGAGGATCATGAATTCTTGTACTCAGGAGTAGCCTGGGCTCTATAGTGAGCTCTCAGGCCAACCTGAGCTATATAGTAAGACAGTCTGAAAAATAGAACAAAACAAAAACCCCACACAACTGTTTCAAAAATTAATTGCTTAGAAAAATAAGAGAGGTTGCTTTTTAGTATTCATCTGCTGGGTACTGCTTGGATCTCTGTGGATTTGGGCCATGACCCTGTAACTTCATGGCCACTTTATAGCAATGTATTGGTTCATTGAAGTTTTTGAAGAGAGAATCTATATGAGGCCAGCCAAGACTATACAATGAGGCCTTATCTCAAAAACAAACAAACAACAACAAAAACCCATAAAAATACAACAAAAATTAAAAAATCAAGTAATAAAAAGTGTGAGGCAGCAATTCTAACCAAGTAGCCTCATACACAAACTTAAGTCCTGGGATTATTGGGGTGTGTCTCCGTGCTCACCTTCCCACACAAACTTCTGTAGCCAAAGATTTCACGTAAGCTTTGGTGTCTTACCTACGGGTGCATGTTGTTAATTAACAATGGAGATGTAGATAGAAATGGAAGGAAACAGTCAACCATGAAACAGATAACATGGAACTTTTTATTACTTGATTTTTTTGTCGGGACTCAGGTTTGCTTCGCTTAGCGGGGGACCTACTGGCTTCGGGGCAGAGGGTCTAATTGGCGACAGAGTCATAAACTCTGGGACCTGTGTCTTCCCAACAGGACAGTTTATTTTAAAATTCAGATGGTTTTTATACATCCCAAGGAACTACCAGTCACGTGGGATATGGCAGTCTTACACAAAGATTTAGAGTACAAAGAAACAGGACATTTAGTCTGTTAGTTGGTGCCAGAAGGATTCTTAAACTTTTACTCAAGGTTATCAATGCCCATCCAGTAATTTATTGGCCACAATGTTTTCTTTCTTAGAGCTAAGAGCATGGTGAACTTTTAGGTTTTAGCTCAGGAGTAAACCTTTAACCTGGCCTAATCTCTTAGCCAGGGATAGCTGAGTTATTTGTTTGGGACAAGGAGATGAGCTAAGGGTTGTTGACCAAGGCGCTTTCCCACAGAGCAGGGAACCTGCACTTTTATGACCCGGCCGCTTCCCCCTGCCAGTCTAGCAGTGTTCTGCAAGACAGGGATTATCAGAGCCACTGTTTTCAGTGCCCCTCCCTTTAGCAGAGAATGCAGCCTGGACCTATAAGTTTTAGGCTCACCTCACCCTAGGGCCTGGCATCCTGGTTTCCTACAATTTTTGTTTTGTTGTCTTTTTGTGGGTTTTTGTTGTTTGTTTTTGAGATAAGACCTCACAGTGTAGCCCTGGCTGGCCTCAAACTCATATAGATCTGCTTTTCTGTGCCTCTAGAGTGCTGGGATTAAAGGTATGTGCTACCACACCCAGCTAATTGCCTGATTTAAAAGAAATTTTAAGCCTTTTATAATCTCTAAACCTGTTTGCTTTATCTTTGTATGTATTTTTTTCATAAAGTATAAACCTTAATGTATAAAATACAGTATTAGGAATGAAGTTGTGAATTTTGAACTCCTTGCAGAATGATTTTAAAACTAATGGAAAGAAGAGCCAGATTCCAGTGCAGCTGGACCTGGGAGGCATGCTGGCTGCACTGGAGAAGCAGCAATATGCTTTACATGCCAAACCTTCCTCCAGACCCATTGTGTTCTCAGGTAGGCACCTTCATTTCTCAACAAAGACTCAGAACTCTTTCACAGAGACTGTTCTGTAAGTACCTTCTTCTGTACTCAGAAGTTACATACAATCATGATAGTAAGGTACTGAATAAACATGAACGTGGACCAGTGGAGGAGCACTGAGAACCCAGAAAAATAAAACTGATATCCGTGGCAGTTAATTTTTGTTAAAGGTGCTGAGTACGTTAAAAAAACAAAAGGCATTCTCTTCAGAAAGATTCTGGGATGATGTCCTCTTCAGGTGCTAAAGGGTGCATCTGCTCACCCCATAGATGAAGACAAATTCACATGCACCAGTGAGCTAAGTGTTAGAGCTAGAGCTATAAAACTTTAGACGCAAGTGTGTAAATCTTTGTGACATAAAATTAGACACATTTTAGATATGGCAGTTAAGGCACAAGCCACAGAAGAAAAATGAAGGATTGGACTTTATCTGAATTAGGCTTTTGTTTACCAAAGGACATGAATAGAATGTGGAAAGACATATGTAAGCCATATATCTGAAAAGAGCTCAGTATACAAATCCATAAGAGCATCTACCAAAATAGACAATATAGTTAAAACAGGGAAAAAGGACTTAAAAATATAGTTCTCTAAAGACGTACATCTGGAGAGCATGGTGGTGTATACCTATAATCCCAGCACTCAGGAGATAGAGACAGAAGGTTAACCTGAGCAATATAATATTGCAAAATCTTGTCTCCAGAAAAAGACAGGGCTGGTGTTCTAGATACTTTTTCTGTTGCTGTGATAAAACATTGATCACAACCAACTTGGGGAGGAAAGGGTTTATTTCCGCTTACAGGTTACAGTGCATCATCTAGGGAAGCCAAGGCAGGAACCTGGAGGCAAGAACTGAAGCAGAGACAATGGAAGAACACTACTTACTGACTTGCTCAGCTACCTTTCTCTTTCTTCTGGCCTCCACAGGCACACCCACTCACAGCACTCACACAGACACACACGAATACATATAAATAAAAATAAAACCTAAATAATAGCCAGGCGTGGTAGCAAATAATAATAAAATCTAAACAACAACCAGGCATGGTGGTACATACCTTTAGTCCCAGCACTCTGGAGGGAGGGGCAGACAGATCTCTATGAGAACAAGGCCTGCCTTGTCTACATAATGAGTTCTAGGCCAGCTGGGGCTACAAGAAGACCCTGTCTCAAAACTACCCCCCCCACACACACAAAATCTAACAGACAAAAAACCCACAACTGGCAAAAAAAAAAAATATGAAAATATAGTCATCATTAGTCATGGAGAAGTACTAATCAAAATTACAATGAAATGCCATTTCACATCTACTATTATGGTTAGAGTCAAAACCAGGAAGTCACAAAGGTAGTTAAGAATGTGTAGAAATTGGAGCATTTGTACACTACCCATGGTGTATTAAACAGGGCTGCCACTGTAGAATCAGCCTGCTGGTGTCTGGGAGTGGTTATTATATAGAGTTACCGTAAGACCTAGCTGTTCTACACCTCAGTGTTTTCCAGAAGGATAGAAAGCAGATTCGGGCTGGGTGTGGTGATTCACACTTGAAATCCCAACACTCAGAAGACTGAGATAGGAGGATTGCCATGAATTCAAGACCAGACTGAGCTACATAATGAGTTCCAGGCTGGCTTAAGCTACACTGTGAGCCTCTGTCTCAAAACCAAACCAAACCAAAATAAGCAGCAGCAACAAAAAAGAAAGCAGAGTCAGATGGTTGTATGCCAGCATTCTCTACAGCATTATTCATAAGAGCCAAAAGGTGGAAATAAAACTATCCATCAGGTCAGCATGGTACATTCCTACAGTGTATTATTACTCAGGCTTGAAAAAGAAATGAGTTTTGATGCATTCCACAACATGAGTGAAACCTAAAAACATTACACTAGGTGAAGTAAGCCACATAGAAAAATACCGTGTGGTCTACTCAAACATGACAGTACTCACATTCACAGAACCAGCGTAGTAGCATAATGGAGAAAGTGGACAGACATCTGTTTATGAGGGCAGAGCTCCAGCACATGGCCAAAATAGTTCACAACAATGTTGTGACTATAATTATGCCATCCAATTATCCTTTAATAGTTAAATTGTACCCTGTAGGGAGACTGAGCCCAGCCTGGGCTACATAGTGAGTTCAAGATAAGGCTTAGCTCCACTGCAAGATCCTGCCTCAAATATAGAAGTTACATAGTAAATTTTATGTTGTAATTTACCACAATTAAAAGTTGTACTTAAATACAGTCTTTAAAAATACTTTATTATTTTTATTATATGTATGTTGCCTGCATGTGTGTAAGTGCACCTGGGTCGTGCAGTGCCTGTGGAGGTCAGAAGAGGATGTTAGATTCCCTTGGAACTGGAATGGCGTTATGGACCATTGTTAGCAGCCATGTAGGTACTGGAAATCAAAACTGGGTCCTCTGCAAGAACAGCCAGTGCCCTTAACCACTGAGCCATCTCTCTAGCCCCTTAAATACAATTTTTAAGAACCATCTTATTAAAAGCTGAGGACTTTATTTATTTAATTGTGTGTGTCTGTGTGTGTGTGTGTGTGTGTGTGCGTGCGCACATGCCACCATGCACATATGGAGGTCAAAAGACAACTCTGGGGGAGCCATTTTTCTCTTTCCACTGTGGGTTTCAAGGATGGAACTCATGTCAGGCTTGTAGGGCAAGTTGTCCTACCCACTGCTTTCCCCCTTTATATGATGAGATTTTTGTTGCAGATAACCTCGTTAGTATGCCGTATTCCCTAGGTCTTCATTGCATTCCACAGACATGGATTCCCATGCCTGTGCATGGGGTACCACTATGCACAGGGTCTAGTCAGCACTAATGGAACTGTCCTCTCCCATGTTACTAAGGGTGAGGACAAGCACAACCTACAACAGGTGCAACCTCTTCACCAGACTCTTCACCAGTGCAAACTCAAGATTTTGTGGAAAGCCCTTGGAGGTTCCTCAGTCCAGCCCAGCAGCCCTGTCGTCAGTTTTTCTGATTCTAATAGCATCTGATCTTACTATATGTGCTCCTTTGTGTGAAGATGCTTTCTACACAATCTTTTTAGATTCAGTAATGATTTATGTTTCTTTTTGGGGCGGGGGAGAAGGAGTCTATATTTGATCAAGAAAAATTGCACGAAAAGCACAAAAACTCAATAAAAATATTTCCAAAAAGAACATCTTATTCTGATACTAGGGACAATATGTAGAAAATTCACATTTATAGAAATAAGTATAAAAATATTTTAAACAATTTTAAACACCTCTGCCTAAAGAATTTTATTTATTTTCTTTTATAATTACTCCTTATTTCAATCTGTGTTATACATACTTTTCAAGGTGTTCAATAATGTACAAACTGTAATAAACATTTTGGCACATATCTTTTTGCACATTTTAGTGTCACTGCATATAGGTTCTTAGTTGTACATATCTTGGGCGTGTGTGTATTTCTAATTTGATAGATCTTGGTTAATTATCCTTTAAAATATTCCAGTCAGTTACAGTAGTGTTTAAAATTGTCCTTGTACCTGCCACTGATTTAAGATTTTTAATATATGATTCTGTTATAAATTGATAAGTATGACTAATAGATTTTGTTTCAACTCATTTGAAAAGGTAGAAAAGATAGGGATTGGCAATATGGCTCAATGGTGAAGGCATTTACTGCCTGACAATGCAGGCCTGACCTGAGTTTGATCCCCGGAACTCCATAAAGGCGGAAGGAAGTTTTGTTTGTTTGTTTGTTTGTTTGTTTGTTTTTGTTTTTGTTTGAGACAGGGTCTCCCTGTAGCCCCAGCTGTCCTGGAACTCACTGTGTAGACCAGGCTGGTCTTGAACTCACAGAGATCCACCTGCCTCTGCCTCCCAAGTGCTGTGACTACAGGTGTGCACCACCACGCCCAGCTAGTTAGTTTGTTTTTTCGTTTGTTGGGGGTTTTTTTGGTCTTTTTGAGACAAGGTCTCCCTGTAGCCCCAGCTGTCCTGGATTCACTATGGAGACCAGGCTGGCCTGGAACTCACAGATATCCTCCTGCCTCTGCCTCCCGAGTGCTGGGATTAAAGGTGTGTACCACCACACCCAGCTTGTTTGTTTGTTTTTTAAATGTGTATGAGTGTGTTACCTGCATGTGTGTAAGTGCACCACTGTTGTGCAGTGCCGCTGAGGTCAGAAGAGAGCTTCAGATTCCCCTGGAACTGGAATTAAGGACAGTATTTAACTGCCATGTGGGTGCTGGGAATCAAACCCTGGTATTCTGCAAGAGCAGCCAGTGCTCTTAACCACTGAGCCATCTCTCTAGCTCCGGAAGGAAGTTGTTTTTTTTTTTTAATTCTTTTTTAATTTTTTAATTTTTTTTTCTTTTTCCTTAGTAAAAGCAGATATTTTAGCATATGTTATGGAACAAGCTCCACACTGAATTATTTACGCGTATTAATTATACAATCACTCTGAAAATAATAGCAAGCTAGATCTAGGACTTGTAGTCTTATCTACAATTCTGTAAAGATTCTGTTGGGAAAGAGAAGTTGGGCCTAAAATATTGGTTCACGTATCTTGAGAATACTTCTTTTCTGATAAGATCCTCTGTTTCTTTTTTTCATGTACTCTTCTTATTTTTTTAATGTGGATTTTGACTTCTCTAACATTCCCCCCTCTGAAGAGGTAACCCTAAAATCTTTTAAGGATTAGATAAAAGCTCCCAAATACTTTTGACATTTTTGGCCTTTGAGTGGAGTATGTTGCTAAGAGACACAAGGACATTGTGTTTTACCCAATAAACTGGCTACTTTTCTTTGGGGTCTTTTTTCCCTATGCCAATTCCTACCTCCTATTCTTATCACACCATTCTGGTGTGATTACCCAAGAGGTTACCCAACTTTTGGATAGGGAATCAGGACACAGACTGCTCTGGCTTCTTCCATGCTGAGCAGGGTAAGGCAACTGGAGTACCCCTTCAGTGGGTCTATCTAAAAGACTCCCAACTTGCATAACTCTTATCTGTAGGGGGAAAAGAAAGTCCTTGAATTGTGAATAGGAGATGTGAGGAAGAAGTAAAGGCAAGAGTAATTAGCATTACAAGTCCTACACGGGGGACTAGAAAGAAGTCAGAACAGGGCAGTTTTCAAATGTTCATATCAGAGTCATTGTAAATTCTTGACAAGGGCTTCCAAAAGCATCCTTCTATTGGGTTCTTCCTCATTTTTCTTTTGTCTACCAAAAGTGCTATATTCAGGATTTGCTTTCAGGTATTTTGATAGTTGTCGGAGTGGTTAGAATCAGTGTCAGTTCCTTCTCAAAGGCTTCTAGATAGGGGGAGAAAACAAATTTATCCATCATTTTAGAACAATAGCAGTTGTCTCCCTGAGCTACAGATGGGCACTACAGTATTGCAGACCAAAATTTGAAGTCTTCCATCTGAGCAGCACTTTCTGATTAGGAACAAAATCATCAATGAGAAATAATTAAATAACTTTTTATATGGACTTAGCCTAATGTCTGGGAACTGTAATCCCTTGAACAAATATGCTGATGACTTTACTCTTTGTTTATACTTTCCTTTTGGGTGTTTAAGACCATACAGTTGACACAAATCAATTAATTTATTTTTACACTTAAGGTTGTTTGAGTATCTCTTCCTCAGGGGTCACATGGGCTTGGGAGGAGCACCTGGCTCCTTTCTTTTACCAGTTCCATAAATCAAAGGTCCTGCTCCACCATGTCTAGCTTCACTTGGAAGCATGAATGAGATGTTTCCTCTGAGTTGACCCTCCTCTTTGTAGACTGGACACTGGTTCAAGTCCATCTCATGGGGTCTTCATGGCCTTCCTGAACAAGAGGACAGGTGGCTCACCACAGTTACAAGACATTTTGAGAGATGTTCCATAGTCCCCTGAAACTTAGTTGATCTTGGAGGGCAAGGGGCAAAAACTGCCCTTTAAGTCCCTCTGACCAGATTAGTGTAGGCCTCAAAGTATGACTGTTGAACATCCAATAAAGTTAGTTCCACCAGTCTGGTACTTTTAATTACCATGTGCTGTGTAGATAAAGCTTGTGTAAAAACCCAAATATTCTCAGATAAACCTTAACTAGATATATATTTTGTCCTTAAACTAGGTGACTAAACTATGACCTTAGAAGTTTTAAGATTATGTGTATATTATTTTTGACTCATCCTTTACATATCATAGCAAACCTTCACAGACCATCATTTGCTTAGGCTTTCTCATTTTTTTCTATTTTGGAAAATATCTCCATTCCCATATCCTTTTAACATCTTTTACAGTCTCATGTTCTTTCTTTTTTTAAAATAATTATGAGACATAATAGCATTCACACATAAATTTTCCATCTGTTGTGAGAATTCTTTTCCTGGGGACACTAAACAATGCTTATTCCCTTTTAAGGTTCTAGTGTCAACCCAAAGTTTGATTACAGTTTCACTGTGGAACCAGTGAATTTACTGAGCTTACTTACCGAGATAACTGAGGGGTTGCTAAGGCATATATATATATTACCTGAGAGTATGCACACAGGAAAACCTTTACCCAGCATGGATCATGCCTTCTCTTCCTAGCCTTCCCCAGATTGTATAATTTAGCCATCCCCAAATCTAGGAGACCATGTGTGATTTGGGCCAAATTACATACAGTTGTCTGGGAAGAGTGGCTACGTACCCCGGTGAGGGTCCATTGACTCTGCTTGCCCCTCCTTTAATGAATGAGCACAACTGTCAACAAGCTCAATTGTAGCGATGTTTAGCCATCAGGCACAGCTGAGGTCGTGATGATGATAGTTATTTCATGCAGAAGAGACTGCTGTACAGCATCATCTTATTAAAAGGACATGGAATTTAAAAGGATTTGGTGCTAGGAGCCACATATGAGGGAGAACACATGTCATTTGTTTTTCTGAGTCTGTGTTACTTCACTTAGGATAACAGTTTCTAGATCCATCCATTTACCTTCAAATTTCATTATTTTGTCTTTCTTTACTGATGAATAGAACTCCATTGTGTAAAGAAAGACAAAATAATGAAATTTGAAGGTAAATTTCATGATTTCAAGTGTCTCTACAATAGGATGAGTCATTTGGGTATATGCCAAGGAATGGTATAACTGGGTCATATGTTAGGTTCATTTTTAGTTTTTTAAGAGTTCTCCACACTGTTTTCCATAGGGGTTACATGAGTTTGCAATCCTACCAGCAGTGAATGAGCGTTCCCCTTTCTCCACGTCCTTGCCAGCATTTGATATCATTTGTTCTCTTGATCCTAGCCAGTCTGTTTTGGGTAAGGTGATACCTTAGAGTGGTTTTATAATTGCTAATGATTTTGAACACTTTTTGAGACGTTTCTTAGCCGTCTTTATTTCTGCCTTTGAGAACTCAATGTTAAGATCTTTAGCCCATCTTTTCATTGGGTCATTTGGTTTCTTGATTCTTTGTTTTTTGAGTTCTTTATATATTCTGGATGTTAAACCTCTGTCAGATGTGTCACTGGTGAAGATTTTTTTCCCACCCTGTGCGTTTTCTCTTCACTTTTTTGATTGTTTCTTTTGCTGTACAGAGCTTTTGAGTTTAATGAGGTCCCACTTATTGATTGCTGATGTTAATTCCTGAGCAACTTCTGTCTGATTTAGAAAATCCTTTCCTACACCTATATCTTATGTTACTGCCAATATTTTCTTCTAATATTGATCCATTTGCAGTTGACTTTTGTGCAAGGTGGAAGATAAGGATCTAGTTTGATTCTTCTACAGGTAGAGATCCAGTTTTGCCAGCACCATTTGCTGAAGATGCTGTCTTTCCTCCATTGTGTGTTCTTGGCACCTTTGTCAAATATCAGGTGGCTGAAATTGCGTGTACTCGGGTTTCTGGCTTCAGTGATGTTCTGTTGATCTGTGTGTCTATTTTTGTGCCAGTACCATGCTGTTTTTATGAGTATAGCTCTGTAGTATACTTTGATATGTGGTATAGTAATCCCCCCAGCATTGCTCTTTGTGCTCAGGGTTGCTTTGGCTATCCAGGGTCTTTTCTGCTTCCATACAAATTTAAGGATTTTTTTCCTAATTCTGTGAGGTATGTCATGGGGATTTTGATTGGGATTGCATTGAATCTATATATTGCTTTTGGTAGGATGGTCATTTTCACAATATTAATTCTTCCAGTCATGAGCATGGGAGGTCCTTCCATTTCCTGGTGTTTTCCTCAATCTCTTTCTTTAACAATTTAAAATTTTATTATAGAGATTTTTGGTGCCTTTCGTCAGATTTATTCCAAGATATTTTAATTTTTTTTGCAGCAATTGTGATGGGAGCATTTTCCTGTATTCTTTCTCCAATTGCTTGTTATTGGTATGTAGAAAGGCTACTGATTTTTGTAGACTGATTTTATAACCTGCCACTATACTGAAAGTGTTGATCAGTTCTAGGAATTTCCTGGTGGAACTTTTGGGATCTCTTAGGTATAGTATAATACTATATTATATGCAAATAGGAATA
>NW_008356465.1:157386-196213 GCF_000622305.1 Nannospalax galili
GGTCTATAGTTTTCTTTTTTGGTTGTGTCTTTACCTGGTTTGGGTATTAGAGTGATGCTGGCTTCACCATAGAAGCCTTCATAGAAGGAATTTAGGAGTTCTCCCTCTGTTGCTATCATTTTGAATTATTTAAGTAATATTGGTTGGAGGTCTTCTTTAAATGTCTGGTAGAATTCTACTGTAAATCCATCTGGGCCTGGGTTTTTTTTAGTTGGGAGGCTTTGTATTACTGTTTCAATTTCCTTATATGTTATGGGTCTGTTTAAACTGTTGTGTCTTCTTGATTTAACTTTGGTGGCTCCCATGATTTTAGATATACATACATTTCTTTTAGATTTTCAAATGTAGTAGCGTATAGATTTTTAAAATATTCCCTTATAATGGTCTGGATCTTTTGGGTGTCTGTTGTGATGTTTCCCCTTTCATCTCTGATTTTGTTGATTTGGATTTGCTCTTTCTTTCTTTTGGTTAACTGGGCTAAGGGTCTATCTATCTTGTTTAGCTATTCAAAGAACCAGCTCTTAGATTCATTGATTCTTTGTACTGGTTTCTTTGTTTCTATTTCATTAGTTTCTGCTCTCATGTTTGTCATTTCTTCTCTTCTGCTGGGTTTGAGTTTCATATGTTCTTCCCTTTCCAGCATCTTGAGTTTCAGTGTTGGGTCATTTATTTGCCTTCTTTCTGATTTTTTAATGTAGGCACTTGAAGCTGTAAATCTCCCTCTTAGGACTGCTTTAAAGTACCCCAGAGGTTGTGTTATGTTGCATTGTCCTTTTCATTGAATTCCAAGAATTCTTTTATTTCTTTCTTAATTTCTCCTTTGACCCACTCATTGTTTAGGAGTATGTTGTTCAATTCCCTCCAGTTCCTGTAGTGACTAGAGCTTTGTCCAGTGTTGATTTTGAGCTTTATTGCATTGTGGTCCGATAAAATGCATGAAATTATTTCTTTTTTTGAGGGATTTTTTTATGGCTCAGTATGTGGTCAATTTTTGGAAAAGTTCATGGGATGCTGAGTAGAAAGCATATTCTTTGGTGCTTGGGTGGACTATTCGAAAGATGTCTATCAGGTCCATTTGATGTATGGTATCATTTAATTCAGATGTCTCTCTGTTTATTCTTTGTCCAGTTGACCTGTCTAATAGAGACAGTGGGGTATTGAAGTCGCCCACTATTACTGACTTGGGGTTAATCTGTGTCTTAAAGTCCTGTGGTACTGTTTTAATGAATTTGATTCCATTTTATTAGTTATGCACCAGAGTTTGGTGCATAAATGTTAAGAATTGTAATATCTTCTTGGTTAACTGTTCCCATGATCAGAATGGAGTAACCCTCCTTATCTCTTCTGATTAGTTTTACCTCAAAGTCTATTTTGTCAAATGTTAGAATTGCAACCCCTGCTTGTTTCTTAGTGCCATTTGCTTGGAATATTCTTTCCCATCCTTTTACCTTAAGGTAGTGCTTGTTTGTGAAGGAGAGATGGGTTTCTTGCAGACAGCAAAGAGGTGGATTTTGTTTCTTAATCCATTCACTTAGCCTGTGTCTTTTGACTGGGGAGTTCAGTCTATTGATATTTAAGGTTATTATTGAAAAATGTGTGTTGGTTGCCATCATTTTGATTGCTGTTTGTGTTTTCTGTCTAATTTTGTGTTTCCTCAATTGTACCTTCATTTATTTTCTTTTGTTGCCCCGGGGTATAATTGTTTTTTCTCTGCTCTCTGTATTGCTTCAAGTATTCTTTGACTGGCTGGTTTCATAGACATGTATTCTTTCAGGCTGTTCATGTCATGGAAGATTTTTCTTTTCTCCTCAAGTATAATGGACATTTTTGCTGTGTATAGTATTCTGGGTTGGCATCTATTGTCATGTAGAACTGGAAATACCTTGGTCCAAGCTCTTCTGGCTTTCACAATTTGCATTGCTAAGTCATGTGTAATTCTGTTGGGCTTTCCTTTGTATGTGACTTGTTTCTCTTTTGCTGCTTTCAGTATTCTCTCTTTGTTCTGTACATGATAGCTCAGTTATAATTCTGACGGGCTTTCCTTTGTATGTGACTTGTTGTTTTTCTTTTGCTGCTTTCAGTATTCTCTCTTTGTTCTATACATTTAGTGGGGTTTTTTGTTTGTTTTTGTTTTTGTGTTTTTGCTCTTTTTGAGACGGGGTCTCCCTGTAGCCCCAGATGTCCTGGAACTTGCTACATAGACCAGGCTGGCCTTGAACTCACAGAGATCCGCCTGCCTCTGCCTCCTGAGTTTTTAATATGACGTGTCGTGGAGAGTTCCTTTTCTGATCTTGTCTAGTTGGTGCTCTATGTACTTCCTGTATTTGTTTTTTTGGGTGGGTTTTTTTATTTTATTTATTTATTTTTTAACTTTTACAAAAAACTTTATTGAGAATTTCATAATGTATATAAGTTGTTTTGATCAAATCTATGCCCACTCCCTCCCCTCCAACATTTTTCCCTCTGAAGAGCTAACCCTAAACTCTTTTAAGTGTTAGATACAAGCTCCCAAATACTTTTGACATTTTTGGCCTTTGGAACAGAGTATGTTGCTAACAGGCCCAAGGACATTTTGACTTTTAACCCAGAAACTGGCTACATTTCTTTGGGGTCTTTTTTCCCTAACTGCCTAGCCAGTTCCTACCTCCTATTCTTATCATACCATCCTCTGAAGGGGTTACCCAAATTTCCAGTGGGGAATAGGGACGCAGACCACTCTGGCTTCTTCCATGCTGAACAGGGATGCAGGGTGAGGCAATTGGAGTACCCTTCAGTGGGTCTATCTAAAAGACTCCCAACGTGCATAACTCTTATCTGTAGAGGGAAAAGAAAGTCCTTGACTGGTGACTAGGAGACGTGAAGAAGTAAAGGCAAGGGTAGTCAGCATTACAAATTCTAGACAGGGAACTAGAAAAAAGTCAGAACAGGGCAATTTTCAAATGTTCGTATGAGAGTTTCTTGACAAGGGCTTCCAAAACCATCCCTCTATTGGGTTCTTCCTCATTTTTCTTTTGCCTTCCAAGGCTGGATTAATTGGCTGGGAAGAGTGACTGGACACTCAGGTGAGGGTCCAGTGACCCTGCTTGGCACTCCTTTAATGAATGAGCACAACCGTCAAGAAGCCCAATTGTGACCATGTTTAGCAATCAGGCTCAGCCGAAGTTGTGCTGATGGTAATTATTTCATGCAGAAGGGACTGCTGTATAGCATCATCTTATTAAAAGGACCACCACGTGGAGGCAAGATCCGGGGGCTATCAGGCAGTCCCCTGGGTTTCAAGCCCTCAGAGGGAGGCCAGAACCCAGCACTCTCTGGCGGTCTGCTTGAGCTCTGACTGCTTCCTATATTTGTATGGAGATATCTTTCCTTAATTTCTGGAAATTCTCTTCTACAATCCTGTTTAAGATCTGTTCAATACCATTAACCTGGAGTTCTTCTCCTTCCTCTGTTCCTATGATACGTAGATTTGGTCTTTTCATGGTGTCCCACATCTCTTGCATATTCCATTCCTGTGTTTTTAAAATTTTTTCATAATCTTTGCTTGAGTGGTCCAGTTCTTCAACTTTATCCTCCAGTGTTGATACTCTGTTTTCCATTTTGTCCATTGTAGCGGTGAGGCTTGCCCCTGTTGTTTCAAGGTGGCTTATTGAGTTTTGTACTTCCTTCTTCATTTCTGTCTGAGTTTTCTTCAGTGTTTCTATCCCTTTTGTGAATTCATTCAGAAATTTATCCCTATCTTCTTTTAGCTTTTTGATTTGTCTGTTCGTGTGTTCTTTAAATTCGTTGAATTCCTTGATCTTGTTTATGATGGTTCTTTTAAATTCAGTGTCCTGGGTTATCTCTAGAGGATTCTCCTTGTAGAAATCTTCTATAGGACTGGTAGAGTTTGATGGGGACACAGTGTTGGCTTTCCATTTTATTATTCTTTCATTGTGATTTTGGCATGCAAATTTCTTTTATTCATGATTCTGATATGAGAATTATATTGAAGTATGCTTCTGTTTGTATTATTGGGATGCCTATGTCCTTTCCTTATTGGTTATGTAAAGCTGGTTGGTACAGGTTTCAGGCTCTCTCAGGTTTTATTTTGGAGGGAACTGATGGCTTCAGATCAGCTATTCAGGAGCACCCAGAAAAGCCCACATCAGGTTCCAATCAGGCTTTCTTCTAAGGTTTGGACCCCTATTAGCAGGAACTCAGAGAAAATTTGGGATATTCCCTAAGAGGGGCGGATTTTGGGACTCTCAGTTGGTCTGCTGTGTCGTCAGCCCCTATGCCAGAGGGAGGCCAGAACCCAGCACTCTCTGGTAGTGTGCTGAGATCACACCTGCTATACTGTTAGAGGTAGGAGCCCACCCTCTCAGCCTATCTGCTAGAACCTCAGCCTTAGCCTACCAAAGCCAGATCTGCCCTGGGGCCTTGGGAGGGGCCTCAGGAAATCCCAGGTAGGGGGATAGGTATGGAGCAATTAGGGGAGGCTCACCACCATGTGGAGGCAGGATCTGGCACTCTCAGGCAGTCCCTTTCATTTTCAGCCTCTATGCCAAAAGGAGGCCAGAACCCGGCACTCTGTCGGTTTGCTGAAATCACAGACGCTACCTTATGTTTCTTTTTTTTTTTTTTTTTAACATTTAATTTGTACATCTATTTTTTTTTATTTTAAATTTTTTTTTACAATTAAAGTTACAGTTTTAACAATATGCAAAATATTACAGTAATTCAGATTTTTTGGCATAATGATTACAGATTTGATAAATACATTTTATATCTCATAATAGCGATGAGGATTATACAAAAGCTATTAAAACAATTATGAGAATAAATTCTATTGTCACTTAAGTATCTAAAGCTATTTTCCTTTGCGTTCTTCCAGAATGATTTGTTCTTATTCTTTACCTTAATTTGAGGGACTTCAAGAAGATACTTGTTTTTTGTTTTTTTTTTTTCATACAGAAGAATTCATTCCAAGGCAATTGACATTGAGACGTTTTCACATGCATTTCTAATCTCTATATACATGACTATCACTGGTCACAGTTTCTTTTAAGATTTTATTTATTTATTTGTAAGTGTATGCTCGTGTGAGTGTGTGTGTGTGTGTGTGTGTGTGTGTGTGTTTGTACTTGTGCACATGCATGGAGACCAGAAGAGGACATTGGGTATTCTCTGTATCACTCTCTGTCCATTCCTTTTGAGGCAGGATCCCTCCTTGAACCTGGGGCTCTTGCCATCTCAACTAGGCTAGAAGCCATTAAGCCCTATCCATGTTCCCCTTGGAGCTGAGGTTACAAGTATACAGAGGATGCCCTGTTTGTTTTGTGGGTGCTAGTATCCAAATTCCAGTCCTCATGATTGCAGAGCAAGCACCCTTAAATGCTGAACCATCTCTCCAGCACTTTTTTTTCCTGAGGTAAAATTTATGTAGCTTGAACTGTTTTAAAACTGCACAATTTACTGGCATTTCCACTTTCAGAGCGTTATTAGACCACTCCCTTTCTTTAATTCCAGAACACTTTCATCACCGAAGAGAAAATCCTGTATCCATTAAGCTCCCCATCTGATATTTTATATACATGGAGTTGTCAGAGTAAGGTAACAATTCTGAGGTCAGAAATAGCTCATTTCACATAAAATGCGTGGCCAAGGCCTGGGAACACAGACTCAAGTTACCCTGAAAGACAATTCATTAGTTGAAGAGAATTATGTGATTTTTAATAACCATAGAAAAAAGAAAAGCATGTCATCAAGTAGGTGGGTTTCAAAGGAGTAGGGGAACTTCTTCCACAGGATTTAGATGTTATCTATTAACAAGGTGAAGAAGTCTTACTTTGCATTAGGATTGGTAGAGGCTGGAGACCTGCCAGACTGAGTATGCATTCCAGAGACATGGGTTGTAATTCATTTGGTAGAGTGCTTGCTTAGCTTCCTTGAAGCCCTCCCTGGGTTCCATTTCTGGCACATGCCTATAAATCACTTGGATGGTAGGGGCAGAAGGATCAGAAGTTCAAGGTCATCCTCAACTATAAGTTCAGTGCCAACCTGGAATACATGTCTCAAAATATATAATTTGTTTATGCATTCCAAGAGTTTTATCTAGTAGCCACCAAAGTGGTAGGTCAGATATAGAGGTTGGTAGTGAGGAGCTGTTTAAAAGAACTGAAGAGAGCCCTGGTAACATTGGCTTCTTGACTTCCACAGTCAGTGCTCCAGTCAGCAAAGACTAAATTTAGATGATTTCTTGGGAGAAACTTAGTTCATAGTATTAATAGGCAACCTTTTGTGTTTTTTACCCAACATAATATCTTCAGCAGCTAGAGCTTAATGGCTGAGTGATTTGCAATTTACCCCTTGGTATATGTGTTGATAGGCTTTGGATTGTAGGTACTGTAATACTGCTATGAATATCCCTAGGCAGGGAACTATTTGAGTGTCTGTTCTCCATTCTGTTTTCATTTGTTTTGCTTTGTTTTTTGCCTTTTTTCTCTTTTTCTTTTTGACATAGGGATTTGCTGCATAGCTCAGATTGGCCAGCAACTCCCTGTGTGGCTCTGTCTGGCCTCAAACTCCTTTCTGTAGCTTCGCTGTCAGGCACATTCCTGGATCAGGGTCCTTTTGTAAAGCTCCATGTGCCACTCTGATGGTTTAGTCCAGCTATCATTTGCCAGGAAAGCACAGGGGGATCACTGTGGCACGGTTGTGATTCCAGCTCATGCTAGTTGCAGTCACAGCAAGCTGAATTTGTAGTCATCATTGTTTTATCACATCTCACATCTGCTGAGCTGAAGTCATTGTCTATATAAGTCTGTTCTCTGAAATCTGTTCAGTTCAATTCTCTTGGTCAGCTAATTGCATATGTGGCCCGCTCAGTTTCTGTTAGCTTCTTTTTTCCTAAATGTGTTCACACTTTCATGTTTCTTTGGTTTTTCTCAAATTTTTATGTTAATAGCATTTTATTTATATATATATATTTTATTGATTTTATTTTTATATATAAATATTTGGTCTGCATGTATATAAGTGCACCCATGTTGTGCAGTGCCTGTGTAGACCAGAAGAAAGTGTCAGGTCCCCTGGAACTGGAGCTACAGGCAGTTGTTAGCTGCCATGTGGGTGCTGGGAACTGAACCCAGGGCCTCTGCAAGAGCAGCCATTCTCTGAGTGCTCTTCACCACTGAGCCATCTCTCCAGCCCCTTACTTATTGTAACAACTTTGGATTCTGGTTTATTCCCTCTAAAAGTAGCAATTGGTTCTTTCAAAAGATTTATTTATTTATGTGTATGCATATGTGTACATGTGATCAGGTTCTGTTGCTACCAGGAAAGGTTATCAGATCCCTTGGAGCTGGAGTTATAGGTGGTTGCTGGCTACCCAGAATGAGTGCTGGTAACTGAATTTTGGTCCTCTGTAAGAGTGGAGAGTACTGTTAACTACTGAGCCATCTCTCCAGTGCCTATAACTTTTTTTTAAAGTACCTAGCCTGATCTGAATCTAAAATGTACCTTCCCAAAGGGTGTAGTTGCTGCTGACTGTGAATAATTACTTTTTGTTTATTTTTCTCCTACCTTTCCATAGGCATTGCATAGCAGAGGTGGGTCCAGATTATACTCTGGCAGTAGATGTGTGTAGGCTAGGGGGTACATTCAGCCCTGAGGCTGCGTTCAGGTGTGCCACTGTCAGTTTTCTCTGGGCCTGCTGGTTGTTTGTTATATGGATGACTTGGACTTGCCCTTGACTATGTACAGTGCATACTCCTGTGGTCAACCTAGGTGTATGCTGGGCCTATCCCTATGGCAGAGCCTCCTGAGACGCATAAGTCCTTGGCTGGTCCACTGGTCCATATCTGCTGGTGGTGATGATAGGCTCAGGCTGCCCATGCTGTAGCATCCTCCATGTTTGCTGACATTTTGGAAGCCTTTTGGCAGCAAACTGCACAAGGCTTTACCATCTTATGAATGCTGCTCCTACCCAGAGCCCAGTGATCTCAGGAGCAAGGTGGCTTAGTTTGTACCAAGTTAGGTTGCTGTCCAGGGGACTGTGATTGATTTGGGGAGGGTTTTGTTTTGTTTTGTTTTGTTTTTGGTCGAACTTCTCACTGCTGTGGAGGGAGTGGACAGGCAGGGCAGAGCCTCTGCTGGACCTGTGCGTGTGTGTGTGGTGTGTGTGTGTGTGTGTGTGTGTGTGTGTGTGTGTGTGTGTGTGTATATATATATATATTGGTAAATAGAGAGATGCCTAGATGCCCGGTAGTAGGGTGCAAGACCTGTAGAGCAGGAATGCCTTGGGGCATGTTTTACAGGATCCCAGGTAAGACCCTGTAGTACCATTAGGTACCAGGAAAGTAAGCAGGTAAAAAGAAGGGCCAGCCAGTTATATCTGTTTTAAATGCCATGTGAGAATAAGTCTAGATGCAAGCTGCTGTGCTGTGTGGGGCGAGAAGCAACCTGGAAGAGGTAGAGTTACATGTGCTAGACAGGTGTAAGTGATGCAGGGATTGCATGAGTGAGTTGAAGGGGCTAACTGATGAGATACAACACTAGTTATTTAAGATCATACTCCATAAAGGAGGGTAGCCAAGATACATGGGACAGATCTGAGAGTTGCTAGAATAAGGTGATGGAGGTGTAGGGTTGGGGTGGGGCTGCTGGTTACCATTCCTTTTCTTTGGTATATGTTTAGAAATCGTAATCAGCTAGGGGTCAAAGGGGACTAACTGAGGAGCAAGGGGCATAGGCAAATGTGCTGTCATCACAATAATGTATTGATTGGAGAGATCTGCTCCCAACTGTCTGTTCTAGGTTTTGGAGAAGCATGTTTATATTCAGAAAATTCTAGAAGCATGACTAGAATTTTTATAAGAGCCATGTAATAACAGCCAGACAAAAGGTGTTCATGAGAAACCAGTAGTCAGCTTGTACAGAGGCACTACCAGCTGAGTGTGTGGTGGAGAGGGACAGCAGTGATAAGCACAGAGCACCAAGAACTAGCCTAAGACAGGTAGTGTAATCTCTGCAGTTGTAGACTATACAGAAATATAGCGTACTTGACTTTGTGGCTAGAAGGTAGCCTTTCCAAAGTAATCCTGACCAGAGAGCAAATTCCATTTGGAACACAGTCTGTGGACAGAATGTGTAAGAGACTGTCTGACAAAGATGAGAAAGGCCTTGGGTTAGACAGAGGGTGGCATGGGAGACTCCTCCAGATACTCAGCTTGGTGTGAGCCAGGCAGGGCCTCTGGGAGGTGACTGTGTGGCGTTTTTTTCCCTCTTTGTTGCAGTTGGAGCAGTGCCAGTCCTTTCCAAAGACGCCTTCTCAGGCGAGAAGGGGCGCCGCTCCAATCAGGTGAAGACCCCACACAACCCCTTGGACTCCAGTGCCCCCCTGATGAAGAAGGGGAAGCAGAGGGAGATTCCTAAGGCCAAGAAGCCCACCTCACTGAAGAAGGTGTGTGGTCTGATTCCATGGAAGCAGGGCACTGAAAACACTAATTGAGTTTTATATATCTGTATTGTCTGTCTGCAGCTCATAGACCTTTATTTAGCTTTTTAGTCACTGTACTTGGGACTGAGCCTAGAGCATTGCACATGCTAGGCAAGCACTCTACCACTGAGCCATATCCCGAGCCCAGGCCTTTGGCTTTTAAAGTTTATATTACAGATCACGTTATACCGAGCTGTGTCCAAGCTTCCCTAACAAATGATCTCTCACTTTCCCCATGTAACAGGATAGAGGATGTGAGGCAAAGAAAATCTCTTTCTTTTTTCTTTGCGGCAGTACAGAAACCCAGAAGTGAGGAAATTGCATTTTCCTTCCTCACACATTCTGCTTCTCTCATATTGACCTGCCAGTGCCTGTTGACAGCTTCTGTACAAACCTCTCATTCATTACATGGCCCTGTGGTGTGTGCTCTGTCCATTTAGATGTCTATGGTCAAGTGACTTCAGAACCCAGGGCTCTCATGTTGGCCTTGTGTCCTCAGGGAGAACGACGCTATGTTCCTACCAAGTGGGGGTTAGGGGACATTGCCACTCCAAAGGCATGACCAGGCACATTCAACAAGCTGAACTTGGGGCGGTTTATTGGTTAGAAGAGTTTATCTTTTAGGTACAAGTATGTAGGTGTTTCAATCATTTGTTTAATTTTAAGATTATTTTAAAAGAACGGCAAGAGAGAATGCAGCAGAGACTCCAAGAAAATGCCGCAAGCCTGGCTGTGGGCAGCAATGATGCTCAGGATGCAGAGGATGGTGCTGATGACCAGACCCCTGACCAGGTCCACCTGAAAGGTACGATTCTGTGTGTTTGCACCTGAAAGAATCCTTCAGGTAGAAGCAGCCCTGAGGGTGATGAGCTGTGGTAGAAATGGACTTTGCCAGCCCTCCACATGAGCCTTGTGGTAGAATGCAGGTCAGCATTGTGCCTGAGCGATATGGTTTCCACACTCCAGCTTTACGGGGAGAGGAGCCTCTTGCCAAGTGTGGTCTATGTGACACTGGGTATTCTACTACCAACCACAGTACTGTTTACCAACAAGTGTATGGGACCTGTATCATAAAAGTGAATGTGTGGTTTTCAAGAAAATGCGTACTAAGTTGTACATTGAGGGGAGTATACACAGTGTGTAAGTGTATAGCTGAAGGACTTTCCACAACTTGAGCACAACCCCGTGACCCTCCCCATATGTCCTCTAGTCAGAGGCCTACCCGACGAACACTGTCCCAGTGTGCCTCCAACTGAGACTTTGGCCTTGCCACAGTGCAGCTGTGCTGGATGCCACACTGACTCCACCTTCTTTTTTGCAGATAGAGCAGTTCATTGTTTTCATTACCATATAGTATTTGGCTGGATGAGTGTTCCCAGTATGGGCGGACACTGAGGCAGCTTCTACCCTGGCTGGTAGAAGTGAGTCTGCCCTGGATAGTGTTGCTGGTGTTTCTTGTAATACATGAGCCCTTACTTCTGTGGGCATTTACCTGGGGGTAGAGTTGTTTTCAGAGCTCTGCCACACACATTCCCAGGTGTCCTGCCAGTAACACTGGGTGGATGAGACTTGTAGGTACTCCCGTCCTCATGGGCCATGGGCATTGTCTTTTTTTGTGCTTGCTGCCCTGGAGGATGAGGGGTATGTTCTTGAGTTCCTTCCCGTGAGATGTTGCCTTGCTTGTACCTTGGTACTTTGTAGTAGTAACAGGTTGGAGATGCCAAGTTGATATGTTATATGCAGCCCAGTCAGGCACTCTTAGTTTTATTGTGGGGTTTTTGTTGTTGGTTGGTTGGTTGTTTGCAACACTGAGGAGCAAACTCTGGGTCGACAGCTCTGCACCGCTAGCCCAAGGCTCCCATAGTTTAGATGTTGAAGCTCAGTGTTTTTTTAGAAGGTTGTTTGACAAAGGACTGGCTGAAACATTTAAGCATAAAAACTCAGAACTCTAACCCTGGAGGTAGGGGAGGTGTTTGTGTTTATTTTTGTGTTTGTTTGAGACAGGGTCTCACTGTGTACCCCTGGCTGACTTGGAACTCACTATATAGACCAGGCTGGCCTCAAACTCAGAGCGAGCACCTGCCTCTGCCTGCTGTGCGTTAGGATTAAAGATGTACACCATGATGTTTAGCAAGTAATCCTGTTGTTTAAAATTTCCTAATACGGTATTCTTTAGATTCCAAAATTAAAAGGTCGATTTGGTCACTTAAAATAATTAAAATGGCAACTTTTCTGTATTTTACTCTATTTTCAGTATCTTGAAAATGAATAGGTAACAGACTTGAGGAGGGTAGACATCTGGGAAGACAAGAAAGCTGCTCTGAGAGTTTCTACCAGCCTTTCTGTCTTCTTGAAGGCTGTGTTATACCTTGTGGCCTTCTCTGCAGTGCGTTCTGCAAGTTGGTGGGTGTATTACTTACTTTTCTGTTGCTGTGATAGAAACACTAACCAAAGCAATTTATAGAAGGAAGGGTTTATTTGAGCTTACTGTTCCAAGGGGACAAGAGTCTATCACAGCAGGAAGGCATGGTGGCAGAGGTGGCTGGAGGAGCAGAAGCTAAGCTCTCATATCTTCAAGCAGGCACAGGAAACAAGAGAGCCACTGGAGATCCAACAAGGCTTAAGAACTCTCTAAGCCTGCCCCCTGTGACGTGCTTCCTCCAGGATAGCCACATCTAAGACCTGGGGACAAAAAGCCCAATACTTGGAGCCTATGGGGGCCATTTGTATTCAAACCACCACAGTGGGTGTAGGGCTGCTGGTGTGTCATTGGCGCAGCTCTGGGCTGGTACCATGTGGCTGTCTGTTACACAGGCCTTCTGTGTACACAGTGATTTTTTTTTTTTCCTTGAAGGTCCAGAGAGGACAGAAGAACCATTGTCCCCCATACTTGTGGTTGAGGAAGAGTCCGAAGAGCCACTTGGCACAGAACTCCAGAGGGACCCAGAGGCCTGCCAGCCTGCCCCCAACCATGCCGCCTTTCCCAAGATCCACAGCCGGAGGTTCCGGGAGTGAGTGAGCACTTGCTGCTAGGGCTAGGGTTCAGTCTGGTTTCTCTCTCCTGTAGGGCACAGCACCACAGGCTGTGCAGCTGGGCCACACTATTTAAAGGTGCCTGGGTCACTAGCTATGGAGGGTGGCTGGGATGTGGGCATTCCAGTCTTGTGTGTGTCTGCATGTACTGCAGTTCTGTCCTGCTGGTAATGCTGAAAGAGGTGTCTTGAGTCCACATTTGAAGTACAGATGCAGTGAGGTGAAGTGATAACAATGGGCCTTGCCATGCTGCAGTTTAAGAATGGAGTTTCTGGGGCTGGAGAGATGGCTCAGTGGTTGTTCTTACAGAAGACCCGGGTTTGAATCCCAGCACCCACAAGGCAGCTAACAACTGTCCGTAACTCCAGTCCCAGGGGATCTGACAGCCTCTTCTGACCTCTACGGGCATTGCACGACAGGGGTGCACTTACCTACACGCAGGCAATGCATGCATACACATAATTTTTTTTTTTTATGGAATTTCTTTCTCTTTTTTCTTCTATTTTTTTCCTTTCTTCCTCTTCCTCCTCTTCTCCCGCCCAACATCTCTCTCTCCCTCTGTCTTTCTGTCTCTCACTGTATTTACTCTTTTTTGATATAGTCTCATTGTGTAGCCCAGGCTGGCCTTAGCCTTGAACTCACACTGCTGCTTCCTCAGCCCCTCAGTACTGCGAGTATAGGTGTGGGCCACTGAACCCAGCTTCAGTTTAGTTCCTGGGGCAGGATGTCTTTGATGTTTGCTCACACCTCCTTATCACTGCCTAGGGCTCCTCTGGGCAACCTGTCCAGGTGTTTGTGTTCATGGGGGAGAGGCCAGATAGGAGATTGTGTAAGCCATGGAGGGCAGACCTCCCTTGTAGTGGGCAGGGGGTTGCTTCCATCCATCTCTTGTGCCCCAGGCTCATCAGGATTCCCCACAGCCCTGATGAGTGCTGGTACCCCCATGAGTCCTATCTGATACTTTCTTTCCTCCCTTCTCCCTGGGGTTCCTTTCAGCTACTGCAGCCAGATGCTCAGTAAAGAAGTGGACGCTTGTGTCACGGGTCTGCTCAAGGAACTGGTACGCTTCCAAGACCGGATGTACCAGAAGGATCCAGTCAAGGCTAAGACCAAACGCCGGCTGGTGCTGGGACTGAGGGAAGTTCTTAAACACCTGAAGCTCAGGAAGCTGAAGTGCATCATCATCTCCCCCAACTGTGAGAAGACACAGTCCAAAGGTAACAACATCTCCATAGTGTCCTGGTGCATGGGCTCCTGTGCCAGCCCCCAGTGTGCAGTGTGTGTTCCTCACAGTCAGCCACTGCTCCTGATCAATGGGTGTCTTACTTTCACTTTTGCTCTTAACCCCTAACCCAACTTTAACCGTAGTCCTAAACCAACCTTCCTCTGACTGAGCACTTCCCCTCTGAGGCTGGCCAGCAAGCCTCCCTCTGGCAACAGGTTAGGTTGTGTGCCTGTGCCATACAGGCTGCAGCCCTGGAGCTTAGGTGTTCACTCAAGACCTTGTTCCTGTACAGGGCTTTGGTCCTGTCTGCAGAGTTATTCACTCTGGTTAATTCCTCTGCTCACTCATTACCAGTGAATTTCTCAGAATACATGGCCAATTTACCAGGGCTGGAAGGAGGCTGTGGTGAGGCGGTGAAGGCTATCTGTCTGTACTGTACCATTATGGCTCTAGGAGGACTTTCCTGTCTGTGTTGTATCCTGCTGGGGTCAGTGGTAGAAGGAGTTGTTAGGAACAGAGTGCCATCACTCTTGTACAACCTTATCATCTTGTCACGGCACAACATTCCCCTCCTGGGAATGTCTTTCTAAGCATGAGCCCTTCCCCAGTCCCACTCCTTTCTCCTGGTTGCAGCCTTCAACTTGGCCATAGTCACACTTCGCGGTAACAGACCCAGATCCTGATGCTGAGCCCTGAGCTGTAATCTTCTCTGGTTATCATTTCACATCCAAAGCCTGGAGGTTTCCTAAGGGGTCTGCAGGGCCCAGACCCAGAAGCAGCAGCTGAATTTCTTCATGCTAGCCCTGCCCTCACCTCTATGTTGGCTCTGTGCAGCTCACCATCACCACCTGCCAGAACCTGACAGGGTTTCAGTGACCTGCCCATCTGGCTATGTCAGGCAGTGTCCAGCAGCCTCTCCAGGTCCTGGGAGAGAAGAAGTTACATGTTATTCTGGCTCTTTTGTCAGCAGTATACATACAGAGATTAAACTGTGAAATGAGTACACAGGCTTCCTTACTGAAAAGGTAGGCCTGGGCTTCCTGCAGTCTAGCGACCCCAGCAGTTAGCCCTTAGGCAAATCTTGTGGTATTTCCTTCCACAGCTCCAAGTAAGTGGCTTGTAAACCACTGCTGAGTATATTTTTAACTTACTGATTTCTTAGCTTCCCTGTAGAGTCCAGAGCCTACACTCTTTCCAGCCCCTGCATCCTAACTCATAGCCTGGCTTTTTTTTTTTTTTTTTCCTTTTTTGTAATGTCTGCCTAATGTTCTCTGTAGTTAGGTTAATAAAGTGCATGTCCTGACTGGAGTCTCGGTGTATGCTCAGACAGTAGGTGGGAGAGGCCACCTGCAGCTTCATCTGCTGAAGTGATACTCCTTCCAGACTCTGCCTCTCATGTAGCTCTCATCTGAACAGTTTATCTCCATTCTGCCCTTGCTGGGGCATATTGTTTATGGGATCCTGGTGGCTCCCTTCTGTAGGGAGTACCCTGTTTAGCTGGAGTACATTGTCTTGTGGTTAATGAGAGAAGGGTTCCTAGGAGGCACAGATCTTGCTTGAAGTCTGTGGTGTCTGGTTCTTGGCCCTTTATAATTTTTTTGTGTTTCCTCCTTGCTCCTGGGTGTCTGGGGTGTGGGCAGTTTGTATCCCTGCCTGTGGATCTGCCTTTTGAATTTTCACTCTGAATCCTCTCCTGGTCAGCCATCCTGAGCTGGGGTGGGGCAGGGCCTCTGAAGGCATCCTGTGCTTTTCTCTGAGTCTTTCCATCTTGTTCCTTTCATTCTGTTTCTGGTCAAGATTTTCAGCTATCTCTTAATTTTCTGTAGCATTTTCCATTTCTGGGAGTTGGTTTTGGTGTCTATGAAGGCAGCTTGCTTGCTTTGCAGTGCTGAGGAGAGACATGGGGCCTTGTACATGCTAGCAAGTCTCTTAACATACAACCCTGAAGGCTCCTTCTCTGCCATGCTGCTGTGGCTTCATGGGTATCTGACATCATTGAGTCTGGTCAGGTCTCTTCCCCTTGCCAAGCCTCCATTTCCTCTGGCACCTGCTGTTTGTTTGGGTCTCTCATGGTGAGATTTTCTGTAGCTATCTGTCCAAGTGGGTGGCTGGCTTCCCACGGAAGCCTGTGAGCACCTTGTAGGGTTGTGGTTGTCACATTGCAGGCCACTTCAGAACCACTCAGAGGGCTGGTAAAACAAATTCCTGAGTTTCCTTCTGAGCAGGTCCAGTTGCCCTGAGAGCTTGTATTTCCAGTTAGTTTAAGGTGATGACTGACAGCACTGCTCTAAGAAGCCACTAGAAGAAACCCACACCTTAGGTGGCCCTGTTGGAAGTGCCCTGGAGGTGAGCACTGTCTTCCCTCTAAACTAGTCACAGCCTCCTCCTCCTAGCTTCGTTCTTTCTGCCTCTTGCTTGGGGAGCAGGTTTGGCTCTTAGCTCTACCCTCTCAGTCTTCTGTATGCTACCATCAGAGGCTTGGCATGGGGAGTCCTGCATGCCTGGCCCTGCCTCAGCAGAGGACTATAGTGAGGGCTGGATGAACTCCTGCTTGCCACTGTGGTTTCTTGGGTGGACACTGCAGAGCAGTGGCAGCATTGAGAGCAGGCATGTGGGGAGCCCATGACTACACTTCCAAGTGTCCCAGAAGAACTGTGCAGAGGAATGAGCTGGAACCAGTGTATGCAGTGCTTTCCACAGACTTATAGTCTTGGGTCCTAGTGAAGGCCTGCTCCATCTGGCACAGTTCAAAGTTCCACAGTACAGAAGGGGAGTATAGTTGATTGTAACCTCTGCTGCCTGCCCACAGTGCAGGCCAGGAAGCCACCATTACCAGTATAGGTGGTACACCCTTTTTAAAAGACAAACTCACAGACCCTAGCTAGGGCTGACCTTGTGGGTAGGGCTTCAAAGGCTACAGAAAGGCTTGATGTGTTGGGTCTCTTCCACACACATTACTCACACGGCAGTAGTGATCTGGGGCTTAGCAGATGATGGATGGATGGAAAGACTTTCCATCTACACTACAGGGGGGCTTACTCTTTCCACCCAATCAGCTGAAAATCTCTCACTGCAGTATTTCCAAAAATCTCATCACCCTCTGCCATCTCTCTCCGTTTCCTGATCTCACCAGAACTGGACCATTTCCTAAGTTCCCATCTAGAGGTTGTCTCCTCCTTACTGTCAGTGCCTTTCAGGTAGATCTAAGGCAAAGAGGGCAGAATGAAGGTGACAGGAGTTCCAATTTCATCTCCGGTCCTACTAGATGGAGAGTTGGTTTCCAGGTTGCACATGGCGCTAGACTGAGCCTTTAGTCTCCCTGGGAAGATGAGCAGCATGTAATCAGGTTCCAGGTGAAACTTAACAGTTGTAAACAATGTTAGCAAACATTTGTATCCTCCAGTTCTTTTGTGAGAATTGTGTATCTGTCAGTTTATACCTAAAGGGCAGACATCTCCCTGCCCTCCAGGTACTTTCAGCACCTCCCATGTGCTGTCTCCCTAGGCCTGTGCTTGGCTTCACCATGACCCACACCCCACCATACCATACCACCCTTCTGGAGAGTCGTCAGTGACATTTTCCTTATGAGGGATGGTGCACATCTGTCTTCCCACTTAAGAGCTTCTTACCGCCTGTGAACTGTTAGTTCATATGCTTTTCATATTGACTCTTACCTATTTTGTAATAGGCTAACCCTTAGGGAGCTGGAGAGATGGTTTAGTGGTTAAGAGCACTGGCTGCTGCTGTAGAGGTCCTGAGTTCTGTTCCAGCACCCACAGCACAGCTAATAACCGTCTGTAATTCCAGTTCCAGGAGATCAAATGCACTCTTCTGGCCCCCATGGGCATTGCATGCACATGATAAACTTACATATAGGCAGGTAAAACACTCATATACATTAAGTTAAAATAAATGAACTGAAAATAAGTTTTTTAAACAGCTAGCCCGTAGGGCAAGAGTTCCAAATATTAAAATACTTTCACTTTGTCATTTTTCTTTTTTTTTCCATAAAGACTTTAGATGTTATAAATACTAAATTTTTAAACTTTTTATTAATTTATTTTACAGATAAGTTTTATTTCATTTCTCACCTTCCCTACTCCATCATTATTAAAGAACTTTCAAAGTCTGCTTTCTTCCTGGTTCTTCTGTGTTTTTCTGTTTAGGTAGAATGCATTCCTGTCTGAGACATAAAGTATAAGTGTAGCTAGATTGTCCAGTCCCCAGACATCTTGTGTTCACCTGCCTTCTCACAGCCTCAGTGCTCACACACTAGGTTGTTTCTGGGCCCTCTTTCTGGGTGTGTGCCATCTAGTTTACTGCCTCTCTTCTGCTTTGTGTCAGGCTTGGAGCTAGGTGGTACCAGCTTATGTTTTCCCGTATTCCCTTCCCCCACCATTAAAAAAAGTCAAAGCCCATTTTTGGGAAATCATAATATTTTAAAGTTCAAGGTAAATGGAATTAGCATTTGATCTGTAGATCATCCTGTGGAAGAGCAGAGGTCAGGGTGCCGTTCTGCTCAGTTAGTATGTTGGAGTTCTGAAATCTTTGGTTGGCTTACTGAGTTTATTCCTGCCTGCTGCAGTCTTCTGTTGCCCAGGTAAATACGGTCATCTCATTGTACCCTCTTAGAGTACAGAGGCTTATGCCCAATACCCTCACTTCCCCAGTGTTGGTAGTGATCCTGAGGTGCTGTTGTGCTGCCAGTGAACCGGTACCTCACCTGTGCATGATGCTCCTTTACCTGCCTTCCCCTCTTTTTGCCTTCCTGGTACCTCATCAGAAGCAGGCCCAGTTAAGGAGGGGGTGGGAGCTCTTGTAAACCAGGCCCCAGGGCCTGAACAGTAGTGCCCTGTGGTGTAGACACAGTAACCTCTCTGAGCCTCTGGTTTTCCATCTTTAGGAGTTGGCACCTGCTTTTTAAGGACTTCGTGGGAGGACATAGACCTTATATGTGTGAAGCAGTTGGTCAGTGGCCTGGCACAGACTGAGGGTTCAGTAGTGTTAGCTAGCATAATGAGTAGCCTTATGTTGTAGAGGTATCTCTCTTGGAGAATTGATTCTTGTGATTGGGACTTGTTCTCTCCTGGTCAGATTTGGTATGGGCCACTGACCTAAGTATAAAATCATAGGTAGGGCGTGCTGCTGTCTAGAGTCAGCATCTACCCCATGCCTTGTGGGACCTGTGCTTATCTGACCAGGTGGACTGGACGACACGCTGCATACCATCATCGATTGTGCCTGTGAGCAGAACATTCCCTTTGTGTTTGCACTCAACCGCAAGGCTCTGGGCCGTAGTCTGAACAAAGCAGTACCTGTCAGCGTTGTGGGGATCTTCAGCTACGATGGGGCCCAGGTGAGTTGGGCCCCAGCCTCTTGGTCATGGCTTGTGAGCCTACCAGCTGGCAGGCCATAGCCGATGTTAAGTTGGCCCCAAGGAGAACACCCTCCAAAGCAGAACCTCTCAGAAAGTTAGAGGTCTTGTCTCCCTAATAACACCACATTAAAGGTCCTGAATTTGACTCTAGGCTCATTGCCAACAGAGAGGCACTGCAGGCTGAAAGAATTGGCCAGGTCCCTCTTCTCCTGGCAGCACCTACAGGCAAGAGGTCACACCAGCCATGTTGCCCCTTCCTCTCTTTGGAGGGTGCTATCCTGCAGTGCACTGGGAACGAATCACCTCCCATAAGTCAAGATGCCACCTGTGTGCTCTCTTGTACCCAAGGACCAGTTCCACAAGATGGTTGAGCTGACCATGGCAGCCCGACAGGCATACAAGACCATGTTGGAGAAGGTGCGGCAGGAGTTGGCAGGCGAGCCTAGGCCTCAGACCCCTCCCAGCCCTCCCACACAGGGCCTCAGGTGCTCTGCCCAGGACAGTTCCCCAACCTGCACTGGAAAAGAGCCACACTACAGTAAGTGCTCTGGGGAGGGGGACATCTCCAGTTATTTATCAGTGTTAATCAGAGACCTCAGGAGTGCAGTGTGGTGCCAGTGCCTTAAGACCAGCTGCAGCGGACTCTGAGATATTGTCAAATTTTGGAAGCGCCAAGGCTTATTTACCATGATGCTCTTAGACTTTGAGCTAAATGTCACCTGGACAGAGGTGGTTTAAGGGCAGCTAAACACAAGATGAGCTTGGGAGGCCGAGGACCTTAGCTCTCAGGACCTTTGGGAGGTCCGTGCTCTCAGGACCATTGTTCACTGAAACCTGCTCTCTAGGGCTGTGATTAATGCTGGTCATTAAGGGAAAGCCCAGCCTAGCAGGTGGGAGGAGTGAGTAGTGCTGGCTGGGCAGCCCTGAGCTGGGCATCTGTAACTCATGCCACCCTCCAGGCTCTGATGGAGCTTTGTGGCCTGTCAGTGTCTGCTCGTCACTTGAGCTGTTTCCCTGTTTCAGTTGAGATTTGGAGAAAGCATCTGGAAGCGTACAGTCAATGCACTCTGGAGCTGGAAGACTCACTGGAGGCTTCGACCTCTCAGATGATGAACTTGAATTTATAAGAAGAGAGTTCTTGCCTATGTGTCTGTTGGGTAAGGGAGCAGGAGGCAGGAAAAAGACTTCCTTCTCCATTCTTTACTGATTTAATGTATTTTTTTTTTTTTTTTTTTTTTTTTTTTTGTGGCTGCTGAGTTGAAAACTCACTGGCCTGAAGGCAAAGGAAGCAGTGGGTGCAGCAATGTGAATCCATCAGATGGACACTCGGGAAAGGAGCTAAGAGCCTGAGAGTTCAGCTTGAGTTCTCTCTGCTCACTGTGGATCTGGAAATACTGGAGAACCTGCTCCTGGGTACTTTGGCTGCTAAGGAAGCACTTCATTGCAGTGCAGCTGAGCCATGCCATGCCAGAGGGTTTGCAGAGCAGGGTTGGGCTCCTGGAGGGAGGTGGGAAGGGCACTTTCTCAGGGGACTGAGCTCTGCCACTTTGTGCTACCGATGGTTTGCTAATGAGCCTAAGAAGGAATTCGTTCCGGACTTGTGACTTTTTGGCATAAGTTTCTCCTTTTAGTTTTTATTTTCCAAAGAAGCAATATATATTGAAATTCGTAAATTTCAGTTTGATAATCTACAAATCTTTTTTAATGAACATTAAATTATGAATGTGGTTTCTGTCTTAGATGACAGTCTACTTTCATACTTTCCCTGCAAGTAAGAGGGCTTATTTATTTTGAATAAAGAGTGATTATTTAATTTTATCTCAGACTCTGGTGCTCTTCATCTTCAGCTTGTCAATCTTACTGGTCACTCCCACACCCTGAGTTGTTCCTCTTTAACACTGTTCTGAACAATAGGCCCAAGCAGGAGCAGTCACTGTGCTCAGCCCTAGAACCAGTGACTGCTGAAGTCTGCAGTCTGCTCAGTCTCAACCTGGGCTTGTATTCCTTTTACCAAAGCCTGTTCTGTGCCATAAAAGGTTTTTGGTTGTTTGCAAAGTAAATAAGTATTGGCTTTGAAAATTCTGTTGATTGAATTCAGTCACACTCAACATTGTCTCTGAGAAGAGAGTGGCCTATGATGAGCACTAAAATTAGAAGACTGAGTCAGAAATGTCATGCTTCGTGCAGGACTGGCAGCAGGTCTGGGCTTGAGGCCTGAAGCACCACCTGCTCTGCCATCTGGATTTTGTGGCCAGTACCTGCCCCATGTTGACACATCTGTTTCAGTGTGAGAAGTAGACATGGCTGACTGGATCAGCAGGATGGGAAGGGCTCTTTTCCTCTTGCCCCTCCACCATCTCAGTACACAGCAAGTTGATTGTAATTTTAAAATAAAGGGCTAGAGAGATAGCTCAGCGGTTAAGAGTACTGCCTACCCTTGCAGAGGACCTGAATTCAGTTCCTAGCACCCACATGGTGACTGACTGACAGCTGTCCTTAACTCCAATTCCAAGGGATCCAATGCATTCTTCTGGCCTCCAAGGGCATTATACACACAGATGCACTTATATACATGTAGGGAAAACACCCAGACACATAAAATAAAATTTAAAAATAATGTTTGAAAATAAGAAATTATTTGAGAATAAAAGCTCTGAAATTAGCTCATGGAGAAATGTTTAAGTACTCTGTCAGCTGTATGTAGCAGCTAGAATTGTAAAGTCAGATAAGCCAGAAAACGATCTGAAATGTCTCCTGGGTTGAGGACCTTCTGTCCTAAGGCTGCTGGGTCTGTGGCCCAAGCAGAGTGTACATGGTTGGGTTTTTGACTTCTCATTCAGCTTCCAGAGATTTCCTTTGCATTTGGTTTAACTACATCCTTGTCCGTAGTTCCCTGCTTGTGCTGTCACTTCTCTGGTAGTAGAGGAGTCCTGCTGAGGCCAGCACTATGGATGAGATCACTAGCCTGCCTTCCCATTGTACCATAGGTCTGGGCACTGAACTGAGACATACGTGCGAATGTTCACTCGTACTTCAGCAATCCAAGGAGTCAGTCATAGGTTCATCCTCATAAGCACAATGCCTGGCAGAATTGCTTTGTGGCATGGGTGGGCTCTGACAAATCCAGACTGCGAAGTGTCTCTGAGATTAAAGTCTAGGCAGTTCATGGGCCAAGCCTCCATCGGGGTCACACACACCGAGAGGCCTCGAGAATTGGCTGTAATATTACATTAGAGATTCCGAAGCAGCTACAAGGCACGCCACTAGAGCACTGGCAAAACATTTTAATTCGGCACCAGGAGATTTGCATAATTGACCTGCTTGACTTTTCTACCTCAGATAAGCCTGGGATCCTGTTGCAGAAGTGGAGCACTGACAGGGTAAACACGGGCTAGAACCTCTGTGCTTTAGAAAATGGGGCCTCTTGTTCTGAGATTAGCAAAGAGCAACAGACAGACAGTACAGGTCCACCCAACTGTCCCTCATCCTCACTCAAGTTTTAAGGCAAAGAATTTTCACTTGGAATCACATCTCTCCCCTCCAGGTGTGAATCCTAAAGTGGCAGCAAGCTCTACTTAGATCTGAAGAACCAGAGTAGGGATTTGGCTGTGCTGACCCTGGGGGAGGGGTTTAAGTGTGTGGTGAAGTCCTGGGGTCCTGTTGGGGTGACCACCATGGTGCGTCTTCTTGTCGCTGGTCTATGGACAGCTATTTGGGTATGGAACCTCCTAAATAGCCTGGCCACCTGTTTCTGCCTTCTGTTGTGTAAGCACCTAATTCTAAAAGGTCCTGGTCTCTGTCCCAGGCCCAGTGGGGGTCAGGGCTGTTGTGATGCCCAGCCTCTGGAAGGGGCCAGTCAGGCAGTGGCTGATGGCTGTGTATGGAGCCTGGCCAGGGCTGGACAGCATGGTGTTGTGGGTGCTGATGCCTTCAACCTGGTATCTGGCTGGTGTCAGGGTCAGTGGAAGTCTGCCAGGAGCTGCCTCGGGTGGCTAGAATGTGTCCTTGCTGCAGCTTTCCTGAAAGAAACAAGGTGGTCTTTGAGTTCTTGGTCTCATAGAATGGGCCTTCCCTAGTCTGGGAGCGTGGAGAGGTATCCTGAGTTCAGCCTGTGTGGGGGAGGATTCCCCAGGGTCTAAGGATCAGAGCACTTGGGACTAGTTCCCCCAAGGAATAGAAGACAGAAGTAGCCCGTGTGCCCCAGCTCTTGGTCCTGCTGCTTCAAACAGGTGCTCTGGTGAACATGAGCTGCTTAGCCAGGCATCAGCACTTCCAGGAAGAAGAGACATGGAGCAGGCTCTGATCATATGGCTGAGTCAGGCAGCATCTCCCAACATCACAGAGGGCCTGGGGGAGAGACCTGCATAGGCTCCAGTGAGAGAACCAACCACATCCTTGTTGACAGCCTCGCAGCCATCTAATCCACACACTTGGACTGAGCTCAGTCTAAGTGGTCAGACACTCCCCTCTCCCACCACCCATCCCCCACTAATGTGTAGCTCATCCAAAGGTAAACTCTGGCTTTGCCTTCTTCTTCAGGGTAGCATAGTGACTTAAGGAGCCTATGTGGGGAAGCCCTGCCTGGGGATGCCCTAGCTTCGTCAGGTTTGTACGTAGTGACAGCCCCACACAGGCTGAGCTCAAGATACCTCTCCATGCTCCTCAGCAGCAACTAGTTAAGAACCACCAGGAGGCAGCCCATCTATGGCCACTCTCCTGCCATGCCATGAAAGCTGTTTGTTACAGAGGACCTGTTCAGGGGCTGGGGCAATCCTGGGACCTAGCAGATAGCCACCGGCCTGTGTATGTCCCACAATCCAGTGGTGACATCACAAGGTGTCCCAATGCTGTAGAATCAAGAGCAGAACTGCTCAACAGGCTGAGAGGAAGTCAGAGGGGCCCACTGACAAAATCAGAGTCTCCTGCAAGGACCCCTGTTGGCCAGATACCTACCCATGCCTTCCTCCAGCCCTGCATCAGCCGGTCGTGCTCCCCAACCACAGCTCGCCAGGTGGCAAGCTCTCGGCTCCATTCTTCTTGCTGGAACACCTCTGGAAGACAAGCGGGGCCAGTGTCACAGCTTTGTGAGTCTCTGGGGTACCATCGATGCACACCATCCCCCAAGGCCACACAATAGGCTGAGTGGGGCCCAGCTCTGATGGCTTGTCCCACTGGGGAGTCCTCTCCCTGTCCTGAGCAAGCCACAGCAGGAGTGGGGAGTCTGTGGGTTTTGTTTTTTGTTACTGTTTTGTTTGTGTTTGCGACAGGATTTTGCTTTGTAGCTCTAGTTGGCCTTGTACTTGAAGTTTTCCTATTTTCAGCCTTTCCAGTGGTGGACTTTCAAGTATGTGCCACCAGTCAGTGTCTACACACACACACACACACACACACACTGACCCTTCTGGCTGCAGCTGCTAGCATTTGCCCTCCAAGGCCCCGCAGACCTGTCCACCACATACCATTGTCACTTCCTATGTGGCAAAGGCCCTATTCCCACAGCTGTGTCCAGTGACACAGACCCCATATCTCAGGTGGGCCCATGGCTTCCTCCAGCTCCCTCTAGTAAATATAGGTGCTGAGGCTTCCAAATTGGTTTAGCTGTCACCACAGCTGGTGGCATCTGTGGGTTCTGGACATGTAACACCCCTTGCCTTTCATTCTCCATGGCCGCCTAACTAGACTTTCTCCTGGACTCTGAAAACAACCCCAAGAGCATGCAGAGATGAAGTATACCGTATCCCTGAACTACTGCTTTCGCCATCAGCTTCAGAAATAACAAGATTCTGAGCCCTTCGGATGTGGAGAACAGAACTAAAAAGGTCCCAGTGATCATTCAGAGTGCCATGCACACCCACCTGACCCTGAGCACAGTCCAGACCCCTGTAGGACGTGGGGAGAGGACCAAGTTCTTCCTCCGTGATCCTCAGAGGGCCCCCTCCATCCCATCTGATTCTGACAGCACAGGTGAGCAAGGCAGCCCCCCCCCCCAAAAAAAAAGGATAACTTCACCCTGCTACAACTTTGCTGGACTTTGAAAAACCTTGGGCTGGAGAAGGTAGCCCCCCCCCAACATGTGTATAGCAGAACGTGTTTGTAGAGAAATTTGGGTATAACATTGCTATTTTCAAAATCAAGACCTGTTCTGGATTTCTGTTCATCATGTTACCAGGGACACAGCAGCACTGTCATTAGATACTGAGGCATGAGCCTGATGCCTCTCTAGAAACTGCATAGCCATTCAGGGCTTTGCTCAGATGTGGAGAGTAAACTCGCAGTTTTCTCCAGCACTCACTAAAGGACAGTAGTTGTATTATATGTGTGTGTAAAAACAAGAACAAAATAGAGGAAGCTGCAAAGGACCTGGAAGGTGGGAAGCTGTAAGACGTGGCCACTGTCTTGGGAAGTCAAGGAATCACCTCGCAGCAAGACCTGTGATGCAACACTGATGAACCCTCTGGATGTGGGGTGCTAAGGTGCACATGGCTTCAAAGACTACCCAGCCAAGACCACCCTCCCTCTGCCCTCTGCAGAACAAAAGGTCTATGTGCTGGGTACACAGCACAGGTTCAGTGGATAGCCCATGCTGAAGGAGGAAGCCCTGCCCTTTCCACTTAAGTCCCCAGACCCCAGGCCCAGCTAAACCCTGCTGTACCCTGTTATTTACTCCAGGTATAGGATGCAGCTGTGTATTGATGCTGAGTTAGAGCCTGTATTCTTTGAGAGCCCAGAGGGCTCTAGCCCATTCCCTCAGTACCATGCACAGGAATCACCTGCAGAGGACTTGGAGCCTCTCACCCTAGCAGGTCTGACGCCTGGTATTTATAGTGATCCCCAGACCATGCTGATGCTATTGGTACAGGGTCTACATCTTGAAAAAGGTGATCTGGAGAGAGAAGAACACAGGAAAAACTATACATATCCTCAAAGGCAGAGAAGATACTGCAGCCAAGAAACAGCAGAATGCATCAAAAATTAAAACAGATGTGAGAGAAATGAAAAGCCTCAATGACATTAAGGTTTAGGAAGTACCATTTAAAAGATTTCAAGGAAGCTGAAAAGTTAGAGATGACAGGAAAGAAAAAGGTTTTAGGGGAGCAACTCAAGTCATTTGGAAGACATCCTGAACAGTAGATGGAGAATGGGGAACACAAGAGAATGTTCCAGAAATGGAGGGCAAGGGCTCCCCCATTCAGTGGGCCCTGGCGTGGTGTAAGAGGACGAAGCTGAGAAGGCATCTTCTAGAGAAGATAAAAAAGGCTTCAGGTCAAGTGCCCAGCACCAGCAAACAGTGGAAGAGCACCTCAGACGCCACAGAGTGCTGGTACTATGTGTACCCAGCCGAACTAGCACGCCAGAGATGCAGGCTCTCAAAATGTTTACTTCATGCATGCTTTCTGAAGTATGTCACAAGACATCCCCCAAGCCAGCAGCTCAAGAAAAGAGCACCACGGAAATCCAACACTTGATTCAACAGGAGGACAGACCATCTAGCCTCAAAGTGATGAGAAATCCCAAACCAGGTGTGGTGGTACATGCCTGTAATCCCAGCACTGAGGAGGCTGAGGCAAGAGGATCACCATGAGTTCGAAGCCAGTTTGGGCTGCAGAGTGAGGCATTGTCTTAAAAGTCATCTCATCATCCCTTAGTGACACCTTGGCTCTTCTAAGAGGCAGCTGATGGGAGGTTCTAAAAAATTAATAATAGGAAACCAATGTGTCTATAACAGTCAAAGACCAGCTGCTTTTGATTTAGGGTAATTAAGAACCACACAACTGCAATCAGCAGAAGTAGGATACATGGGAAATGGTACAGGACGTGTGTGTGTGTGTCTGTGTGTCTGTGTGCACGTGCACACTCAGTGGAGGCCAGAGGTCAAACCTGGGTGTCATTTCTCAGGATCCATCCACCTTGTTTTTTAAGACAATATCTCTCACTGAGACTTGGAGCTAGCTCACTGATTCGGCTGGGATGGTTAGCCAGGGATGGAGCCCCAGGGATCCACCTTTCTCCACCTGCCCAACAATAGGATTACAAGTGCATACCACTACATCTTTTTAAATTAGTATTATTATTGCATTCTATGTATTTGTGTATGTGTATGGCCACATAAATGCCATGGTGCGCATATGGAGGTCAGAGGACAACTTGCAGGAATCAGTTCTGTTTCCACTATGTGGGTCCCAGGGATCAAATTCAGGCCTTCAGTCTTGGCAACAAGCACCTTTATCTGCTGAGCCATCTCACTGGTCCCACAGTCAGTCAGCCTTTTACTTGAGTTCTAGGAGTCAAACTCAGATCTTCATACTTGCATGGTAAAAATTCCCATATGGGAAGGTGGGGGGCATGTATACTTGCTTGTGAGTAGTGTGTGGTGTGTACAAATGATGTGTAAGCAGCTATGCACGCGTGCAGTGTGTATGTAACTACATGTGTGACGTGTCTCTGTGTCTGGTACATATGCATGTAGCATGTGCAGGCATATACGCATATGGTATATGTATGCATGTGTGTAGGATGTGCATGTATGTAATGTTTGCAGAGCAGTGAAAACCTAAATCATTCTCCTCAGCACAAGGCTGAAAATCCCCAAACTGAGATGCTACCACACAAATGTCGTCAGAGACAGGCTAGTGACAGTCAGTCCCTGGAAGTGTTGCAGTCGGCATGGACAGCACTTACCACGTCTCATCACGGCAACTTGAACCTTTGAGGTCTGGTTCCCTGCTGAGGAGAGGACAGAGCAGCTGTATTCAGTGCTTTCTTTGATGGCGTCCTGAAGCCAGCTGAGCACATGGACCCTGCCATCAGGCAGCACATGGGTCTGCACAGGCACACACATCTCCAGGGCACGCCCATTCTTCTCCCAGATGAGTTGGACATCTGCTGGACCTGCAGGCACATGGGCCATTTCCATCTCTACACCCTGAATCCCCACTCAAGACTCATGGGAGCTGCTTAGCAGAGTAGGGTAAGGAGCTCCCCAAATGAAAGGGTCCCAGCAGGACTGGTAATGACTTGGGGCAGCTTCCATCTCAGTCCCTAGGTCTCCTCTGGAGGAGCTGAGCCTCTAGGTGACCACTGGGGAAGGGGGGAGCACAACCTGCCTCAGGCCTTCACTGTGGACTTTCCACTCTGACCTCAGGTGCCTTTATTCAAGGCACACTTGCATGGCCTGTGCCTTATAGAGTAAATAGTCTCACACCCCCACTTCTCATTGCACTATGAACCACCTCCAGTGGAGTACCTAGTGACAGTGTCTAGGGGTAGTGCCTTTTCTGTAAGTGGTTCTGGGCCCTGGCCCCACAGCCACAAAGCTGGAGAAACTCCAAGTACTGCCATGTCTCAGAGCATAGCTGCTCTATGTCACCATGAGGCCCAGACCTTGGCCTGACATGTTTGGAAGGGGGCTTAGGCCCGTTACCAGTGAGACCCTGGGACTACTAAGAGGGAGCAGGTGCCACCAAGTAGGGAACCCAGGCTCTGATTGGGGTTGAACTTGCAGAGTTCAACTGGGAACATCAAGCCCAGCACATCCACCCAGGGGCTTCCTGCCTCATGTGCATACAAGACCAGTGCCCGAGGAGATTAAACCAGACATGGACCACATCTACCCTAAACACCTGGGCTTTGTTGTTTGAAACAGGGTCTTATATAACCCAGGCTGGCCTATGTACCAGGGATGACTTTGAACTGGCTTTCTAGCCTCCACCTTCCCAAGTGCTAGGGTTACAGGTGTGTAGTACCATGCCCAGCTCTCTTCTGAGGTTTTAATCCTAATGAAAAGATACAGACTATAGCCAAGTGTGATCATGCACACCTGTAATCCCAGCCATACAGACTACATGGCCGGGAGTCTGGTACAGGAGGATCGCCACAAGTTTGAGGCCAGTATAGTCTGCATCCCAAGTTTCAGGCCAGCCAGGGCTACATATTGAGACTGTCTGAAACACAAAAATCAAGACTTAAGGTCACCTGTTTCAAGCACTTTCTTATCATCTAACCCATACAAGGGGGACTGTGGCTGGCTTCAACTTGTCTGACAAGCAGCAGCCTGGAAAGTAGGCAGAGATAGCCGAAGGTGGAGGGAGGGTATGGCCCCCCAAAAGGAGACTCCAGACCAGGCAGAGATTGGGCGAACCTCAGATCCTGCATACCTCAGGTGCCCAGGGCTATTCACATCTGGGAAACTGAGAGTATAGCCTGAGCCTTGTTCCCACCAGAGCCAGTGGGGACCACAGCGGGTCACCTCCCTGTCAGGGCTGACTTCTGTGTCTAGTCTGTGGGTCTCAGATTTCATCCGAGTCAGGGCTGCTGGCTATGCGAGGACAGGCTTCACACCATCTGCCATCAAGAAGACAAGGCAGGGCAGCTGTACTCTAACGTGGTTCACCCCCTGGGCCTGCCTTGGACTTTCTGAAGACAGGCCTGATGGCTTGAACCAATCCAGTAGCTCTGCAGTTGCTCTACTAGTGTGCCAGGTGTGTGCCAAGTTGAGCTGAGGTGAACTGGGCAGGCCAGGATCTTCCAGCCAGGCCCTGCCAGCTTTCTGCTGTCTTCTGGCCCTCACACAGGCAGGTCTGCCTCAATTGGGCTGAGCACTCCGTCAGCATGAATGAGGGCACCTTTTGCCCAAGGCCCTGGCTCTTAAGAACTGCCTATACTTCCTTCTGCCCTCCAAAGCCAAATAGGCTGAGGTTACCTGACCAGTGTGGTGACAACACATCAAAAGGCAGCCACTGCTTGGTCAGAATACCTCATGAGGATGGGTCTTTAGGCTCCCTAGATGCCAGCCTTGCTGGCTCGTTGGAGATGTTCAGTCAGGAAAGTGCCAGTCCAAGCTGGAAACCAAGGCAGAGCCAGAGGACTCTTAGGAAAGCTTACATGCAGAACAGCTGGCATTGTCCTCTGCTGCGGGTCAGGTGGGGAGTGGGAGTGGCCAGAGTTGGGAGAGGACCTGTACTATCCTTTGAGGATGGGATGGTGCTGGCCACAGGTCACAGGTCAGATTTTCTTTTTCTTTCTAAAGCCAGAATCATATAGCCCAGGCTGGCCATGAACTCTACATAGTCATAGATGACCTTCAGCTTATGATCCTCCTGCTTCTGCTTCCCAAGTGCTGTGGTTACATCACCAAGCTTAGAATCTATCCACCCATGTCTATCCACCCATGTCCCTGCATCACCAAGCTTAGAATCTATCCACCCGTGTCTCGTCCCTTCATCTATTCCTGCTGTACTGATGTCAGAGGACTTTCCTCTTAGGCTAAACCAAGTGTGGACACTAACTGGAGAATCCTAGAGATGAATCTGAGGCAGCAGTGAGGCACCTGGAGGGCTCCAAGGCTGTTTCTGTTAAGTAATGATTAGAAAATGTCCAGGTGGCAGGGCACACAAATGAAAGGAAGTCACCATGCTGGCAGTCACGAGCAGACTCATATAGAAATATTTAGGGAAAAAATAAGTGAAATGAAAGCATGTACTAAACGTGTCTATGTGTGTACACAGGCACACAGGAGATGCCACGGTTCTGGTGGGGCCCCAGCGGGCTAACTTGGAGGTGGAATTTGGGTGTCTAGGTAGTATGTGCATGCATGTTTGCATGTGTGGGCATACTTGTGCGCATGCAAGTTTGCACACACATGCATGTGGAGGCAGGGTCTCTCAGTGGAACCGAGTTCACTGATTCAGTCTAGCTAGCCAGCTTGCTCCAGGGACGCCCCTTTTCTACCTCTTCAGTACTGGGATTACATCCCAGCTTGCTCCAGGGATGCCCTTTTTCTACCTCTGCAGTACTAGGATTACAGGTGGGCTGCCATGCCTGCCTGCCAGGCATTTACATGTCTGCTGGGGTTCGAAACTCCAGTCCTCATACTTGCATAGTAAATGCTCTACTCTCTGAGCCATCTCCCTAACCCTGGGATTGAATTTTAAAAATTCCAATAAATGCATGAAACAAATGTTACTTTTATAACATTTAAGAGATGCTGGTCTGAAACAGGACTGAGTTGCACTTGGTGGTGCACACCTGTAATCCCAGTACTCTGGAGGTAGAGACAGGACAATTACTACAAGTTCCAGGCCAACCAGGACTACAAGGCGAGACTGTATCAAAAACAAACAGAAAACACAGAACCACAGAGCCACAGACTCTGGGGAACATTTTGAAGGTACTTGTGCTGGATAGTGCTAGTTGTCAACTTGACACACCTGGATGGAGGGAGCCTCAGTTGAGAAATTGCCTCCATTGGACTGGTCTGTAGCTATGTCTGTGGGGCATTTTCTTGATTGTTGAGTGATGTAGGAGAGCCCTGCCCATTGTGGGTGGTGCCACCCCTGGGCAGGTGGTCCTGCATTGTATAAGGAAGCAGGCTGAGCGTGGGCCAGAGCAACAAGTCAGTAAAACAGCGTTCCTCCATGGTCTGTGCTCCAGGTTCCAGCCTTGAGTTCCTACCTTGGTCTCCCTCAGTGATGAACTGTGACCCGGGAGTTGTAAGATAAAATAAACCCTTTCCTCCCCAAGTTGGTAGTAGTCAGAGTATTCTGTCACAGCAATAGAGAAGCTAACTAATACCGTGTTCTAGAGAGGATCTTTGTATGGCCGCCTGGCTGGCCACAAACTAGTGAACAAACTAATTTGTTTTTAAAAGTGTTTTGGGAAACTCAACCTGTAATCCATGGATAACTCCATCTATTTACAAGTGTGTGCATTTCTCCATACACACACACACACACACACACACACACACACACACACACCACACTGCTCTACATAAGTACATATCCATCTACTGGGGAACATAAATATACACGCCCCTCGGCATTTGCAAGGAAGTAGTTCCCGGATCCCTAAGGAGATCAAAATCCACAGATGCTCATATCCTTCATAGATAATGGTATGTTTGCATACTACACATACCATCCTGTAGACTTTGAATTATCACTAAATTCCTTATAACACCTAATAGAATGCAGACACTACATAAATAGTTGTGACACTGTTTGTTTGGGGAACAATGGCATGACAGAGCCTGTGCATGTCCAGGACAGGTACAACTTTGTGGATTTGGGTCTAGAGCTGGTGAAATCCTAGGTGTGCAACTGCCAATCTGAAGCCGAGGGCTTCCTTCTACAGAGCTGTTCAACATCTTTCATGAAACCCTGTTTATCAGCCATTCTCCGTGATGGGCACCTAGCTAGAATCCAACTTGAAGAACTAATTTTTGAGGTGATATGACCAAGGAATGAACATGAGACTCTAATATGAGTGTTTTTAAAATCCCAGTCTGCCTGCATCCACTAGCTCTGCCCTGTAGTGAGCGCAGAGACTCTGGAAGGTTTTCATGGCTAAGCTCTCGGGCAAATAATCCAGGTGGCCTAAATTGGAGCCAATCCATACCCCAAACCCCACAGACAAGAATTTTCACTGCAAAGTTTCTCAAAGACCCAAGATCTTGGTGTGAAAAGAAACAATGTGGAACATATTGGCCACAAACCTTGAACCATGACAGACTTAAGTATCTATAAATTTAAATACAGCTTGTCAAACACAAAAGATAGTCAAGAGGTACTTACATTCTGTTCAGTCTTTTTAAACTATGCCGTTCCTTCTGAGCGCAGAGATCAAAGAGAGGGAGAAGGGATATTAAAAGAGGGCTGGCCACCCCATCAATGTTGTGCCATCAGGTACTGGTGGTGGACCCAGAAGAACTGCCCAGGCACACCCCACACACTAGACCCATGGGGTTCTTTCACCCTTGTCCCTGAATACATTTGTTTCTCCCCTGGGTCACCCACCTCAAACACCCCCATGTGGTTAGTACTGCCAGCTTGACATCTAAAATCACCTAAGAGATAAGCCTCTGGGCATGCCTGTGACAGATTTCATTTAGATTGGGGTCCTGGACTGAAGGAAAAAGCAAACTGAACACCAGCATTCATCGCTTTGTTTCTTGACTGCCTCACCTTCCTCCCACCATGACTTCCCTACCATGGATTTGAATCCTTGAATCCTGAGCCAAAATAAACCCTTTCTTAAAGTTGCTTTTGTCAGGTATTGTCGCAGAAGTCACCCAACTATCCAATCCTGACAATGGAAGGGGCTAGACTGGCTGGAGTGCCCCCACCCCCGCCATGGCCTCTGTCATGTGCCCTTTGAGGGTTGGGGATGAGTAGGAGTTTCCATCTGGTGCTGCCATGACCAAGCAGACACCAACTTAACATACACAGCTTTTCCTGGCATAGAATCTGGTTACTGGACCTCATCTGACCTTCAAAGGAAGAAACTTGTCCTGACTGGGAAGGATCCTGAGACCTCAGAATGAGGTGATGACCACCAACCCACCTGTCCCCATGTGCCAGCCACTCCCTGAAAGTCTCCACTCCAGTCCCAAGCACATTCTCAAAGCTCCCCATAGCCTCAGGGTCCCCCGTTGTCAACATCCATTCTATTTCACTCAGGACAGATGAGCAGCCCAGAAACGGGCTAGAACCATGTGCATAATTTTTTCTAGAAACTTCTCTCATACTGTGGCCTCATTTCATGAGCTCCCCTGGCAGCTACGTTCCATTGGTACAGACTATTCTGAGTAGACAACACCTTGATTGGTTCTTCTCAGACTGGAGTTTAGATCAAGTATAAATATGTCTGTCATCTGTGAAAGACAAACTCAAGTTCTAAGTGGGTCAGCCCCTCTCCCTAGCTCTGACCTTCACTGTCCCCAGATACCCCATCATGCAGGTCAGGCCTGCACCTGATGGTCTTAGAAGATGATGTTCATTCACCAGCAAGAGCTTCTCACAAGTACAGACCTGGAGCAGACCCTCAGAATTAGGATGTTGGACTCTGGATCCTGGGCTACCAGAGCTCAAGAACGTCTGATGCTCTCGGCTTCCATCTGCATTTAGCAGAGTGAATCCAAGCAGCAGGCAGCTGGGACCAGGAAATGTTACAAGGCATCTAGCCCCAGAGTCCCCAGGAAGGTTGGATGGTCTTTACCACAACCTCCCAGCAAAGGAATGGAAGCAAGAAGGTCTTATGGCAAGGGGTGCTCTTCACATCCTAAATACTGGATCCTGGAATGAAAACAGGACCACTTGTTGGTAAGCCCTTGCTCTCTGCTCTCTTGACAAAGAGGTACATCACTGACCACTTGTTCCAGCCCCACCCACATGGTTGCCTACAAAGGGGCTTCATTAGTGTTGTGGTCAGGAAGGGGAAGAAGAGGCCTCTGTGATCCCTATCACCCCAATTCCTCAGCTCTCTTAAGAAGCTCCCAGTCCATTTCAAAGCTGCCAGTGCAGCCAACAGGCCAGCTGAAGGGACCCCAGACATGCAGGTGCTCAGTTTGGAGCCTTGCCTGGTAAAAGCAACTTGCTTATGCGATTAGTTAAAGGACCAGGTGGAATTAGAGGTTTTGGATTATCTGAGTGGGCCTGGGTGCATGGTGAATGTGCATTATACGTGTGTGGTATGTATGCTATGTGTGTTTATGGTAGTTGTGTATTTAGGGGTGTGCATATGCTGACTATGTTGATTGGTGCTAATGGGCGATTTGTAGTGTTCATGTATTGTGCTGTGTTGCTATATTTTATTGATGTGTGTGTTGGTTGATATACAGTATAAATGATGTTTGTGTGATGGGGTGAGTGGGTAGTGCATATATACAGTGTAGCATGAGTTGTGGTGTAGGAAATGTACTATCTGGTGAGTGTGCAGCACATGTGTGGTATGTAAGTGGTATGGAGTGTGTTGCATGTGATGCACATGTGGTGTATGTGGTATGTGTGGAATGGTTTGTGTGAAGTATGGTATGTGGGTTTGTGTGTGGTATGTGTGTGGCATGGTGTGTGTATTATGTGGTGTGGTGTGAGTGTGGTATAGTACATGGTATATGTGTAGTGTGGTATGTGAGTAGTATATGTAGTACATGGGTATATGTAGTACGTGTGGTATGTGTGTGGTATGGAACAAATTTGGTATACATGTGGCATAGTGTGGTGCAGTATGGTGTGTATGGTATGGTATGTGGTACATGTGTGCATGTGGTATGTTTGCTACGTATGTGGTATGTGGTATGGTGTATAGTATGTAGTGTGGTGTGTGGTGAGGCATATGGATGTATATGGTGCATGTGTGGTATGTCTGTGGTATGTGGTATGTGTGGTTGTATTTGGATATATAATAAATATGGTATCTGTGGTATTGTGGTGTGTGGTGTGTGTGTGTGTGTGTGTGTGTGTGTGTGTGTGATGTGATGTATGTGGTGTATGTGAGATGTGTGAGGTGTATATACACCAATCCATGGTAGTTGGCTGCAGGGTAGAAGAATAAACGGGAACCTACCAATCAGACGTCAAGACTTCTGGAAAGCAATCACAGCACTGTGCAGCGTGGGGTAGTCTAGCAACTCTTCAAGCTACTGTCCCTCATGTGCCAGGCCAGGTATGCACAGGACCTGCCAGTGCTGGCCTGCATGGACTCAGGTACAGAGGCCTGAGAAAGGCAGGGCAGACCCTGCTGCCTTTCCTGGCACTCAGTGGGAGGTGCCGAAAGCTCTGGGCCATGGCCAACACTGTCCTTCCAGTGCTTAGGGGCAGCTTACCTGCCCTGATCATGTCATCTGTCGTGTTTTAACTGCTTATTGCACCCTGGGAGTCCCTCACCTGACCCAGATGCTCTGAGTGAGAGCAGTGGCAGACAGCTAGTTCTGAGTGCAGGCCCATTTGACCTCTGCTCCACCTTCTCTGAAATAGACAGGCTCCCGAGATAGCTCAGGTCACCAGTAGAGACAGCGTGGACACCAAGACACAAGCCAAGGAACTGAAGTCTCCCTCAGGTTCTAAAAACAGCTTACCAGGCCTTTAATTAGCCATCCACAAGCCACTTACAACAATCATTATGTGAACAGCTGTTTTAGGAAGGAAAAAACCCAGGTCAAGACTCCAAACCCACCTGCCCTGGAGCAGGGTGAGGCTGCAGTTGGGCAGAGAGGCACACAATGGTCTCTGGGCTCACCTGGAACCTTCTGCCTCCTCTGCAAGAGTTCAAGGCCACATGGGCCTGTTCAGATAGGAATGTCTGCTGACCCATTTGAAACCCAGTAACCTGCTCAGGGACTGCACAAGCCCTCCATGCCTTCCCCTAACCTGTCATACCTCAGTGGGATATGGATCAGAAACGCTCTCAGATGTGGTCAGATATTTATGGAAAGAATAATGACTTTGTGAAGAAGGCAGGGTTGACCATCTGCTCAATTCACCCCCCCTTTACATCTATGTTTTACACATGTGTAAGCACCCATGTGTCAGAGGACCATGTGCCCATGCATGTGGAGGCCCGAGGTAGTTGTTGGGAATCAATTTTAATTGCTCTTTCACCTTACTCTTTGAGGCAGAATCTCTCAATCAAACCCAGAGCTCACCAGTATGGCTGGCTAGTCTTCCTAGCCAGCTTGCTCTAAGGATCACCTGTCTCCACCTTCGGAGACCAGGATTAAAGGTGGCCACCACACCCTCCTAGCATTTAGAATTAAAGGCGACCATGCCCTCCTAGCATTTACATGGGTTCCGGGTATCCGAACTACAGTCCTCAGGCTTGTATGGAAAGCACTTTAACCGTTGGGTCATCTCCCCAGCCCCTGCTCAATCCCTTCCTGAGGGGCTGGGAAAGGAACTCACCCTTCCCCACCCCCATACTTCTGCATACTTCTGGCCACCCTACAATCCTCAGCTATGGTTCCCTGACCCCTAGTGTTCCCTTAGGTCTGGCTGTGAGAGGGCTTTGGGGAAGCCTACCTTTCTGTCTTGCTCCCAGCTCTTCCATCACCTTTGTAACAAACTCCCTGCATCAAATTCCCTGTGCTGAAATACCTGGAGTGGTTTCTGTAGATTTAACAGTAAAGTCTGTCTTCTCCTAAGACCCCAATCATTCATTCTCTCTCAAGCCAGGGACTCTGTATGAGAGAAGCCCTAGCAAACAGTAACAGGTACCTGAGGACATCTTCAAAATGTAATGACTTTGGCCAGCAGCTGTCTCCATCTGCCAGTAAAGCAGCCCTAAGTCCTTTGCCATATTGGATGGACCCAACTCTGGGCCTCCCCAGCTTTCTTAAGAGTGCCCATGAAAGGCCTCCACTGTTGCACAGGACACAGTCCCCATGGAGACAGGGGCTTTTCCATCTACTCCCTGAGGTTAATACTCAGAGGATGGAGATGGCTCACCAGTTAAAAGCACTTGCTGCTCCTGTGGAAGACTCAAGTTCAGTTCCCAGCACCCATATTAGGTGGCCCACAACCTCCTCTGACTCCAGGTCTGGGTACCCTTTTCTGGCCCCCTTAGGCACTGTCATGAATGTACACACACACACACACACACACACACACACACACACACACACACACACAATCTTAAATACCTGACTGAAGATCAAGGAATTATTCAATCAAGTACCGACTTGGTCCACAGCACTGAGCAAAAGAACTGGGACTGTCGGGCATGGTGGCACACCTGGAGGCTCAGAAACCACAGGGGCTGAAGCAGGAGGCTCACTGGAGCCCAGGAGTCCAGAGACAGCTTGGGCAGCCACACAGTGAAACCCCAGCTCAAAGAAGCAGGCAGTCTCAAAGTGGAGTGTCTCCATGTTGCTCACGTTCGCAGCAACTTCTGTTCATCCTCTGCATCCTGTAGAGGGACCACCAGCTGCCAAAGGTATTTTGCATTCACAGCAGACTCAGGCCACCCACTGGCTCCTCGAACTAATTTAACAAAAATGGTGCTTTCAAGTTCTTCATACCTTTGTTTTATCTTTTGTTTGTTTTCATTTTTTGAAACAGTCTCCCTGCAGCCCCAGCTGGCCTGGAACTTGCTATGGAGACCAGTCTGACTTCCATCTCATGGAGATGGGCCTGCCTCGGTTTCCCAAGTGCTGTGATTACAGACGTACCACCATGCCCAGTCAAGTTCTTCAGAGCTTTGATAATTAAAAACAATCTTAAGATAAACTGGATTTGCTTTTCCTCCAAACGAACTCCCTTCTTCCCCTCTGTGCAGAGGCCCAAGCTACCTGGCATAGACCAGAGGCACTGGGTGCTCCCAAGCTGGTGTGGTTTTGATAAGCTACCATCTGTCAAGAGTACACATCCAACTGCCGCTCTCCACCGCATAGGGTGAAACCCTCTGCCTTATTGATTTTCTTCCTGATGTATGTATATATGTATGTATTTTTGGCATTACTGGAGTTTTGTGCATGCTAGTCAAGTGTTGTACCACTGAGCTCTCCCTATTTTATTTACTTTTTAAAATTCTAAGACAGGGTCCTGCTAAGTTGTTCAGGCTGGCCTTGAAATCCCTCTGTAGCCCAGGACGGCAATCTGCAGCCTCTGGGCCAAATCTGGCTCTCTGCTGCTGCTGTAGGTTCAGTTTCCTAGTACATAGCCATGCCTATATTATACTTGTGGTTGCTTCTACAGCATGATTGTAGACAAGCCTGAAAGATCTAACACCTGGTCCTCTACAGCAAAAAGCTGGGTGACCTCTGCTGTAGCAGAGCTTCATGCTGTAACAACAGCTTCATGCCGTAGACAGTTTACCTCAGGATCGGTGGGCCTGGAAGCACAGACAGCTGGACCTCAGGCACAGCCAGGGAAGTGGTGGGCAGTACGGGCAGAGCAAAGAGACATTAACAGACACATAGCCCCCCCCCCCCCCCCCCCCCCCC
>NW_008356465.1:196380-236720 GCF_000622305.1 Nannospalax galili
GGGAGAGACAAAGAAGAAGTCAACAACACATCGCCCCCCCCCCCCACCGACTCACCTGCGGCCTGGCAGAAGAGGTAGAAGGTCCCCAGCGCCTGAACTTGCTGTGCCTGGTCACTCAGGAAGGGCGGCAGGAAGGTGACCGGTGCGGGGCTGTTGGGCCCTGAGGCCAAGGCCGGCCAGGGGCTCCCAGGAGAGGAAGACCAGTCAGGGCCCAGACAGGACAGAGAGGAGGAGCCAGGAGGAGGGAAGGGCTTAGGAGATGAGGCTGTGAGACAGAGGACAGAAAAGAAGCACTGAGGAGGAAGTCATCAGAACATGTCCCGTGCCAGAGAAGGGAAAGCAGCAAGAAACAGACACGTGCGGATGAGAAAGGAAAAGAAGCCAGGGCCACCCTCACCCAGGGCCATCACACAGGGAGAGGGGGTTGTGCAGCCTCTGCTAAGGAATGGCCGGCCCAGTCAGTGATAAAGCTTCTGGTTTATTTGGGTACTTTTCAAATGTATACAGTTCAAAGTAGAAAAATAAAAACAAAGTAAATCTTATAAACACAAATGTTTACACTGAATGGTGAGATCATGTCATGTAGAAGATGAGTGTCTACACAGCACATGGAATCCAGAGTTCACTGCTCTGCATGGAATGTGCGCACTCCCTGCACAAAGCAGGGAAATGGGGTGTGAAAAACAAAACAGATGGAGTATGTGGAAATCGTACCGCCCAGTTACATTCTGAAAGACACTGGCAGGAGTCAGGCTGCAGTGCTGGCCGCCTAAGCGGGGTGCTGTGGTTGCTGCTCAAGGCCAGCGGCTCATCCACCCAGCCCAATTCTGTCTTGGGGTAGACAACTCCATGAGGCCAAGGCGGAAGTCCAGCGGACAGTGGTATGAGATTGGAAGCAAGGGAAAACAGCAGCAATCAAGAACCAAGGTCGCCCTCATAAAGGCTCTACCCATCAGGACAAGAGGTTTCAGGAAGCCGCAGGGCCATGGGGTTTAAACCCTCCTCCCCTCACAGGCCAGCTTGATCGCCACCCAGAGCCACCAGGCCACCTGCCCTCACTCAAAACCCACCTTGTGGATGTAAGACAGGAAGAAGAAAAAGTACAGAAAGAAAATCTCTGAAAACAGCATTTCCTTCAAAAAAATAAGGTAAAAAAACAAAATAAACCACAAAATAAAAAGGTGAGTTCAAGAGACAGTTTTCAGCCTACAGCTCTCTTCTAAAAGCAGGAAACAATGTGTTTAGCAAAAATAAGTCTATCCCTGAGATCATAAGCAACATAAGCCACATTTTATCCCAATATACAACAAAAATCTAGAAATGCACATTTTCTTGTGAATATTAAAACATCTCCTTCGGTAACTGAAAAAAAAAATGACCTAAAACATCAACATAATCAAAGCCAAAGTCCTAAAATTAAGTGGAAGAAAAGGTTTGTGCCAATCTGGACAGCAAACGATAAGTTACCAATCTGATAAACTAAAAAGGTCACTTCCAATCTGGAATTAAATTATCTTTTAGTGGCTGCTACAAGGAGGGGAGGAGGGAGGGTCTCTCTTCTCAATCCATGGAGGTGGCCATCTCGCCCCCAGGATACACAGGGCTCAGCTATATCAGGGCTGCCGCTGGAAGGGATATCTTAAAGCGCTCCAACAACTGCAGGACTCAAGACTGGGAGTCAATATTTGTTTCCCAGAAGGAAAAAAGAGGGGCAAGTCACAGGCTCAACCCAAGAGAAAAGAGACGAAGGACGGCGTTGGCGCCACGATGACAAGACTCAGCTACTGCACGGGCTCAACACAACACTCCAACACTCTCCACACAGACTATGGGGTCTCAGGAGGGGACATGCGGCTGCTGGCTTCAGTCCCCATCAGCATCTGAATCTGCAAACTTCAGTTCACATTTGACATCAAATGGCTTGTCCCTGGCAGAGAGCTCATCAATCCGCTGTGAGTCCTCGCGGTCGGTGGGCACTTTGCTGGTGATGGTGTCCTGCTCAGTTTCATAGCCAGTGTCCAGGGCTGGCTTTGGCTGCTCACCATTCTGCTGTGAGAAGCTCCCAGGCTCCACCAGTGTCTCCTTCACACTCTGTTCCAGGTCAGAGAATTCTGATTTAGGCTTCTTCTTCCCAAGCAGCAGGGCTGATCGGAATTTTAAGCACTGTCCAGGCAGGTAGCCCTTGTAGCAGTTGTAGGAAAAGAGGCAGAGAAAGAGGACAAAGATGAAGAGGAAGAGGGACATGAGCAGACGGTTGTCGCTGGACTTGAGATACACAGTCTTCGAGTGGAGTTGGGGAAACGTGTTGATGACTATCTTTGGTTCACGGGACGTGCCTGTGGATGAGTATTTGGGAGATGGGGTGATGCCCCTGGGGGAGGTGGCCTGCAGAATCGGAGTTGGGGAAGAGGACCCCTGGGTGAATGCCACTGGCACTTTGGAGGTGATCCTACTACCTTCGGTGTGAACAGCCAGCAAGGTGGGCAGCATGGGGGTCTGAGGGACCACCTTCATTTCCAGGACATGCTTGGCCAGCAGCTGGGAGACTGTCTTGTTCCTGACCCTCTCCTCTGACAGGCACTGGTACACGCCACTGTCTCCCTCTGATAGGTTGAAGATGAGCAGGTGTTTCCTGCCCACAAGGCCATATTTGGGGCTTTCGGCCTTCAACAAGCCATTCTGGAACTTCCACACCACCCGGGCCAGGTTGGAGTTTTGGAAGCATTTGAGTTCAGCTGTGCCACCGTGCTTGAAAAAATGCTTTCGGAAACTTTCTTTACTCTTATCTGGAACATCAAAATAAATGTGCTCAGCATCAACAAACCCGTCCGCTTACTCAACTGGTTTTATAAACAGGTTAATACCCACAGGAGGACATGAGAGTTTCACCCATTGGAACAAGACGATCTTCAGTACTGAGATAAAACACATGTGTGACCCAACAGCAAAGACTGTAGTAGTCCTCTGATAGTAGTCCTCAGGGACAAGGAGATCGGAGACAGCTCTGAGAAATCCTGTTCTTACACTGTCCCCAGAGAAAACACAGCAGGCTGGAGGCTGAGCACTTTGGGTGATGGCACTCGAAGCCATTTGCCAAATGTTTCTGCTAACAGCTGAAGCAGGTCAGCAAGTGCCTGGGCACCCTCTCTCACATGTCTCAATCTAACAACGCTATCTGATCAAAGAGGCATACACAGGGCTGAGGCCTATCTGTCCTTATATGCTGGGAAGGTGGACATGGATCCAGGTCTGATTCTATGTCTACCCCTGATCAGCTGTTCCCTGATGGCCAGCCATCAGCAGTGGGAACTCCAAGAAGATACCAGAACTAATTACTGCTATGTCTTTTGCCTGAAATATCAGAGATTAGAAATGTTTTGTGTATGGGACTATTTGTCTATACAAAATGTGACAACTGTCTTTGGGAGGGGGACCAAAGTCTAAATATGGAATTCATTTATATTTCAGAGGCATCTCTCACATGCAGCCTGAAGAAATTTTGAACAATTCTTCCTCCCCCTGCCCCTCATGTGTGTATGCAAGTGTGTGTGGAGTCCAGCAATGAACCAAGTATCATTCTTTAGGCAACGGTTACCTTTTTATTGAAACAGTCTCTCTCATTTATCTAGAACTTGCCTAGTAGGCTATCTGGGGCCAGTAAGTTCCAGGGACCCATCTGCCTTGGCCTCCTCAGTGCTAGGATTACAAGCTTGCACCACCACACCCAGCTTTTTTTCATGAGTTCTGAGCCTTGAACTCAGGTCCTATTGACTGAACTATCTCCTCAGTCCTGCAACATTTTAAGTAACCTTGTGTATGAAACTTAAGTTTCCTAGTATAAGACTTTCTACTTGGGGTAGGACCCTGTAATAAAGTGTTTCCAGGCTGCAGGTTTTGGATTAGAGCTCCTCAACTGCACCCAAGAGCTCCTTGTTTTGTTGAAGGAGCCCTGGGATAAGCAAAACAGAAGACAGTTTCCAGTAAAATGACAACTATATGGCTTCAAGTACTCTCTGCAAACAAAGAGAAAGATTGAAGGTCCGCTACAAGGAAAAATCACAGGTCTGCAGCAGCAACTTGACCTCTATTGAGAGAAGAAAGGAAAACGACACAGAGGAACACCACAGAACTGGCTGAAACCCCAGAACGTAAGCACTGTGAAACATGGAAAGCCACTCACCTGGGCATGAGGATGTGTCGCCGCTCATCTCCTGAATCCACCCCCTACAAGACAATAGGCACACGTTACTCTCCAGCCACCCATGGGGGAACACACATGCAGCATCCCATCCATACCTGCTGGGACCCTCAGCCTGGTACAGGGTGATGCAGGCCATGGTGGCTGGGTTCCAGGCACAGTAGGGGTCCCGTGCCAGTACACAGTCCTCACAACTACTGTGCTTCCCGCAGAAGGCCAGCGGGCTCTGGACCACTCCTGAGTTGGAGCCAGCATAGACAAACCTCCTGCCCTGCTGGTGGAAGACAGAAAGAGAATAGGTATAAGATGGGCTTTATCACTGGTAGGGGATGCAAGCTTCAACAGCAGCTCCTGGGAATGACGGCATCTTCAAACACTGCATGGAGGAGGCAACCCTGGTTTAGGACAGGTAACAAGGTAAGGTATGACCTTACCAATCAATGTCCTGCAAAAACCCAACAGGACGATGGCAAATCTCACAGAGCAAGGGACTCTGCCATACACTTTCCACTCACTAGTATGGGTGAAGGAGGAGTCACAAAAACCAGCCACAGTGCTCACTGTAGCCACATGGAGCTCAGTACCTGCCACCAGACTCTGACCTCTAGAACAGAGACTTGCCATATCATCGGCTGCATGGTACTGGCAGAGACCCAGCACACAGGTGATACTGAAGGCTTTATGAATGTTGTACACAGCCAGAGGGGGTCCCATAACACACATGGGACAGCTATACCTTCAAGGCATTGGTCTTGGAATAGGCTTCATTCATACCCCAGGGCTTCCTGACCATACACGTTAGCATTATAGCATCACATGAAACACAACTTTCACCTTGAGGTGACATGTTCCACAGTGGCTTCAGTCTAGATGGAGTTCTGTCCCCAGGGCTGACCCAGGTCCAAAGACTCAGGGCCATAGGCCCACCGCAGGAGCCATTGGCCAGGGAAGAAAGGAGCCCTCCAAGGATAATAGTGACAGTGAGGGCAGATGGTCCGGCCCAGCAGCCACCCTGCCAGTGCAGACCTTGGCAAATGTGGCCACATGCTGACCATGATAGGGCAGAGGCCAGCCCTTCGGGTTATGTGGGAAATCACACAGCTGTGGAGGAAAGCTGAGCTAAGTCCTACAGGAGACCTGGGAGGTGGTGGGGACATTCATAAGGGGAACTGATAGAGCTGGGCAGGCAGGGTGATGGTTGGGTGTCCACAGAGAATGGGATGGGCTATGGGGAGGAAAGGGGCTTCTTCCCTCTGGGACCTGAGCCTTCTTTTCCTTGGGCTAGAGCGCAAATGAACCTGAGGTATGAAAGTGGGCAGTGCCTCATGGAGTCCAAAATGTAGAAGGAAGAGAAAGAGAATGTCTCCACAGGACCACAGCAGAACCCACGGCAGGTCAGGCCTACCTGCTGACAAATGCTGATGTTAGTGGGCAAAAGGGACATAGGTACAGCTGTCCCTTGGTATCTGCAACAGTAGGCTTAGGGGTGTATGAGTGTTTAATTCCCTTTCAAGGGATGGTGTATCTTTTGTGTCCAAACCAGGCAGCCCTCCTCTCATCTCTAGCTAGAACCACCCGAATGTCATGTAAACAGCCGTCATGCTGTGTAGTGGCCATGGGAAAATGACAAGAAGAGTCCAAACATACTCAGTACAGTTCATAGCTTTCCAAATATTTTCTACCTAAAGTTGGTTGAATCACAAACTTGGAGCCCATAGATATGGAATCCATACGGAAAAGCAGCACTAGGCCACAGAGCTTAGCTGTATCTCAGAGCCAAGTGTCAGAGACCAGGCACTGGTACCTGAAGCCACAAGGGTGACCTATGATCTATCTGCTCAGTGGGTCACAGCACAGGATCCTGGCCGGGGAGGGGAGGAGGGGCATCCTCAGCTAGCAGGCATGGGACAGGGCAGGTGGCAGCTGTCGGTAGGGAGGTGCTGGCCCATCCAGATTTGCGCTGAATCCTGAGCTACCCAAGCCCCATCCTCAGCACTACACAAGGCTTGCATACCCTTGTAACAGCCTGGTGATGAAGTGTTTCCACTTCTGTCCTATGAGGAAGAAACTGAGGCACAGAGCACAATGATGCTCCAGGACCCACAGCCACATACAGCATAGTCAGAATCTGGGGATAGCCCATATTCTGCATCTCACTGCTCCATCCCAGCTGCAAAATAGGGTGGGATCTCCTTCCAAGGACAGCGGACAAGAACAAGGGACAGCAAAGGGCTTTACATATTTCTATCTATCTATCTATCTATCTATCTATCTATCTATCTATCCATCCTTCCATCCATCCATCCATCCATCCATTCATCCATCATCTATGCCATGGGGATCTCACTTATTCCAAGCTTACTATATGGCCAAGTCTGGCCTTGAACTTCAGATCCTCCTGCCTCCACCTCCCAAGGTCTGGAATTACATGTATGTACCATCATGCCCCCCTGAAGAATTTTACATTTTTAACTGGTTGAAAATAAATTTTAAATTAAGTATTTTGTAGTCAGGCATGGTGGTACACATTTTTAATACCAGTACTTGGGAGGCAGAGGCAGGTAGAGCTCTGTGAGTTTCAAGGCTAGCACGATCTACATAGTATATTCCAGGCTAGCTCTGTCTGCATCTCAAAAAAAAAAAAAAATAATAATAATAATAAAATTAGCCACGTGGTGGCACATGCCTTTAGTCCCAGCACTTGGGAGGCAGAGACAGGCAGATCTCTGTGAGATCAAGGCTAGTCTGGTCTACACAGCAAGTTCCAGACCAGCTGGGGCTATAGGAAGAACCTCTCTCTCAACAAAATAATATTTTGTGAACTATGATAATATTAGGCCATGCAAAACAAGACTTCCACGGGCAGGCTTGGTAATCTATGTCTTTGCATGGCTCATGGGAGCCACAGGGCAAAACTGAGCTCCTGTGACTGAGGCCTCCGCTCCATTGTCTGCAGTGCCTCTGTTGGCTCAGATTTGGAATGAAACAGTGTGTGGACACGGGGAGCACTCCACATGGTGACCTGTTATTTCTCCACACAATTAGCATCATTGCTGAGTCTCTGCACTGCTGTCATGTCCCACTGGCATAGTCTACATGCTCACAGGTTTGGGACATAAAGATGTGTTTTCCTGGAGTAGTGCTCACCCCACAGTGCCTGCCACCTGACCCACTGGCTCAGTGCATTCCACCCTCCCCAGCTCTGCCCAGCCTCCTTCCCAAGCTTCATATCCTGTGATTTGCAGAATGTTCTGAGAGTCCAAAGCCATCTCATCTGGGCCAGGCAGACCAGAGGCTGCCAAGCCCTGAGTGACCACCCCACCCCCCTGGCTAGTCCTGACCACAACAGAGAAGCCAATAACAAGGACATCCACCTGGTCTTGCCACTCAGACTACATTACCTTCTTTGATGACAGAAGCAGAGTTTGGACTGGCTCAGAGTCCTGGAAGAGCTGTGTCTCTTCAACAACATGCACCTCATTCCCAAGGATGACAGCTTTGTGCAGGGCACCTTGATCTACAAGGTCAAAGTACAGGTCAGCAAGGAGGCCCCAGAAGGACACGCTAAGGACACTGTGTTGGTTAGTTTTAAATGTCAACTTGTTATAACCTCAAAACACCCTGGAAGATAGCCTCGACTGAGGAATTGCCTTGAGCAGGTTGGCCCATGGGAATATCTGTCAGGGACTGTCGTGATTGTTGATTGACATGGGAAGACAGAGCCCACTGTGGGCAGCACCATTCCCTGGGCAAGTGGTGTTGGAGTGTGAAAGTGAAGAAAGCTAGCTGAGCATAAAGAACCTGCAAGCAACCCAGCATAAGGCAGCATGGGTACACTCACTGCTTACTGCTATTGGCTGTGTGTGTGATATGGCTAGCTGCTTGAGTTTCTACCTTGACTTTCCTGAAATGATGCACTGTGACCTGATCTGGAATTGTAAGCCAAACTGTCCTCCTCTAAGTTATTTCTGGTCAGGGTCTTTTATCACAGTAACACAAATGAATCTAGGACAGACACCAACCTAGATGACAAACACAATTCTACACACTCAAATCATTCCCTCAATGGAGTTCTGAGACAAGGATGACTTTGCATTAGAAATGAAGAGTGTCGGTGAAATAAATGATAAGACACTCAAGTTAAAGGAATTCCAAATTTCTCACAAAGTATACACTTCTGTCCTAGGGTGGATTCCAACAACCTTCATCAACAAGGTTGGCATCCTGATATCGGAAGCCACATTTGGCTCTTGTGCTCCACTGGTCCTCCAGAGAAGGTTATCCCTGGAGAGGGGCCCAGAGAGGCAGATGAGCGGCAGGTCAGGGCACAACTGAGCAGGCAGAGACAAGGTCTCCCACTGCCATCCAGGAGATACCAGGCCAGGGCCACTGGTTCCATGACAAGAGGGATTGATAGAATGTGTGAATTGCAGAAGAGCCAAAAGCTTCATTCAGGAAAGCCATAAATCTCTTCAAGTGTCTAACTGGCCCTAAATTGGCAGCCTGGCCTTGCTCAAGCCTGGCTCTGCTCACCCTTTATCAGTTGGTCACTCCCAAGCCTGAGAGAAAGTGTTTGTGGCCCACCTGTCTCCTCTAGGGCCATAGATAACACTCCTGCCAGTTTCTGGGGAAATAATCTTGAGAAGGAAACCCTCACTCACTCCAAGGACACCAGCCCAGGCACTAACTCAACTCCCCATTAAGTGTAGCTGTGTCCCACAACCCTGGTATAAAAACCCCCATTTTCTTTGTCTGCTTTAGAAGCTTGGTTCCCGTGGACAGCCTCTACCTCTCACTCTATCTTCTTTGTATAAAGGAAGATCTATTCCTTGCCTGTTGCAGGTCTGGCTCTGTTTTCTTGTCTCCTATTTTTCTATCTTTCCTTTTATTTTCCAAAAATCTAACAGGGATTCCTTTACACCACTCCAGCCCAGGTGCAAGCCAGGACTTGCATGTTTAACAAGTGCCCCAGGTGGCCTGATAGTCAAAGGGATTCAGAATCCCAGGTGCAGTGATTTCTCAGAAATCTTTTAGCACAAACTGCTCCTGGCACCTGGAGATACCAGAATACCTACAAATGACACAGTAGATTTCTCAACCTTACCAAGGAACCCACCTGTGCTGATAAACATGACGTCATAGAAGGTCCCATCCAGCACCTGGGTCCTATCCACCACAATCTGGGTATAATTCACACCTTTTTTGATTAGCCTGGGTCTGTTGCCTATTGGGGTCACCGAGTCATCCATCAAAGGGTGGTCTTTAACAAACTGCAGTGTTTTGTCTGGGAGATTCAAAGAGCTGGTATAGTTGGCTGCCCGAGCCTCACTGTCGATGCACTGTGGGGTAAAAGCACCTTTGGTTAACATAACCACTCACCGTCAATCATGCATGGTAGCAGTCACATCTGCAGCCCTGAGGACCACAATGGAACTTCTCAGAAGAGGAGGAATTTGGGCTGAGGTGGCCTCCCCAGGGGCCAGGGGGATATGTTTTCAAAGCACAGCCACATGATATAATCATGTCTTAGGACACATAATCAGCAGAAGAATTATCTATCAATAAAAACACCAAGCTTTTGAACTTGAAAAGCACTTATGCCACAGATTTCCTATAAGAAAAGCATGCTAAACATTACTTTAAAAACATAAAACACGCCCCTGGGGCGGGCCGAGCCCAGCGGGTAGGCGGGACCCCTGGGGCAGTTTAAAACAAACAAACAAAGAAACATAAAGAACACAAAACAACTTAATTCTAAATGGCATAAAAGATAAAAAGCAAGATTTTTTTTCCTGTCCTACCTTCCTAGCCATCTTTTTTGTTATTGTTTTTTAAAAATATACATTATTTTTATTTTATGTGTATGAGTGTATTGCAGAGGTCAGAAAAGGTTGCTAGATCCCCTGGAACTGGAGTTACAGTTGTTAGCTATCATGTGGGTGCTGGGAACTGAACCCAGGTCCTCTGCAAGAACAGTCAGTGCTCTTAACCACTGGGCCGTCTCTCCAGCACCTCTTGTTTTATTTTAGGGGGTTTGTTTGTTTGAGACAGGGTCTTACCATGTAGCCCTGGCTAGCCTAGATCTCACTTATGTAGACTGGGCTGGCCTTGAACTCACAGAGATCCAACCTTCTGAGTGCTAGGATTAAAGGTGTCTATCAGTAAGCCTGGCCTAGCCATCTTATACCGAACGCAGTACACACAGAGGGAATAAAGATGGTGTTGGGCCAGACACCCACAGATATGCTGGTCCTGGGGCTAGTTTTGTGGGCCAGATAGGGCGCCATCCAAGAGCTACCCCAACACACCCATTCTTACCATGTGGCAACAATGATCAGGCAACCCTGGAATTTTTTCACTTAAAATTTACTATACAGGGACTGGAGAGATGGCTCAACAGTTAAGAACACTGGTTGTTCTTGCAGAAGACCCAGGTTCGAATCCCAGCACCCACATGGCAGCTAACAACTGTCCGCAACTCCAGTCCCAGGGGATCCGACAGCCTCTTCTGACCTTCGCGGGCATTGCACGACACGGGTGCACTTACCTACATGCAGGCAATACAACTATACACATAAAATAAAAATAATTTTTAAAAAATTTACTATATTTAGAAGGAAAGTCTGTGATTTTTGTTGACTAGCAAACAGGCCTGCTCAGGAGACAGCCGAGGTTTTGCTGAGAAACCATGTTTCTCTGCAGAAAACTGAAATGGAACAAGTCTTGGTGTTGTGCAATGTTCATTTCTCAAAAGAGCCCAGGCCAGTGGCACACTTTCTCCTTCAGGCAGCATGTGGTAACACCTGTTACCCAACACACAGAAGAGAACAGAAGAGAAACAAACTTCGCTTCTCACCCCCAGGCCCAGCAGCCGCCCAGCCCCATACAGAGACTCCTGTGGCCCTGTGTGAGACCCTCCCTGAAGCCCCAGTCCTGCTCACCGCTCCAGGGCGTGGTGTGGGTACCGGGCCATTGTAGCGCACCCACTTGGTGTGGGACTGCTCCACCGTGGCACTCTGCATATATTTCCCACGGGCGAAGACTGCCTCCACTGAGGTCAGCGCGTAGGCACAAACCGCTGACAGCCCCACATTGTTCCTGTGGAGGGAAGCTTTGTGAGTGCACATAAGTCAATGGACCATCGAGAGGTGGGCAGCTCCCCATGGCCAAGGGCACTCACAGTTGTGGGGTGAAGAGTGCATAGAACACAGGCTCCTTGAGGCCTGGAGCTCGCAGCACGAAGACATCCTGCAGTATGTTGAAGACCAGGCCACTGTCTGGCCTGGAGCAGATCAGCCTGGCCTTTAGGAAGGAAGTCCACTTCTTCTGTAAGGTCCGCAGGCCACCCTGGTCCCCCTGGAATAGCAGAGATAAGGCGTGGTCTAGGGAGCACAGCCTACCCCACAAGCAGACAGTCTGCATGCCCCATCCTCCAGTCCAACCAATTCTGCTGCAGATGGTTATGTGACTGCAGTGCTACTTCCTTATGGGCTGGGATCACAGACCGACCTGCCACATTAGCACACAAAAGGAGACAGACTCATACCATGTCAGTGTCCACCCTGTGTGCTGTGGGCCTTGGCTCCTGCTGCTTTCCCAACTGTGACCATGAAGAAGCATGCAAGAGTTGATCCCAAGCCCCTGGTCCAGCAGACCACCTTGGATGAACGTGTGACTGTCCCACTGGGAGATCTTGCATGTCCTATCTGCTTGCCCCAGATTCTAGCTAAAGTTCTAGGTTCTCCCAAAACACTTTCAGTGACCCAATGATAAGAGACAGCTCTGAAAAGCACAGGACGCTGTGTTCTGGAGAAGTACAGTGTCCCTCTTATCTGTCATCCTTTTCCCACAGCTTCCATGTCACACAATGAAAGTATTAACCCTGCGTTCACTTTCGTTGCTCCTTCCTTTCATGTGTATGTATGTGTGCGCATGCCCAAAGGTGATGTCAGGGATACTCCTCCATCAGTTTTCCACCTAGTTCTTTGAGGTGGGATTTGTTAGTCAAACCCAGAGCTCATGGATAAGGGTAGTCCCAAAAGCAAGCTTACTTCAGGGAGGTCTGTCTCCACATTCTAAGGCTTGAATTGCAGGTGGTCTGCCACACCCACCTGGCATTTACCTAGCTAGGTTCTTCTGGATCTGAACTCCGGTCTTCTTGCTTTCATAGCAAGCACTTTAACCACTAAGTCACCCTCTCAACCCTGCTTTGACTCATGGTTTTAAAAGATTTTATTATTTATCACTATTATTATTATTAATATTTTTGAGACAGGGTCTCATTATGTAGCACTGGCTGGCCTGGAACTCACTACATAGACAGGCTGACCTTGAACTCACAGAGATATGCCTGCCTCTGCTTCCAAAGTGCTGGCATTAAAGGTATGCACCACATCTGGATTTTTCTTTTTTATCTGTTCTTGTGTGTATGAATATATGCCATGTGTATGGGTGCCTGCAGAGGCCAGAAGAGGATGTCTGGAACTAGAGTTACAGGCAGTTATGAGCCACTCAATGTGCTGAGAACTGAACTTAGATCCTCTGCAAGAGCAGCAAACACTCTTAACCTGAGTCATCTCTCCAGCCCCCATGTTTTCCTTTCACACATATCAATCATAGCATACCATCATAACTGTTATCACTAGTTATTGTTATTAGTCTCTTATTAGGCATCAATTATACGTTAAAGTCTATCATGGTATGTCTATTCCAAGGACATCATGAAGTTCCTGAGAAAGCCTGGAATGGCAGCATTGGTGGTAGAAAGGAACCTGGTAGTTGGACTGTGCATAGGAACTGAAGGGAAGAGGAATGTGCTCACCTTGCACACCCTGGCGACACGTGGGATCATTAACTTGAAAACGAACTCGTACTCCACAGACACCTCCGTGAAGAAGAAATAGACCCTGTCGTCTTCACCCTCGGTGCTATCTAGGCTTTTCTGAATCACATCAGCAAAGACGAAGCTAGGCTCTGCAGAGAAATGCCACAGGATCATCCCTGAATACGATGGAACCACCTCACCACCTACTCCTAGGGTGTCACAGGCTGGCCAGTTCAGCCTCAGGGCCTGGAGGCTTCCCTACATAGACATCTGAGTGTGCTCACATCACACACCCAAACTTGGTCTAGGAACCATGCCCAGGCCGAGCCCACGTGGTGCCTGCCATACTCCTCAGCCTCAGAGGGGTGCCTCCTATGGTGACTCTACAGCACACATCCTATAGAGATGCCTCGTGGAGCCTCCCTATTCACAGGCAGTCTGCAGAGCCAGAGTACCTGCTGACTCAAACAAGTGCCAAACTGGCCAACATTAGCCATTGTAAGGAGGTACAAGACTCTGGATCCTGGGGGGGGGCACTTTGAGGAGGAGCTGGCTGTCTCACATCTTAAACCCCAACGGTACTTCAAAGACGCCTAGGGTTTCATGGGCCAGTATCCCAAGAAAAGGCCCACAAACAGCCCCTCATCGTCCACGCCCTGAAGTTAGACAGAAGACACCCCCGTCTGGGAGATTAAGACACCCAGATCCCATCTGACCAGACCACACCCATAATCGCACCACACCCAACCTGATAAGTCTGCATCTTCCACTTCCTACCAGAGCCTCACTTACCCAATCTGTTTTGGGAGTGCTGATAAAAGCAACCTTGAAACAGTGTTCTGTTAGCACAAACTAACCAGGATACCCACCAAACCCTGGTGTGGGTCTTGAGCAGTTCTGTAAGTGTCCCCACTGTCTAGGGACTGGCATGAACCACGGACCCCCACAGCTTAGGGACAGCCAGAGGATACATGAACTGTGTACACCGCATGTCTTACCGTTCAGCCATGGAATGGCGTACTCTGTCCTCAGGGGACTGTGGGAAGAGTTTCGAGAGATGATGGGTTCACTGCCCAAGAAATTGTATGACGTCCCTGAGTAGAGCTCTCCACCTGCAATGACGGAAAGAGAGCAAAAAGAGGAGCCAGACAGACCTTCCATCTGAGGCCGAGGACACTTGTTTAACACAGTTCCCTCCCTCCCTCCCTCCCTCCCATCATTTGAAGCAAGATCTTGCCATTAGCTCATAATGGCCCATAAGCAAAGCCTTCTAATTCCACCTCCCCCTGTGCTGGGACTGTAGGCACATGTCCCCACACCAGGCTAACATGATCTATCTAATCTCATTAGTCCCCTGGAGGAAGGGAGTCTCCCGTTTTATGAGCAGTTCTGCTTCCTACATCTGCAGCATTTCTTTGATCAGGACAATTGCAGTTGCCAAATCCAATTGTTTTTGCAATAGCTAAACACAAGTGAGAATTCCCACAGCTGTCCCACTGTGACAGCAAACACAGACACTCTTCAATGTATGATGAAGTTGCACCCCATAAGCCATCATGTAGACAGCACTGTAAATAAAAAAGACATGTAGGCAAGGCAGCACAATTTAGTCTCCCCTGCTTTAGATATACCAAGAACACAGACTTTAACTTACAGCTGGGCAGAACATCTCACACAAGGCCCATTTTGTAATACAGTGTTGACTATATCATATAATTAAATATTATACAGCCAGTGAGGATCAGAACACCTTTAGAGGCATAAAACAAAAATATTCCAAGTTGAACCACTGCCTGTACAACAGTATGTACACATAAGGCTCACAGCCCACTCGCCTCAAGTTGGAGACCACAGTGGGTGGCACACAGCCCCACGACTGACCCCCTCCATCACACAAGAACATCTGGGTGGTGTGTACAGTAACAAACAGAAAGTGAGTGTCACTGTCCCTCTGAAAGATGAACTCAAAAGCTCTGATTGAGGTACCTATGCAGAAGGATGTTTAGCTTCAACCAGTGTTAAAATGAAGCCAAGGAGGGCGAGACTGAGGGGAGTGTTCCAGGTGGGGATGCTAAATGCCACCACAAACCCAGGGGATGAAGGAGCCCCAGAGGCAGGACTCACCAACCATGACAGATGTGTAGCTGTGGGCGGGGTCAAAAGGACATCGTCCTTTGCCATCTTCATTTTTCCCCAGAAACTTGAAAGATGTCAAGTTCTACAGTTGAATGAAAAGAAAACAGATGACTTTTGGGTGCTAAGGATGTGTCCATTCAAATTTACCCATCTCCTATTTGCTGGAGGACAAAGAGGGTGGAACAAGAGGGCCCTACCACCCTGGGAACAGTGTCACCTGAAGTTTAGCCTAGGTGTACGCCAGAGGCTGGGGCCTTGGCTGATTCGTGCAGGAGGATCTCAGAGCCTCTGATTGCTCAACTATGCTATCTAATAAACAGGCAACACAAAACCAAACCAGAGAACCCCCACCTCCGTTCCACTACCAACACCAGCTCCAGGGCGATCAGTGTCTGATTACTGAAGGCAAAACCAAGCTCACTAAAACAATGTGGGTCATGTTGGGGTCAGGCTGTGCCTCGCTCTAGCTACTCCATATTGAAACAAACACTGGTTTTTCAGGCTGTGCCTTGCCCTAAGAGACTCTGTTGTACAAGTAGCTTTTGACTCCATTTTGAGGGAAACATGACTGCATCCCCTATGTGGACCTGCAAACTACATCATCTGTCAGGAACCACCATCTAGCACACACTGACAAATGACTTACTCCTAGGAGTAGAAAGGGAGCCACCCTAAAAATTTATCTGAGTGAATTGAGAATATAGAGACACATGGGTGTATTAAATCATTTCAGAGAAGTCAGGCCCAAGAACTTATTAGACACACTAGACCAAGGAAAGGGTGTGACTCCCTCCCTGAACATCATAAGGTAGTGAGTACCTAACACTGCGATGGCGTGACCCCATAGAAGTCTATCATCTGACATCCCATGTGTGCAGCAAGGCCCAACAAGCAAAGTCCTCCACTGTCCTGGGGCTTCAGCTTGGCTGTGCACCGATTACTGACACACCCTACTCCACTGCCTGCCTGTCCACCTTTTTGCGAGTCTGGATTTGAACTCGAACCTGAACAAGCTGTTTCCTGCTCTTGGACATTGATTCTGCCTTTCACCTTGAAGCTTGAGTCTACAGTATCACCCTCAAACCCTGGATCCAGCAGCCCCAGCAGCAGCTCACTCCCCACACTGGTCTGGTTCATTAACACAGACTCTCAGCCCACTTCTAAAACCTTTTGAACTTGGCTGCAACTTCTTTAATTTGTATTCATTCTATAAACCATATATATGCATATAGATATATTTGCTGTGTGCTGTGTAAGAAATAGTTAATCTTAGTAATTAAGACTGGAATAAAAGAACTTATATTTGCCTTGGCCAGGTTACCAAGGTGCGTGGGATGACATGGCAAATTGCTATCACTGAAACCACTAGACGTTGAATTTATTGTTATTGAATAAATTCTGATTGTGTGGAAAGACACAAATGTGCTGGTCTGTGTTTCTGGTATAGCAAGCTCATGACAATCATTAAGTATTTCCGTATTGGGATAATCTCTCTTCACCTGACAAAGAAATCCACACTGTTCAAGGAAAAAATAGATCCATCCAATCATTAATACATAAAAGTAGAATGCAATCATACAGGAAAAAATGAGGCATGATTGAATGGCAAGTGACAAGGGGGAAATGCCTACGAAATGAAAATGAAGTATTTCCATCCCTGAATACAGGAGAGGCATGTGCAGACATACATGGAAGAACACACATGGTGAAAATAGGTGGTGAAGTGTTAAAAGACAGAACCACCCACAGGGCAGCCTGCCAGAACTCCAAGAACACAGGGACTATCTGAGTGGGCCATCACCATGTACTTAACGGGCTAGAGAAGCTGAGGAGCAGAGCACTGCACACCACAGGCCCTGCCAGAGACAGCTGGCTGGGAGTCACTGGTCAGCAGGTGTGAGGTTTCACAGTGCCAGAACAACTACAGTGGACAACAGCCCAGCTAAAACAATAGTCACAGGGTCACCAGTCAGGTTAGGAAGCATGAGCTGGGGTGACAGTATGGCCCACATGAAAGGACCCATCTGTTAACCTGAAAAGGATACATGGGGGCTACTGGGCAATCCAGACAGGGAGCAGGGACGTAGGATACTGAGAAATCATTGTGTGTTTTCTAAGCTAAGATGATGAACTCAATTATCCAGGAAATGTCTTTATTCTTAAGAGACGCTTGCAAAGGCCTATGGGAATCATGGGCCATACTTCAGCAAATGTACACACAACACAACTAAACACACACACACACACACACACATATATCCCTACACATGGAAACCTCAGCACACAGAAGCATGCACAAAATGACACGCACAATCTACTGTGCAGTCTAGGTGACTGGTATACAGAGGGTTCTACTTTGCTGTACATTTGAATTTTTTATTAAAAGTTTCAGAAGCTCGGGGCTGGAGAGATGGTTAAGATGGCTCAGTGGTAAAGAGCACTGGTTACTCTTGCAGAGGATCTCGGTCCAGTTCCCAGCACTGAGATAGTGGTTCACAACCATCAGTAACTCCAGTTCCAGGGGATCCAATGCCCTCTTCTGGCCTCCACAGGCATTGCATACATAGGTGCACTTACATACGTGCAGGCAAAACACTCATACACATTAAAAAAAAAAAAAACTTTCAGAAGCTACAGGTACAGATTTTTGTTTGCTTAGTTGTTTGATACAGGGTTGCAATATGTAGCTCTGGTTGACCTGGAACTCACTATGTAGACCAGACTGGCCTCGAACTCACAGAAATTTACCTAACTCTGACTCCCGAGTGCTGGAATTAAAGGAAAGCATCACAAGTTTAGATTTAAACTAAGCATTCTATCTCCTTACATCAATCCCAGGCTCTGCTATAAAGAATAAGCTTACTCAACAGTCCTGTCAGCTTACAACTAGGATAGCTGGAGTGAATCGGGAAATGCTCTGATGGGAAAGATGGTTCTGGTACAACTACCCTCTTCTTTTCCTCTTTTTTACTTTCTTTTCATTTCCTATTTTTTCCACTAAAGAAAAAAGTATCCGTGTTTGAGGACTGAAAGTCTTTACATCCCAGAACACACATACACAGACACACAGGCACATATTTCCAGCTATCACTGCATCAGAGAATATAGGTCACCAGGTAAACCCATGCAGTGGCTCTCACCACAGACATCTGTGCAAGTACTGGGCTTCCTAATTCTTTTGTGTGTGATTTTATTTTTATTTATTTATTTTTTTTGAGACAGTCGTACGAGCTACATCCTATAACCCAGGCTGACCTCAAAGTCAGGATCCTCCCAGGTACTGGGGATTTTAGGGATGCCTCACCACATCTAGGCACCTGTGCAAATTTCTAGTGAGTCTGTGCTTTGTCTGGATATTTCTGTGACTCAAGAGTTTTGTTTTTATTTATAATTTATTTATTCTTATTTTATGTGTATGAGTGTTTTGCCTGAATGTACCCAAGTACAATCATGCGTGCAATGCATGTGGAGGCCAGAAGAGGGTGTTGGATCCCTTGGAACTGGAGTTATAGACAACTGTTAGCCACCATGTGGTGCTGGGAACCAAACTTGGGTCCTCCACATGAACAGTCAGTGCTCTTAACTGCTGAGCCATCTTTCCAGCCCTAGACTCAGGGTGCTTTGTTTTGTTTTGTTTTGTTTTGTTTATATGTGTATACAGTGTTGGGGATCAAAACCCAGCATTTCTTACATGGTAGCAAGCACTCTTAGCTACAACTGGAAACAGGCTTTTAGGTGTCAGCTAATTGAGTGTTCTAGTAAACAAAGCGGAACAGCATATAGCATATATCATACTTGTTATGGTGTGAGTGTGAAATGTCTCCTACAGTAGGCTCCTGTTTGTCTCCTACTGGTGGCACTATTTTGGGAGGTTGTAGAACTTTGGTGAAGAGGAAGCTCCTGAGGGGGCAGGTTGCTGGGTACAAGCCTAGAGGTTTACAGGCCAGTCCCACTTCTGGTTGCTGCTCTGTTTCCTGTTTCGCTGAGTCGTGAGGTAGAGAATTCTAGCCATGAGCTGCTTCCACTGCCATGCATTCTGTTCCCTTGACGGTGAGCCAAACGAACCCTTCTCCCTAAAGTTGCTTCTGGTCAGGTGTGTGGTCACAGAAACAAGATAAGTGAGCACATGGTTATAACGTGCTTCGTATTTGTAAAAGGTCATATGCTGTTTGAGCTCACTGAGAAACTGACTCTGGAAGCCAGGTCACAAACCCTCTCCCCATTTCAGACCTAAGCATGTTTGTTTCAGTGTCCACCAGGGCCCCTTGTCTGGGGATGGGCTGCCCCCCTTAACTCTGTAATAGAGAGAGAACAGCAAACAGCTTAAGAGTAAAAACACTGTGTCCTTTAGAACAACTAAATGGTAAGCCATTTTCAACAGAGGTTACTGTTGTTCACCCCATGATATGAAAGTGCCTACAGTGGGAGAGAGAAGCTGGAAGCTCAGTCATGGGAAGCTCAGCCATGAGAGAAAACTCAACCAGGAACTCCAGCTGACTGCCTCAACTTCCCCAATATATTTCTGCTGGATTTTGACTACCTGCTTTGATGACACTATCTCTGTCTGTTGCTATTTGTTTTTACTTGGAAGCCTCACCTGAGGCTGCTCTGCTCTGCCCTATCTCTGTTGGGAACTCCAGCTGGCTGCCTTAACGGATTCTCTAGTAGATTTCTGCAGGGTATTTTGAGCACCCAGTTTGATATTTCAGTATCTCTTGCTATCTACTATTTTACTTTGTCTTGCAGTAAACCTAATAAACTCTCTCATTCAAAACTGAAGGTATGGCTATCCTAGATCCTTCTCCAGACTGTACAGAACATGAGTGTAGAGAAGTAAGCTTATTGCTGTTGCTGCAAGAAGTCTGACTGTGCAGTACTCAGTCCTTCTGATTTGTGGGATGAATGGGGAAAGAGTCTGGAGCTGTAAGTCAGAAGGGTCTTAGATGCCGTAAGTAGAGCTTAACAGACAGTTCTGGTGGGAGTGCCAAAAACAAGAATGCCAATAAAAATGCAGACAATGGAGGTTTGTGAGGTTTCAGAGGGAAGCAAGACTCCATTAGAAACTGAGCTAGAAGTAAATTGCGCTATTTCCTGGTGAAGAATCTGGTTCTGTCCTGCTTGTGTGCTGAAATTTGATTGAGGCTCAATTCAAAAGTAATGGACTAAGTTGTCTGAAAAAGAAAATTTCAAGACAGGACAACACACGGACTTTGTGGCATGACTGCTGCTTTCTTCTCTTAGTCAGAATTACAGTGATAGGCAGCAGAGAGTTACCAGAAGCATGCAGTCTGGTAAGGAAAGGAAAATGAACATACAGAGTTGCAGACAGGGTGACAGGATGGGTTCAGACAAAGCAGCTGTAGTTGTTAAAGAGATAGTACCTTGTACTTAGTAAAGAGGAAATGTGCTGTGAGGGCAAGTCCACACACCTACAGGTGCTCCATGGTATAACAACACATTTGAAAAACTCATTTGTCAAGACAGTATCTGAACAAAGAGCCACCAGGACATCCTGCTCGAGAAGGGATGCCCAAGGAAGTGTTTCCCCAGGTTCAGCCAGGCAAGTGGTCAGAGGTCTCTGCAGCTATGGTGAAAGGGGCCAGGCTATATCTCCAGCTGGCAGCAGAACTTGGTGGGTCATCCATACAGCACTGGTTTTTCCAAGTGTGGAGAGTGTAAGAGTGAAGGGGTCAGGGAGGCTGGCACCACGGTTCCAAAAAGCTACTAAGGCCAATGTGCCTTATGGTTGGATTCCCTGCATGGAGCTCGTAAGCAGCCCTGTATGAAGAAGCTGTGAAGATGAAGACTGTTACAATGGAGAGCCTAGGATACTGGATGTGCCAGAAGTGTATAACGTTCACTGAGGAACAGTTGCTGCTGCATGCAACAGTGCTGGAAGGGCAGGGATACCCATGTCCACTGAAGCCCCAAAGATGCTGTCATGAGTCCCAGATGCCAGACATGGAGGGGCAGTGTTTGGTGTTTGTCCCACTAAGTTTCAGTATTGTGTTGGTCCAATCATTCCTTACTATCTTCCCATTCCTCCCCTTTTGAAGACATGTTTAATTTTTAATTATATGTATGTGTGTATCTGTGTATGGGTATGTGTGTGTGAGTGCAGTACCTATGGAGGTCAGAAGAGGGTGCCAGACTTCCTGGAGCAGAAGATACAGGAGGTTATAAGCTGCCTGACATGGGTGTTGGGAACCTAACTTAGTCCTCTGCAAAAACAGTATGTGCTCTTATTGGCTGAGCCATCTTTCCAGCCTCATCCCTCCCTTTTGAATGGGAATGTTTACTCCATGCCACTGTATATTGGAAATAGGCATCATTAAAAAATCGGGGCAGGGGGCTGGAGAGACGGTTCAGGGGCTAAGAGCACCAACTGCTCTTGCAGAGGACCCAGGTTCAATTCCCAGCATCCACGTGGCAGCTAACAACCATCCATAACTCCAATTCTAGGGGATCCCCACACCTTCTTCTGACCTCCATCAGGATTATATGACACGAGTGCACTTACACACATGCAGGCAATACACTCATACACATAAATAAAAATCACTGATGAAATACTAAAAAGAAAATTTTTTTGTAGGAGCTCATAGTTAAAGAGATTTCCCTAAGTCTCAGAAGAGACCTTATATTTTGAACAGTTCTGGAACTCTAAGAAGATGGGATTTTTTTTAAGTTGGACTGAATGCATTTTGGTTATGAAGGGCCACCAGTCTCTAAGAGCCCCCAATCTATAAAATGTCCCCCACAGGCTCCTGTCTGTGAACACTTGGTTCCTAGATGATGGTCCTGTCTTGGTAGGTTGTAGAAACATTAGGAGATGGGACCTAGCTAAAGGTATTGGGTTGCTGGGGGGCAGGCCTTGAGGTTTACAGTCTGGTGTTAGTTCCTGTCCTCTCTTTGTTTCTTGAGCTGCTGAGATGGTAGCCTCATACTCCTGCTGCCATGCCCTCCCCATCATGATGGACTGTACTCTTAAAACATGAGTCAAAATAAGCCTCTTCTCCCTTAAGCTGCTTCTTCTCAGGTATTTGGTGATAACAACAAGAACAGTAACTAATATGTCATTTGTCAAGTGCTCCTTAAAGCCAGGAACCATCGCTAGAAAGCATTTCATTTCCAGTCTTCAAGCAGTTGTTTAAAACACTCTTCCCTTTGATTGAGATTACTGTGAAATTGTTCATCTGATTATAACAACCTCTCCTGAAAGAACTGGTTGTGATGGTCTAACCTTCTGTCTCCATCTGTTGTTGGGCAGAGGTGGGCTCTCCTCACCTGTGGAATCCATCCTGGGCAGAGGGATGGACATGGCTTGGGGAGGGATAGAACACGGTCCCTGTTTCTTACCACTCAGGATGAGACGACCCCAAGAGGACTACTGGATGTACATACAGGGTTACACCAACAGCAAAAATGACATCCCAAGACCTGTTGTACCCATGTGAGTACCCATCAGATGCACTTTCTAGAATGTCTGCCCTGCATATTCTTCACAGGTTCCAAGGGCTATGGTATCCCAAGTCATACCTCAAGCCATACTCTGGGCCTGGAACACCACAGCTCAGAGGACCCACACAGGTCAAGTGCTCTAAAGCACAGCCTGGTGAGGCTTTCCAGAGGGGTTGAGAGCAGCCCTGTCCTCCCAGGGCCCAGCTCTCCTTTAACCACTGAACAAACCGACATAAGCACAGATGATATACGGGACAAGTCTGTGTCCTTACCAGGTGGTCACAGGTGGGCTGGAACGCGTTGGTCCCACATACATACAGGGAGGTAGCGCTGAGCGGCTGTAGCACTCGAATGTAGTTGAGGCATTCTGTCTGCAGGGGAAACACACAGTCAATAGGCAGCCACCAAGCCACCAAAGTGCCCTCTATGTCCACTCAGTGAAGTCTAGTCACCCTCTGCCTGTTCTGTCCTTTGCTCAGCCTGGCCTGTCTATTCGCACAGAGGGGCACGCTGGACTCTGCAATATGACTTTCTTTTTCTGCAGTGTACAGGCAGTTCAGGTACCAGGCACAACTTCGGTTCTGTCCCTAGTTGATGCTCAGTCAATATCTGTAACCAAGCAACGCCAAGAGAGCTGACCTCAAACTTTACTGGGCTACCCACTACAGAAGGAAATATATTTGACCCTTAGTAAACATGCATGCCATTCATTTTGGTGCCCAAATTGCCAAAGTAGACATTGTACAGACTCCTTCTGCCCTCCGAGGGACCACACCCTCCATCCCTGCCAGCGTGGGACTGAAAATAGTGACTACTGGAGCCTGAGGGAGAGGCTGAACCCAGAGGGTGCAGCCAGCTGTGCATCCCAGAGCGCTCAACAGGGAAACAATTACGCCAGTTAGGAACCCACGTGCTATTTTAGGGGAACAGTACTTGAATTATATGGGCTGCATCCTGAAATTTTCTCAAATCAGGGAAGTTTCTTTTTGTAATGACTGTTTCAAATGGATGTCATTTAGTCACTAAGTTGCTCCACTCCACCCCTAGGCTGGGAGGGCTTACTCAGATGCACAGACTGCCTACAGTACTGTGAGCACCAAGTGGGGCCACAGCCATACAGTGGGTGGTGAGGGTACCCAGAGTTCATGAAATCAAAAAAAAAAAAAAAATTAACTCCCCAACCCCCCTGGGGCTAGAGAGATGACTCAGAAGTTAAGAGCACTGACTGCTCTTGTAGAAGATCTAGGTTCAGTTCCCCGCACCCACACAGCAGTTCACAGTGGTCCTTAACTCCAGTTCCAGGGGATCCGATGCCCTCTCTGGCCTCTGTGGGCATTGCATGACATACATGCAGGCAAAACACTCATGCACATTAAAACAAAACACAAAAAAACCCAATCCCCATAACCCTTCAGACTTTAGTAGGCAGTGGAGGGAGGCCCAGGAATGTAGAAATCATTTTCTGTATTCACAGTGTCAGGCCATTTGAATCATCTCCAAACTGAAAAGCATTTCTCTGGGCTGAAGACGCAGGGCTCCAGCCCTGAGAACACCAATCCTGATGCCAGGTATCGGGAGAGCTTCCAGATGAGTGGAGGCAGAGGAACCAATTCCACCAGAACCACATGACTAACCACACTGATGTCCAGTGGGCATGCAAAAGCCCTGCTATTTGAGAGGCTCCAACAACTAAGAAATGTGTGCACACATTTTTAGCCTACACAATCAATTACCTGCTTTGATTTCCCCTTCTCGGCACATTTTGCTTTTTTGTCTTCAGAGACCTTCCAATATACCTGTGCGGGAGAAATGCATGAGAGCCCATCCCATTGTGGCCTCCCTTGAAAAAGCAGTGCTGGGATAAACAGACCCAAGCAGAAAGCACAGGATGCAGCTCAGAACCCAGAGGCTTGCAGACAAGATAAAATCAGACTAGGAAGGAAGTCCTGGGAGTAAGCGGTGTTGAGACCTGGAAGCCATCCCCCAGTACCTTCCTGATGTTCTGTGACTATCATGAAACTGGGGAGAGGGGGTTCCCACAGCCCTTGGACCCACTACAGAAGAATGTCAGAGAGTTGGGGGGATAGTTCAGTAGGCAAAGTACTTGCCTTATAAGCATGAGGACCTGAATTTGATCCCCAGAGCACATGTGAAAAAGTGAGGATGGTGGTGTACACTTGAAATCCCAGCACTGGGGAGGCAGAGACAGGAGGATCCCTGGGGCTTGCTGGCCAGCCAGCCTAGACTATTTGGTGAGCTCCCAGCCTCAAGAGACCCTGTCTCAAATCAATAAATAATAGACTGGACCTGAGAAAACACACCCGTGGCAGTCCTCTGACCGCCACCTGCATGTAAAGATACACGCCAAAAAACCCCAGCAGAGTGAAACTATAACTAATTTAGTTGTGTGTCAGAAAGTTATACCCAGAAGTGGGGCTTTCACCTTTTTTTGTTAACCTTAAAAATTTTGCTATTACATTTTTATTTATTTTTATTGTGTGTGTTTGTGAGTGGTTATGTATGCCACAGTGTACATGTGTAGTCAGAGGGCAAGTTGTAGAAGTCAGTTCTTGCTACCACATGGGTCCCGGGGATCAAACCCAGGACATCAGGCTTAGTGGCAAGTGCCTTTACCCTCTGAGTCATTTTCCCAAACCCTTTCTACCTTTAATTTTTTTTCCTTTCACAGTTTATACATGTATATAGTGAATTTTAGTCATTCTCACTATCCTTCATGTTTTGTCCAAAACTAGTCACTACAGCTCAGACAAGAAAATAGAATAATGTAGGTTTTTCCATGATAAAGTCACCCCCAAAGATGCAAAGCTCTCCTGGGTGGAGTCCCTATGCCAGGGCTGTGTAGAAGTTGGAAAGGGGGCCCTGGGAGCAAGAGGCTGCCCACACTGGGTGACGGCGCAGGGGCTGGAGTGGAAGGGCAGGCCCTACCTCATGCTGCTTCTCAGAGACATTCAGAGCATTCACTGCAAAGACAGCTTCCCGGGCGCCCACATACAGGGTGTCTTCATCCTCGCTCATCAGCAGGGCCGAGTAGTTGAAGGTGCCAGGCTCGTGAAACTGCAACAGACCTACTTCTGCCATGGCAGAGGCAGGAAAGGAGAAAAGAGGCAAGACATCTTTGCTGGACCTGCACACATCTGAGCCCCACCTGGATGTTGGTGAGCAAGGGCCAGCATCGCCACAGCTCCAGCACAGGCAGAGCTTGAGACTTCCAGGCAAACCCCACCGCAGCCAACAAGTACAGGTGAGCAGACAAGGCTCACCTTGGGAGATGACTCCCAAGGCTGGAGTCCCGGAGCGTGTGTGCATCCCCGGGTTATGTCCCTGACCTCCCTTCCTGTCCCTCAAATCCTGCTGAGTTCCAAACCCACCACTCAGGCCTCCCAGCATACCACAGACCAGGCCCCTCAGCCCATCCTCACCTGGCCTATGTGTTTTCAACCATCCATTTTAGGGTTAGAAAGAATGTAATGATTTAGGATTTTCTCATTCAGGAAATGAATACTTTACTTGAAAAAAAATAAAAAACTTAGAAAAAAATTGTGGGCTGGGGAATGTGGCTCAGTGGAAGACTACTTGCCTTGCACGTCCAGGGCCCTGGGTTCTATCCCAGCACCACTCAAAAAAGAAAAGAAAATTTTAAAAAAAGGAAAATATATCCCTCACCTAAGCAATTTCCAGTCATTATCAGACCTCTAGGGACAAATGACCCTTTTTCGCTGCACCAGTAGCTGTTTAGGAACACAAGTAACACAGACACAATACAAGCATTTCTGATTTTCAGAGACAGGGTCTCACGACATGTGTAGCCCAGGCTGTCCTGGAACTCACCATCCCCCTGCCTCCATCTCCTGAGTGTGTGGCTTCTAGCCAAGTGTGGTGACACCCAGCTCAGAATCATTTTTTTAAAAGCTGGTTCTTCCCAGCTGTCTTGGCATCAGTGAGTGTTTTGAACTTGGCCTTTACCTATGTATTTCCAAGCATCCGGGTGATTTCATAGCTAGGCATTCCGGAACTGTCTGCAGTTCCATGAGGCACTTAGCTCCCTGCCCCTGTGCCCTCACACTGTCCCTCCCCTGTAATGCTGCTCTCAGCCTGCATCCCCTCATCCTGAAAGTCTGACCTGGAAAACTTGTCTGAAGCTAACTAATCTCAACAAAACAGCTCAGTCAGTCACCTGGCCTCTCATGAGCACTCATTAAACTCTGAGCCCTTCCTTGAGGTCCAGCATGGTGCTTAACTAAAGCCTGGCACAAAGCAGCCACAGGGGGTGGCAGGTAGGGAATGCCTACTCACACAGTGCCCTGTAGACAGCCCAGGAGCTCCATCCCAGCACCCCAAGCATAGGTCCCCATCCTCTCCAGAGTCACCAGCAACCACACACAGCCTGACACCCACCTCCATGCTCCCAGGTGATCCGAGGCACAGGTGCAAAAGCCACTGCCATCTCCAACAACACCGTCAGGGCCAAGAGCAGTCCCCAGATGGGAGCACGCATCCTCACAGGCAGGGGCCACTGAGGCCTTCAGCAGCAGACACACATAGGCAGCAGCAGGCTGAGGTGGTGTGCTGGTAGGGTCCACTCAGAGCCCCAGGGCTGGGGCCAGTGGCACAGCTCAGAGCCCATCAGTGGTGGGTTCCCTAAGTCCCCACATGTCCCCACTTGTCAGCTGGGCAGCAGCCACTTTCACAACCTCACACCAAAGGCCACTGGTGCTTCCTTCCAGCCTGCAAAAGAAAGGAAGAGGCCACAGGTCAGGACATGAGGCAGAATGCTGCTCCTGCTGGATCCCTGTCCCCCATCACTTCCTGCCACCTCTCCTGCCTGCTGAGAAACATAGAGGATGGCCAGGAGGCTCGGGGTAGGAGGGCAGGTCCTTCAGATAGAACACAAGGCTAAGACACACCAGACAGAGGCATGAGCTGTGAGACTGGTGACAAGCCACAAATGAAGGAAGGGAATGAGCCTGGATTTCAGCTTCCCTGGGAGACTTTCCAATTCCTGACAGGCTTACCCAGGAAAGTGGCCAGAGACCAGAGGGCTGAGGTGTAAATGCACAATACGAGAGTGCACACGGTGAAAAGGGACACAAAGATGTATATACGTGGAAGTGCGTGTACACACACATCTATGCAAACATGCACACATGCATCTATGCATGTCCACACTTACTAGCATGCACACACATGAAACATGACCCCAAGACCTCTCACTGCAGGACTGTCTGGCCTCCACTGGGGACACAGCCAGCTCAGGAGGCAACTCAAGCTCTCCCTGCTCAGAGAAGAAGTTAATTACCATGGAAACAGTGGCAATTAACTCTGATTTGTCCAAAAAGAAACAGAAAACCAGACTTTGCTAGCGTTTGGTGGACTCTTAGCCACAGGCCTCCTGACCCTGATTTTGTTTTTTTCTGCCACCCCCAGGCCTGAGCCTGGCACACATCAAAGACCTATTACTGAGCCCACTGGCCCTGGCTCCAGCTCTGGTCAGCAGAGCCCAGTACTGTGCCACACCATCTGCCCCACTGCACTGGAAGGCCTCACCTTTGAATGTGGGAAGATGACAAGGCACAACCAGACAGGTGCCCAATGCTGGCAGTGTCCACTAGCCTGCTAAGCCTCCCCTACCTGACCCCACCATCCATAGAGGGCAGGGTCAGCTGCTTCTACATCGCTATCCAGCCCTTCCTTCTGGTCCCTGTCACCTCTGACAAGCTGTGTGGTCTCCATCTCAACGCAACTTCCTAAAGTCAGGGATGCCCAAACCCCTCTTTCCTCCAGAGAATGGAATAGTCTAGGCTGGTGAAGCTGACTTTTCCTATAGATGACTGTTTCTATAGATCAAAAGCAGTTATAGGTGACATTCAAAAAGGTAACAGTGCTGTGGACAGCTTGGCTTTAGAGAACAGGGGTCAGTTTGGTCCCAGCCCTACCTCAGAGATTCACAAGAGCTTAGAACTGAGGAGTGACCCTTACCCCCACCCAAACAGATGAGCAGGAAGCCAAGTTCTGTGGAAGGAGTGGGCCCTGCAGGTCGATCAAGTTCACAGCTTGCCCTATCTGCAGGAGCCTATTCTGCACAGCCAGGAGTGAGGCAGGGGGCTCCTGGGGTCCAGACCATGAGAATCCTCCTAAAGCCAGAAGCACCCACTCCCTCCAACACCATGCTGATTAAAGCACTGAGGGCCAGCCAGGTGGTCCAGGATGATGACACTGCCTGGTCTTAGGTGCTCACTGGGTACAGGTTCTGACATGGCTAAGGTATAGTGGGATGAATCTTAGTCTAGCATCAGGCCCACTGTGGCCAGAGTGATCGAGCTGTGACAGGCAGGAGGCCCCCCTGATGCGCGTGCACATGGTTCCTACAGTGAGGGTCAGGTGCGTCAACCAAGGCTCTGGTACACACTTCTTCCCTTGCCAGAGTCCTGATGAGAAAAGCGGATAGCAAGAACAGCCCAGGCCGGAACAACCTGAACACCAGCCAAGGTCGGCCAGGATGGTGGTGGCATGCAGGTGGGGGTCACCCACAGCTCCAAAACTCCCTTTATAAGGAAATGTTCTTTCAGGGGTGGGGATGTGGCTCATTTCATAATATGCTCACCTAGCATGCACAAAGCTCTGGGTTCAAACCCCAGCACTGTATAAACTGGGCATGGGGGTGCACACCTATAATCCCAGCACATGGGAGGTGGAGGCAAGAGGATCAGAAGTTCAAGGTCAGTCTCAGCTACATAGCCAGTTTGACTAAAAAAAAAAAGAAAGAAAGAAAGAAAGACAAAAAGGAAAAGAAAATAGAAGGAAGCCTTTTCAAAAATAAAGGGGTTCACAAGGCTAAAATTAAAGCGTGAACATGCCAAGTGTTGACAAGAATGTGGAGCAACTGGAGCACTCACACTGCTGGCACTGATGTAAGATGGTTTCATCATTTGGAAACATCCTGGAAGTTTCTTAACAAGTGAGACATGGCACCTGCTGTACCATCCGGCTATACTTCAAGGTGTTTACCCAAGGGAAATTAAAGAACTACGTCTGCACACAGTGACTTGTACAGGTCTGGTCATGGCAGCCCTGTTTGTTTGCAATAGCCAAAAAACTGAAACAAAAAAAGTAAGACTATTACTCACCAATAAAAATAATGAGCCATTGAAAAAAATAAAAGAGAATTAAAAGGGTTGATGCCAACCATAGTGGCACAGGGCTTTAATCTCGGCACTCGGGAGACATAGGAAGGCCAATCTCTGTAAGTTTGAGGTCAGCCTAGTCTACATGGCGAATCACACACCAGCCAGCTACATAGCGAGACCCTATCTTAAATTGTTTGTTTGTTTATTTTTTGAGAGAGGGTCTCACTATGTAGTCCTGGCTGGCCTGGAACTTGCTGTGTAGACCAGGCTGGCCTCCAACTCCCAGAGATTTGCCTGCCTCTGCCTCCCAAGTACTGGGATTAAAGGTGTGCTACCATGCTAGGGCTAATTTTTTTTTTAATTTTAAATTAAAGGATTCAAGAGATATGGCTCAGTGGTAGAGAGCTTGTCTAGCCTGTGTAAAGCTCTGGAAAGAAAAGAAAGGAAGAGAGAAAAGAAAGGAGGAAAGGAAGGGAGGCACACAAACCACAGAGAAAGAACCCTCCAACTTCAAACTGCTTGGTGACATAGACCCCGTGCAAAGCCCAGGGCGAGGCAGTCAACAGAACAGCCTTGGACCAAAGCAGAGCCAACCACAGTGTCCTCCACCTATGAGCTGATGGACATACTTGTTGGGAACCACAACAAACGATACAGGAGGGAGTTCACAGACACCGCAAGGAGTCAGATCCCTCCAACTAGGAAGTTTGGAAATGGGCATGTCAGGTCAGGTACAGAGGGTTCATGGGGGTGGCTGGGGTCCCTGGGAGGAGCTGAAGCCAGGGTGCTCTGTGCCTGGATGCATCCTTGGGTCAGGTGGAGACAGTGCCCTGACTGGGCATTCCATGATCCTGTACTATCATATGAGGCTCCTCCCAAAAGTTCAACCTTAGCAGCAGCACAGGGTTTCAAGACCTCATCTCTTTCTTCCTGGGACCATGGGAGGGCCAGAGGACAGGTGTATCCCTTAGCCCCAGGCTGAAATCACATACCTCAGCCAGGCACAGTGGACAGAAAACCAAGGGAGGCACTGACCACCAGGACCTGCTGACCCACCTCCATCCCCACCCTGATGCAGGATCCACAAGAAGTGTGACCACCCAACCTGTAAACCTGCTATGGATTCACCTACTTCCCCATTCACCTGCTCCCTCATGCCCTGGCCCTGCCTGGGGCAGCAGGACACAATTTTCCCAACCCCAACCTGCCCCTCTCTTGCCTCTGTGGTGGAGTCACTGGCTTTCTGCCTCATTCCAGGTAACAGAATCTTGAGCTTCCTTAGGTGGGCAGCATGCCCAGCTCAATACATTTCTAAGCTTCTCTGGTTCACAATTCCACAAAAGGCTGACATGTTTAACAATAGCATTTTGGCCCTTAGCTCTTCTTCCTGTTGCTACCTGGAACTCAGATTTGACCTCTGGAGCTCTGGCAGCCATTTGTGAACATAAGGATCTCATTCTATGAGCTGCAAAGTGGGCCAGACCTCATGACAGCATGGGGGACTCTGCACCTGCTTCTTCCTGCAGTCTAAGAATGGATTAGTGGGACTGAAGAAATGGCTCAGCAGTTAAGAACACTTTCTGTTCTTCCGGAGGACTCAGGTTCGATTCCCAGCACCTATATGGTGGCTAACAACCATCCATAACTCCAGTTCCAGGGGAATCCAACGCCCTCTTCTGACCTCTGCGGGCATTGCACTACGCTGGTGCACTTATATTCGGGCAAAATTCTTGTACACACAAAAAAAAATAATAAGATATTTTTTAAAAAAGAATGAATTAGTATCAAACACACAGATTTTAAAAACCAAAGCCACACACATTCAACATGGAGTCATTAGCAGCCCCAAGAGAAGGAAGAGTGGTCCATGAGTGTAAATGTACTCAGAATGTGTTGGTTGCCATGGCTGGTGTGCAACCTCACAGAAACTGAGAATAAGGCCTTTGCGAGGGTGATGGAGGTACAGAGGAGGAAGACAAGGTGGAAAGCAGGAGCCTCATCTTCTATCCAAACAATGACCAGAGTAGACACAGAGCTAAAACAAACCTAAAGGAAAATACCAAAAAATGGCTGCAATAGTTGAAAGTTCTCAGTGCCCCAGGTCTGTGGGAATGGGTGCAGAGAGCCAAGTCTGGCCAGGCCTGCTCTCCAATAAAGCTGTGGAAAATGCATCAATTACTTTGATAAAATGAACTTAGAAGTAATCAATGGGGCTGGTGAGATGACTCAGTGGATAAAGGCACCTGTCACCAAGCCTGACAACTTGAGTTTGATCCCCAGGACCCACATAGTAGAAGGAGAGAGCTGACTCCTGAAAGCTGCCCTTTGATCTCCACATGTGCGCTGTGTCATGTATGTATGTATGTGTATACACACAATAAATAAATAAATGTAACTTAAAGGAAAAGAAAAGCTGGATGTGGTAACACATGTCTTTAATTCCAGCACTTGGGAGGCAGAGGCTGGTGAATCTCTGTAAAATCAAGGCCAGCCTGGTCTATATAGCGAGTTCCAGACTAGCTGGGGCTACAGGGCGACACTGTCTCAAAAGAAAAAAAGCCAGACATGGTGGCACAGGCCTTTAAATCTCACCACTTAGGAGGCAGAGGCAGGCCAATCTCTGTGAGTTCAAGGCCAGCCTGGTCTACATAGAGAGTTCCTGTCTCAAAAAGACAAAAAAAAAAAAGAAAAGAAAAGAAAATAGGTGCTCTGCTTCCTTGAAGCCTGGAACATGGGTCAGTAGAACTCACAGGAGCTCCCTGAATTCTGCAGGGGCCTTCCAAGAACAGGATGAGGAAGGAGTGGGGTGCCTGTGTGAACCTGGGCCCCAAGAACAGCAGTAGGTGGGGTTCAAGTACTTGGAACCAGGCAGTAAGGCATGCTGGGCAGAGGCCCAGGACTGGAGTACCATGCAGGCTCCTGGTCTTGCTGGCCTCTCACTGGTCTCCAGCCCCTCCTGGGGGGGGGGCAGTCTTCACACATGCTAACTGCCCTTCCTGAATACTCTTCCCCAAGAACTATAGTGGCTGGCTTCAGTCTGCCAAAACTTGGCTCCCTGGTCACCTCCTCACCACCCCTTAGCCCACAGCTCATCTTTCTTCCCTCCTCTGTCTTCAGAGCTCCCGGCAAGACTTCAAACTGCCTTTACCTTTTTGTCCCCTCTGCACAGAGCAGAACTAAGAAATCCCGAGAGCCCCGTTCCTCAGGCCAGAGCTAGAGAGGCTGAAGACCCCAACGGCGGACATATCACAAAATGAAATTTCCAAATGAACAGAAGAATCCTGGGGACAGTGGCTCAGCGGATGACAGTGCTAGCCACCTGAGCCCATCCACCTAAGTTAGATCCCAGAACCTTCCTAAAAGCTGGATGTGGTAGCGCACATCTAATCGCCCGGAAGCTTGAGGCCAGCTAGACAAGAACAGAATGCAGCACAACAACAGCAAAAGAAGCCCTGCCTCCTAAAGTGGACGGACAGATCTGCTCCTCAGAGTTGTCCTGACACCCACACGAGACATGGCACACACCACCCAGAAATAAACAGATTTTTTTAAACCCCATATCAGCATTCCTAGGTGGCAGCCAGCAGCGACTCAAGCAATCTGACTGATAAAGAACTATGGGGTTCACTAGGACGGCCCAAACACTCCCACCCTGGGCAGCAGACAGTGTACATGCTCATGCTATGTTGCCCTTCCCTAGTGGCCTTTAAAGCAAGCCATAGGGAAGAGCTTAGCTAGGGTGGGAGAGAAGGGAGGTGGGAGGGAGGGGTTCTGCTGAGTTCCACGGGTTAGTTTTTTCCCTCCCTTTTCTCTACAACACACTTTGTTTGGTGTAATTTGCTTTAAGCAAATGCCTGCCACACCCACACAGACAAGCTGCCACTGTGCCTTCCAGGATGGCCCCACAGCCATCCACCCACTGAATGTCAAGTTCAAGACCTTGTCCTCTGCCTTCCATGTTCAAATTTAAACAAATGGATGTAACACCCATTTATTTCCCCTACATTCTTGAGAAGCGGCAGTCTCCCACTGAGAGCTGAGGCCCATGATGCTCTCTGATGATAGCAAATTGTCATTCTGTGCCTTCAAAACAGAGGGCCTGAAAGACCATTAGAGACAAGGTCAAGAAGATCCCAGTACCACAAGATGAGGAGTGACTTGCCCACTTTAAACGCAGGAGAAAGAGCTTCCCTCCCGTTTGTCAAAACTGTCAGGAGGCAGCTCTCCACCTCCAGGGACCCCTGGAAATCTCAGCAGGGGCTGCAGCTAGAAACAGAAGCACCCCACCACTCCCTTCAGCAAGGACAAGGGCTAGGTCACAGAGCTGAGCACCCAGCCCAGGTCTGCCAGTGCACATGAATATAGCCATGTCTATGTGTGCTTGTGCCCGTACACACACACTGTACACGTGAACCTGTGTGCGCGCCTGTGTCAGCATGTCAACCAGTGCACACATGCGTATGCACATGTATGTGTATGGGTGCACTGTGATTCTGTATGCATATGTGTATGGGCACACCTGCAAACATTTAAGGGTGTATCGATACATGACATGTATATAAGTACATGCATACATGTGTGCACACACAAATTTGTGTGTCTGCAGGTGTGTAGAAACATGTATGGATGCAAATCTATATGTGTGTGTGTGTGTGTTTGTATGTGTGTACGCGCAAACATCCTCAGATATGCACCAAGTGTGTATCTGTGTATATGTACAAGTGTATAGACACTGACCTAGAGTAGCCTCTTAGCCCAGGCTCCTAGCTGGGATCTGACAGTGGGAGACAGATCACCAAGGGAACACTTCTCAGCTATACAGATCTTTAAGGTCTTCCAGGGCACCATGGAAAATATGACATGACATCTAGAGTGGCTGTGGGAGGGCAGACTGCCTCCTGGACCACAGCCTCCTCAGATGCTGGCCTTGGTAGCCTGTTTTGGTAACTTCCTACCTGCACATTAGCCTAGACAGGAAGGTGAAGCTCTGGTCATTGGGACTGTGGCCAGCTAGCCAGCCACACCTTCCCTCCCAGCTGGGCACAGTCCTCCCAACCACTCCCTGCCAGCCACTGGCCTGGTGCCCTGCCCTGCAACGCTCATACCCAGTGAGGGTGCTGGTGTCGCCAGCCTGTACATGGAGTTACAAAGAGCCCGTTCCTACAGGAATCCAGGGTCAGGAGCTCCTGAGCGGCCAGCCTGACAGCTTTGTGTTCCGAGGCCTCAGAGCAGAGCCTTGCAGATCTCTAGGTGGCAGGGACCCGCTAACCCTGCAGTTGCACTGGCCAGGCCCAGCTAGTAGGGACAACTGGGTGGCACCATCCAAGGGATGGCACTCAACCTCAAGCCACCTCACAGGGGCAGCAAGACCCAGCAGGTATCTCAGACAGGCTCTCAACCTCCCACCCCGCCCTCACCCTGAACCTGAGCAGTGGGTGGGTGCTGCAATGGGTAGGAGACCAGCATTCGAAGCAGGGCATGTGAGAGCCACAGTGCCCATCAAGCAGCCATGACGACAGGGGGTACTCCAGGGGGGACCAGAGGTCATCAGTAGAGACGTGGGTAGAGGCACACGTATTACATAGGTCACACTTAAGATGGATCCTGACAATACCATCTCTCTCTACAGGCTGTGTGGCCAATGAGAGTAGCATGCTGCCATCTCAGGCCCTACAAGGCTTAACCCTGGAAAAGTACAACCTCTCCCCTGGCCTCACAATGTTCTTCCTACCCTCCAGGATGCCTCTCCCAGCTCCAGGAATGGCCCTGGCTCCCAATGACAGTGTGGGTCTGTACCAGGAGGTGGCTGGCCTCCTTTGCCCCTTCAACCAGGCGAGGACACCAGGAAAGCACCATCCATGGACACCTAGGACAAAGTCCTCACCAGACATCAAACGTGTGGTGGCTTGATCCTGGGCCCCAGCCCGTAGAACCCAGACCACTGTGCTGTTTATAAAAGCTGTGTGGGCCCCTGGGGGGCCAGAACCAGAGAGAACTCAGCAGAGAGGCTTCTGGAATACCAGCAGATGGCAGCTACTCAGGAGGCCACTGATACCAGCACTTCAGCCCACAAAAGAGAGAGAGGATGATGAACGAGGCTCCTGACGTTTTGCTTAAAAGGGGAATTTGTTTCCTGTCTTAACTCCGTGGGTACCTAACTCCTCTAAGGAAATGAAGACAGATATGTGAGTCAGTGCTGGCAATGGTGGGGGACAAAGGATTTGGGGGGGGCACTTGCGGGGAGGGGGTCACTTGCAACAACTCTGCCACCTGGTGGTTCTTGGGTGGCAGCGCTGTGAGCAGTGTGTGGAGCTGTGAGGACAAGGACCTGATGTAGTGCTGGGACCGCAGGAACTGCCATGGATTTCTGAGCTGGGGCAGGCCACACGTGCTGTCACAGACCAGGGCGGATATGTCTGGGCCACCGTGTGCATGTGGTGTACCAGTCTAAGCAAGGTGTGGAGGAAGTACTGATCTACACATAAAGATATATACACAGAGACACCAGACGTGACACACACACAGACGCACATACATCCTAAAGATACAGCCACACATACAAGCTCATACACATCAAACACCTGGCGTTAAGTCATGAACAGACAGGGAGATGGACACACACCCTCTGGGGAGGAGATGAATGCTCAAGTAATTCGCATTTTGTTTGTATTTTAAGCAATGAACTATGTTTTTGCATAATTAATTCAGCTATTAAAAACTAGTGTCTTGCTGGGCATGGTGGCGCATGACTTTAATCCCAGCAATTGGGAGGTAGAGGCAGATGGATCTCTGTGAGTTTGAGGTCAGTGGTCTACATAGCAAGTTCCAGGACTGCTAGGACTACAGGGAGACCCTGTCTCAAAAAGAAAAAGAAAAGCCAGTTTCTCAGGGGCTACAGTGAAGGCTCAGCAGTTAAGAGCACTTGCTACTTTTGCAAAAGACCTGAACTCTGTTCCCAGCATCTACATTGGGCAGCTCACAACTGCTTGTAACTGCAGCTCCAGAAGATCCGATGTTGTCTTCTGGTCTTCAGGGGGTACTCATAGACATGTTGTGTATACACACACACACACACACACACACACACACACACACACACATAAACAAAAATAAAACCTTTAAAAAATCCTGATGTCTTAAATATGCTGTACTATAGTCAGAACACCAAAAATTCAAGCCTAAGGCAACTACGTACAGAGGGACAGAGAGATTCTGGGTGTGATTTCTCACATGTTAATGCATTTCTTCATTTAGTGACTGTCTCCTGCCGCTTCTCTGACCCCTCTATACATATACAAAAAGAGGAATGTGTTTTTTTGAATGCACTCCATCCCGTAATCAGCGTGTCTGATAGGAATGGACATCTTCTAACGAGACACTTGTATTTCCTCTTTGGCTATCAAACTGTTGAAAGAATGAACCCCAAGAAGTTAGAACTTCCCGGAAATCTCCTCCTGGGAGAAGCTGTGGGCATCAGAGGAAAAACTTGTCTCCTGAAGACCTAGCAGTAAGCCTGACCTTGCAGGAGGGGCTTAGGCAGAGGACTTGCCCACATCTGCTTAGATATGCACATCTCTTGCTTTCTACTTAAACCCCACCTTTAAATCAGGACTCCACCCCCTCAAAGATGGACTTGACAGTGTCTGGGAGCTTCTTGGCCTTCTTCCCAATGTGGTCACACTGAACAAATCTCCTTTTTCTACTTTTCACCTTTCATTTTTAATTTGGCTTCTGCAGTTGGCTTACTGAGGACAAACCTGTCTTGTTGGGGAACAGGTTGTGACCCCTAAGTTCGGTAAAAGACCTTTTTAATGACAGCCACATGGAAGTGAGAGGAAGTGGCTGTCCTCTGAGGCTGGTTCTCTGGGATGCTTTTCTTAATGTGGTGCGTACATGAAATTGTCTGTTCTTTCAAATTCCTCATATCCTAAGATTCCCCAAACATTTGAGGGGCCAACAAAATTCAAAGACAAATGATCAAAAGGGGGAGGGGAGGAAGAAGAAAAGTGACACTTGAAAACCAAGTGCCAACTTAGACTTCCTCAGAAGAGTGAATTTTTCGGTAAGATGGCTCTTCACTGAGTAAAGGCATTTTCTGTGAAGGCCTCGAAACCCAAGTCCAATCCCTAGAATCCAGGGTAAAAAGAGACTCACACAAGTTATCTCTGACCTCCACATTAGAGCCATTAGAGCCGTGGCATGTACATGCTCACGCTCACACACACACACACACACACACACACACATACACACACACAAATAAAAGAATCTCACCAACCAGAAATGCACCAATCTGCCCCAATACAACCAACAATCTTGAAAATCAATGTGTATAACCAGCTCCTACACTCCAAATGGGGCCTCCCTAGTCAACACTGCCCCACCAAACTCCCTCTGCTCTTATGGCTGCAAGCTACCAACCAGCTTTTGTGAGAGCAAACACAGCTGATCCTTTTGTATTATCATGTACCAAGGAAGAAGAAAAGTATGAAAGAAGATGGGTCTTTACACATTAAGGGGTTATTTCTCTCAGCTCTAAGATTGGCCATAGCTTGGAAATAGCCAATTAAGATGAACCACAAATCTTGGGTAGGGTGACATTATGAGTCCCCTTTTGGCACCATGTCTCCCATGGCAGGAAGGTTATGGGCCAGCATGGGAGCTACAGCACACATTGTGTTTTCAAGAAGCATTGGTCTAAACACAAAGATGCACATACAGACACACCTGACATAGGACACATACACACACACATACACACACACACACACACACACACACACACACACACACACACTCACATGTCCTCTCTATACCATGAAGAAGAACAAGCATAACAGTGCCCATACACAGCTCTCCTGCTGTTAGAAGTCACAGCCCAACAGTTGAAGGAATACACAGAGACAGGGAAGGCAAGACTATGTAGGGGCCCCAGTGCCCAGTGTCACTGCTCCATGCTGACCCCAAGGGATGGCAGCCATGTCTTAATCTTGGCTCCTGGGAATAGACAGGAACAAAGTACCCACCTGCCCACAAGATCCACTGAAGGCTTCTAGAAGGTGTCAGTCACTAACTTGGGCAAACAAATCACATACAAAATGACTTACCAGTATTGTATGTCTCTTGAGTTGTTCTGGGTTCTTCTAGAAAGGAATCTTCAGGAAGCTCTGCTCTGAAAGTTGTAAGGAACCAAGAGTCAAGCTTCTAGAGGCTCTTTCTTCACACCCAGTGGCCATCCTCCATCCTCACACTCAGCCATCCTGATCCTAACATCCAGCAATCCTCCATGCTCACACCCAGAGATCCTCCGTCCTCACATCCAGTGATCCTCTGTCCCTCACACCTGGGGTGGCTTCCAGACAGACACTGGGCACAAATTCCTGTCACCTTCTTAAACTTGTAGCCCCAGGTTGATGACCTTTCTCCCCAGGATCATGTGGCTTACACACTACAGAGAGAAGTGAGGTGCTGGTAGCCACCTGCCTGCTAGCAAAGGGGAAGTATAGCCGGGGGTCAGTCACGTTGGCCTTGCCACAGTCACTTCCTTTTTCTTTCTTTCTTCTCCTTTTTCTATTCAGGGTATTGCTATGTTACCCACACTGGCCCCAGACTCAAAATCCTCCTGCCTCAGCTGGGATTTGGCCTGTGTATCATCATACCCAGCCACCACAGCCTTGTTCATATACATAAACCATGTGAATATTGCCCCTGATAACAAAGAGCAGAGTTCATACATCAGAAAATTATCAACAGGCTGGCTTGCCTAACGTGCAAAAAGCCCTGGGTTCCATCCCCAGCACTGCCTAAACTGGGCATGCTGGCATATGGCTGTAATCCCTGAGCTAGGGAAGCAGAGGCAGGAGGATCAGGAATTCAAGATCATCTCTAGCAAGTTCAAGGCCAGTCCAGGCTACATGAGACCCTGTCTCAAAAGCAAAAAAGTACCACCTAGTTGTCTATTAATTTCAGATGTTTTAAAATTTTAAACTACAATTTATCTATTTTCTGTGTGTGCATGTGTGGGCACACATGAGCTAAGGCACATGTATGGAAGTCAGAGGATAACTTATGAGAGTCAGTTCTTTCCTTCCACCATGTCTGTGACCTCCTGATTTGTTGGGTTGGTTTTAGGAGGTACTAGGATGGAACCCGGGTTTGGGGTGCGCAGGGATCCCGGGGCACCAGCTGCTAGCGTGGCGCCGGTCCCCTGCGTGCACCTGGAGGGCAGCGGGTCCCGCAGCGTGTCTGCGCTGCGTTGCTGGCGGGCCCCTGCTTCTCCACTGTGGGTCTCTGCTACCGAGGCTGGCTCGGTAGAGTTTCGCCCCAATTTCACCCGCGCACTCTCTCTCTAAGTTCGGGGCCCGTCAGTTGCCGGGTCACGAGGAGAGGTGCGGGACGGCTAAAGCTGGATTTCCGTGAGTCGATGACGGAAGGATAGCGTCCCCCGGGAAGACTGGATCGTAGGCAATAAGACACAGGACTCAGCTTAGTCCGTGTTACAGCTCTTTATTCAGTGACTCAGCGCGGCTCCAAGTCTTGGTGATCCAGCTCCAATTATTGAGGAAAAACCAGGACA
>NW_008356465.1:236766-273215 GCF_000622305.1 Nannospalax galili
TTTAGGATGCCCCATTTACATGTGGCGGTAAGCTCCTGCCAGGCTGCCAGACTGCCTGAAAAATCACACAGGAAAGGCTGGCAGTTTCCAGAGCTGGAGGCCATGTTTCTGTGATGGCTGCTTCAAAAGATGAGTCAGGAAGATGCCAGGAAGACACCCTGCTGAAAAAGGAGTCTCTGCATTTGAATCCGAGCCCATGGGCTTTCCGGACATGAAGAGACTACTACTTTACACAGCAGGAGTCCCCAACACCCGGGGACTCATTCACACAGGGTCAGCACGCTGCAGCTAAGCTGTACCTCAGCCCTTCCTTTATTTTTAATGGATTTTTCACAGTAGTCTTTAAACCAAACAGAAACAAATACCTACCATGGAGGGGAGCCTGGCTTTGGGGGCCTGTCACCTGCATAGTGGGGGATGGAGGCCTCCAAACAGGTTCCCTGAGCCCAGAGATCTCACACCATTGGATCCAAAGAGATAACCCATGTGCTGTGCACAACTAGAGGCTGAGTGTGGTGAGGGAGACCATTCAGGAGCAAGCCTGACTGAGCCAAGCTCAAATGTCCCCCAGAGAGTCCACTGAATGCCCAGTACCAGCAAACACCACATGGTGACCCACTCGAAATGGTTCTCCTGTCACAGCCTCCTGCAGTCAGAGAAAACACTTTAGGGGGAACAAAGGAAGGAATGTGTATTTTAAAAAACAGGATTCAATAGCAATGTGAATCCTGAGGATTATGAAAGATTCCCTTTGCGGGGGAATTCCATAGGATGTCACGTAATAGAGGAAGGGCCAGTGTGGTCAGACCAGACATGGTCACCTCATATCACAGGACAGGGAGGACAAAGTAGCTGGGGTGTCTCTGTCCCTCTCATACTTACTGGCCTCTGACAGCCAGAATCACTATCTGAGCCTCCCACTTGCAGTCCACCAGGGCCCAATGTCCTGTCCGGTTGATTCACAACATGCTTCTAGTTGCAGCAGCTGCCCTGGTTCTGGGTTGCTAGCTTGTCTTTACTCTTCATTCCAGACCATTTTTTTCTGCTTCCTCAACACAAAACAGCACAAGCTATAATTAGTTCTCACCCCAGTGATTTCACCATAGAATCCCCAGCATGAGTTTATGGCTGCTCCTTAGCCTCCTCCTTAGATAGCATCCTCTAGCAACTTGCAAGATGAAGGAAGATACTCAGAGGAGAGCAAGGCTTCCCATTTTCAGAAGCCAGAGTCTTCTCTTCCTCGATCCTCTAGAGGAGCAGCTGGGGATGACCATGGGTACCTCCCCCACTGACCCCCCCCCCACTGCAATCCCAGCAGAAGTGACCAGATCAAGGGCCCTGAGGTCAAAACTATCAGCTCTAGGTGTGGCTTCTCTGAGACGGGTGTTCTTTGGGAAGTTACTGGGCCTCTCTGGGCCCTTTTCTCCTTCTGAAGGTAAGCTGATAAAACTGTAGTACCTTAGAGGGCCCCTGCCTCACCTCAGGGTTCTGAGTATCCGAGGCTGATCTATGTGGACAGCTTAACCTTGAACACAGCACCCGGCAAACTCTAGTTAGTGTGTGTTAACTGGGTGGGACTCTTGCCACCTGTGAAATGCAGCCTGTTACAGAGGCCTCTCTGAGATGGTTTGGCCACACATAAAAAGAGTAAGGGTATAGCTGCATTAGCTTTAAGTGAGCCTCTACAGGTTGACTGGGGCCATATGTGGAATGGGGGCTTAGTTGGTGGAGTGCTTGCCTAGCACGTGTACAGTCCAAGCTTGGATGCCAAGAACCACTTCAAACTGGGTCTGGTGGTACATGCCTATAATCCCAGCAGAACAGGTAGAAGCAAGAAGATCAGAAGTTGAAGGCCACCTTCAACTACAAAGCAAATTCAAGGCCAGCCCGGGCTATATGAAAACCTGTATCACTCCTTTTCCCCACATGCAATAAGAGCTTTGAATCACTGAGTTCTGCAATGTCCATAGGCCTGGATGACACACCCCAGACTCCAGGATGCCCACTGTACTCAGTGATAAGTATGGGATTGGACAGAGCATAGCAAGACATGGAATGTGCCAGATCCACATGGAACCCTGGCCTTGGCCAAGGCTGTAGGCTATGAGGCTCCTGGTCCCTGGCAGATCTCCACAGGGCACAGGGATCATGCCCCTCTCACCAAGGGACCAGCTCCTTCCCCTACACAACTACCCTCAGACCCAGTCCATACACAGTGATGGGGAATAGCTCATTAGACACACACACACACACACACACACACACACACACTAGTGATGGGGAATAGCTCATTAGACACACACAGACACACACACACACACACACACACACACACACACACACACACACACAAACACACATAGACACAAAGACACACAGAAACACATATACACAGTCACATACACATAGAGGCCATGGTGCACATGCATACACAAACACACAGAAACACATATATAGGCATACACAGGGGTCATGGCACATGTGTGCACACACACAGACATACATATACACAGAAACACATATAAACAATCACACACATAGGCCATGGTGCATGCACAAACACAGATAGGTGCCATGGTGCACACACACACACACACACACACACACACACACACACACATAGAAAAACACATATGCACAGTCTCACACATACACATACACACAGAGGCCATGATGCACACATACATACAGATACATACACAGGCACACAAGCACACACAGAAATACATATACACAGTCACACACACTGTGCATTCACACATACACAGACATACACACAGATATATACACAGACACACACAAAGACACAGAAATATATATATACACAGATACACATACAGGTCATGGCATACACACACACACACACACACACACACACACGCTCACAGAGTGAGGGAGAACAGGCCCAAGCCCAAGCAGAATTTGTCTTCTAAGTCCCTAAACCACCAAATGCCACTCTAGCAAGTTGCTTTTCTCAGAAACACAAAGTAAAATTACAGTCAGGCCAGCTTGACAAGGGCCATAATCAAGACCCAGTAGACAGGGGTCCTAGATCAGTGGAAGGTTATCTCTTAACTCCTTCCCTGGGATGTGGCACACCCATGGGAGAGGCTGCCTGCTCCCCAGAACCGCCCAGCAAGGGCCCCAGTTCCCCAGATTTGCCCCCTGCCGGGCAGGAGACAAGGAAGCTCATGGAGGCTGTTGGTCCCCTCTAACTGCCAACTGTCACCATTCTGTCCACACACCATGTATGTGTGTCATCTCTCCCCATTCATAGGCCCCTTCCTGCCCAAGGCCTCCAAACCACACCTCAGTCCCCGATGTTGATTAGCAACTTCACCACAATTTGCTATTCTGAGATTCTGCTGGGGTTTTTTTTTGTTGTTGTTTTGTTTTCTTGAGGTGGGTTTCTGCTATATTGGTAGGGCTGGCCTCCAACTCATGAGCTCAAGCCTCCCTCCTACCTCAGCCCCCCAAGAAGCTGGGACAGCAGATACACATCAGAGCTCAGGGCTCTGTTTTTTAATCACAGTGAAACCAAAGCAGCCTTCACTCCACTGACAGCTCCACACACGGTTACTGATGGAGCGTGGACCTGCATCACCTCAGTGTTAGGCATGAAACAAGTTGACAACCTCAGGCATGGCTATGACAGGAGGCAAATGCCGCAAGGCTCTAAAGTGCCTTTCTTGAGTTGAGGTGCACTAGGGTTCCCTTTGCACCAAGACAGTTATGGCTAACTGTTGACAGGTTTACAGCCAGTGTCCAAATATCAAAACGGCCTTGGGCAAAATGTCACAACCCGATATTAGAGCAGAGGCTGTGGCCAATGACATGACTCAGCAGGGCACAGTGCCAAGTCAGAAGACCTAAATTTGATCCCCAGAGCCCACATAGTAGAAGGAGAGAACTGACTCCCATAACGTGTCCTCTGACAGACATGCTATGGCACATAAGCATGTGCATGTGTACACACACACAGTAACAGACTAGAGGTTGGATGGCTGTGATCCATGAATTACAAGCAGCAATCCTCTAACTCACTTTAACCATTCCTTCTTGCCATTCACAGAAGCTATTTAGTCTCCTTGGTTTCCTCCTAGAGACTCAACCATCAGGGAACAAATATAAATAGGTCACTTCCTGGAGGGACCCCTGAGTCTGTCATAAACACTGCAAGAAGTCACTGGAGGCAGAAAATGATCCAGAAAGAGCATTGCATCGAACTACATACACTGCATCCCCAAGGTGGCAGGCAGGGCCCAGGAACCGATCTTGTAGCAGGAACTGGAGTAAGGGAGGAATCACCACAGCATGACCAAGAAGACTTCTCAGCCAGAGATCCCTGTGCATGCTCCAAGAAGGAAAAGACCGCCTGCACCTCACTGCCCAGCTAACCAGAGGGCCCCTGCTCCTGGCAGCTCAAGTCTCCCAGTGTAGGGTACCTGGGCCTGGAACTCAGGATACCTGGGCTGAACTAAAGATCTGGGACCTGAGTTTCAGTGGTCTGGCAGGCCCTACTATGGGGACTGTCCCAGCAGTGGGCCAGCAGTGCCATAGTGGTCTGCTGTTCTGAGATGTGTCACCTTCCAGATGATTCACATCGTGAGACATGGTAGGTCACTCACAGGGGACATAGAGGAGCTGGTGAGTCACTGGCACCAGACACCAGTGGACTCATCCCCAGGTATAGGACACAATGCTGGGTGGATAGGCAGAGCTGACTCAAGCCAAGCCTCAAGCTTCAAACCTTGGAATTCCCAGGAACCCACATCAACTGGAAAAGCCAGAGATTCTAAAACATCCTTTCACCAAGATAAGCTAGAAAGCACCCACAGCTGGACAGATGGCCCTGCAGTCTCATCCCTTCCTAAGACAAGGTCTTATTCCTGAATAAGCTCAGTGCCCACTCCAGAGGCCAAGGCCATTCCAGCTGGTGGCAGAATGCTCGGTCAGCAAAGTGCTTGCCTTGCAAGTCTAAGGGCTCAAGTTCAATCCTCAGAACCTGTAAAAAAGCCAGGTATGGTGGTGCTTGCCTGTGATCCCCACACCAGGGATGTGGAGACAGGAAGATCCTGGGGGCTTGCTGGTTTTTATTTTCCATGCTATATGGTACAGCAGCTACGTACAGGGCCTACACTCTACCAGCATTAGTAACCCGACAGGAAGTGAAGCCTTTGTGGGGACGCACAGGTTCCATGCAGATACCGAATTTCAGCTTCCCTATCTCAAGGCAAATCTGAACAGATCTCCAGGGATGTGCGGTAGGAAAATCACAAGCTCTGACAAGCTAGACAGCCTGTGGGGGTTGGGTGGCAGCACAGGGGACACATGCTCTAGCATGAGGTACAGGGACTATTTCAGCCACGGGGAGGGGGATTTCAGTCACAGGGAGTACATCACAAAATTTCATAAGTAGAGGAAGGAAGGTTTTGCTTAGCAATACTGTCTCAATCAGCAAGCAGGAAACTCAAAGCACCTTCCAGGCAGGCCCGGCTGGATCCCACTACTACTTCCAGCCCTACCCAGTCAAGTCCACTCATGTAGCCACGCCTACCCATCTAGCTATGCTCGGTCCCATCTCTCCTCCATCTTCATCCCTCTGGACCACAACTTCACACACTTTCCTGTGTTGACGGCCCTGAAGGAGAAGGCAGAAACAAACCTCTGCGACGAGCCAGCAGCCTGACAGACTTGCCAAGCTTACTTCCTAGGGCTAAGCAATTCCTCACATTCAAGGGGATGCCAGCTCAGAGATACTTATCTAAGGTGCCTTCGGAGAAAAAATTATCTTCTGAATGGGTTAATAATAACAGTAGAGCATGCAATGCAATATAAATCAGGCGCATCAATGGCTCTCCGCAAGTACAGATAAACACAATATATTATTAAATGCAAAGAGATGATTTTTTTTTTAAAAAAAGCACTTAAGAGCAGGGTTACTCAGTAAAATCAGTCATGAAAATGGAGCTGGGACGCCTATGGCCAGGTAGCTCTACCTGGACTTCTACCGGGTGGGATGGCAACTCCTGCTTTTAAGGCGTGTGCATGTGGGTTTCCAAGTGGGAAGCACCTAGGCTAATCAGGATGCCACCTGCACACAGGTGGAACTTTCAGAGGCATCCTTTAAACATCCTTCCTGGACTTCCCTGGATCTTCTTAATCATGCTCCTGGAGCCTTTTGTCAGAAATGTCCTTAGCACCAAGTGTGCTGTTTCCAACCACAGCAGTTTCCCATCCTGCCATCTTCTCTTCTGATGGTCTCACCGCCAGTGTCCCCATTAAGGCCTCCTGACACCTTTAGAGTTTCAGCCTCTAAAGTCCAAGATTGACTATCCTCAAAACACCAAAACCCTGGTGCGTGCCTGGGTTCATGTCTAAGATACTTACAGGCTCAGGCCTGTGCTTTGGTCACCATCACACTTGGACTGCCCAACTCTGACCAGTTCTGCAGTGACTCCCGAAGGAGTCATGGTTAGACCATCTATACCAGCTGAAACCTGGGGCCAGCCTGGCATCCGTCTACCTGGTGGAGCTGGCCTCCAAATGTGCCTGGATTACAAAAGGGTGGCTTGAGTCATCTACTGAACTGTTAACTAGATCGCCTGCCAGGCATACCCAACTTGTGGCCTGAGGATCACATGCAGCCCAGGATGACATGGATGAGGCCAATACAAAATCATATACTCACTTTAAACATTATGAGATTTGATTTGATTTGATTTTTTTTTTACTGTTTCCAGATTTTTCTTTATATATATTTTAGTTTTTAGAAGAAGCATTTCATTACAGCTTTAACATACTCAGTAACAGTTTCCAGAGCAAAGATACATCTTTCAAAAGTGGCTATAAAGTTTTTAGGTTCACTGTTGAATTAATACAGTTATACAATATCGAACTCGGTATAAACCCTGTAAGACATAAAATTGAATGAGTTTTTAACGTTTAAAAAACATCTCCATTTCATTTTTAAATATACTGTTTCTTACAGAAAGACACATTGTTGTTGCTAATAACACTGTGATGTTGGTGCACGCATCTCTATTCTGTACGTAGCTGATTATTACTAGTCATAATTGGTTACACTTGGATCCTTGGCACCTGTGTATGTCTATAAAGTCATCAAGATTTTATTTTATTTTATTGCATGGGCCTTGGGTATGAATTTCTGTTGTATTGCAATGTTAAAAGGCTGGATATATCTGTAAGAGCAGCCACTTAAAAACCAAGTCTCGGGTCTAGAAAGATGGCTGAGAGGTTAAGAATGCTTGTTGTTCATGCAGAGGACTCAAGCTCAAGTCCCAGAAACCCACATAGGGCAGCTCATAACTGCTTCTAACTCCAGCTCCACGGGTTATCTAACACGCTCTTTCACCTCCGAGGACGCCTGCATTGATGCACGTGCCCCCAGGATCCGCACTCACTAGACTCCCACTTGAAGTGAAGACAACAACAGCCCTCAGTGCCTTTTACTCTTCCAGCACTTTGCAAAGATGACCAGGAAATTACATTCCTGCCTGTGTCCACCGCACCTTGAGCATCCTGCACCTGAAACCAATACCACCCAGCAGCCAGGTAAGCCTCCTCATGGGCTCCCTCCTCCCGCCTCATTCCACTTCCTGGATATGCCCAACAAAAGCACCAGGAAAAGGTTTTGTTTAAGCCCTGCTCATGCTGACCTCTCTGCTCTGCAGGCCCAGGGCCTGTGGCTGCTTGCCTGGCTCTAAACTCATGGTAGACTCACAGAGTATAGCCCAGACAGGTCCCTGGGCAGAGGTGGGGCTGAACAAAGGAGAAACAGACAAGTCCATCTATGTCCTTCCTCAGACCCAGCTTTTTTTTTTTTTTTTTGAGCTGGGAGTCTCGCTGTGTTGCCTAAACTGGCCTTGCACTACTGGGCTCAAGCGATTCTCTTGCCTCAGTCTCCTAAGCAGCTAGTACTCCTGGTTCCACAGCACCGGGCTTTGGGGATTGGGCTTAGCAACATTTGGCTGTGCCTACCCCTCACAGGGCTCTCTCTTTGGGGATGCTGAGGCCACAGAAGGCCTACCACACAAGCCCCCATTCTTCGTCCTTAAATCTCACCCACCTCTGATGTCCGGCCCCTCTGTGCTGCATCCACCTAAGGCCTGCAGTGCCTTTGGTCCACAGTGCTGAGGCAAGCTCATGCTGGGCCAGTGGCAGCAGCAGCAGGTGAGCATGCTCATGTAGTTTGAACACCAATCTCATGGAGACTGTTTCCTGCATCCCTGCTCATCAGTGCTGTCGCTAATATTATCTTTCAGAGGCACAGAGCTTCTCTGAAGAGCACATCTTAGGGAGCACTAATGCTTCCCCAGGACTGCTGTCGAAACAGACCCCAAACTCACTGGCTTGAAGCAACACTGGATGGAATCTCAGGGCTGCTGGAGCTCCTGAGTACTGCTGGATCTCTCCTAGCTAGCTCTGTAAACTGAGCTTCATGAGGGACCTTCCTCCTCTGTGTCACAGTCAGCAAATGGGATCCCAACATCCCAGGCCAAACAGGGCACCCTGTCACAAGGACTGTGGAGATCTAAGGGCAGGTATAGGCTCTCTGCCCTCTGACTTTCCACCTCAAAGTATAACAACCAACCTGGCAGGAATGAAGATATTCTAAAAAGACACCTGTGCCCCTCCCTTTGGCTGACTGACTAGTGAGACGTCCCTAAAGAATTGGAATTTCCCCAGGAAACACACGATGGAAGAAGGAAAAGACTAAAGCCTGGTGCCAGTCAGAGACTTTCCCAGGAAGGGATCCCATACAGTTCTGACAACCTGTCAGATCACCTTGCAGGGGAGACTAGAGCCAACAACATGATGGGTCACTGATGAGTGGGACCATACCCTTACCCGGTCTGCTTAGCAAGGCACACCTCTGACCCTCTATTAGCTTAAAGCTCATGGCAAGGCCCTCAGGACAGACTTCGGCGGGTCCACTGGACCTCTATATTTCTCTTCCCGATGTGGCCACATTGAATAACTCTCTTTTTCTGCTTTTCACTGTTACTTATTTTATTGGCTTATTGAGGACAGGTAGCTAAACCTGGCTTGTTAGGGCTGCCAGGCCCCAGGCTCTGACCCTAACAGCCCCAGTAACTAAAGTGACAATTTTCATTTGCACAGGTGCTCTGGATCGCACACCAGGAAGAACGGAAATGAGGCTGAGAAACTGACATTCTCCACCTCCTTTCTAGATGGGTTTTCTCCCACCCCCAGGAGTCCCAATCTTCCTTTGTCTAGTCCCTTCTGTCATTTATCACCATTTACTTAAATGGCTCTGAAGCCTGAGTCTAGCTCTCTCTTTGGACTTGAAGCAATATACATATGAATATTAAAGTCAACCTGCCTTTTCTCCTGTTAATCTGTCATTTGCTAATTGAACTCACAGGTCCAAAAAGGTAGAAGAAGACGTTTCTCCTCCCCTCCAGAAGCAGTGCAGCCTGTCCTCTCCTCTCTTCTTTTCCTCTCTCTGTCTCTGTCTCTCTCTCTCTCTCTCTCTTGCATTTTGGATCACCTGGATTATCAGGGACAGTCTCTGTACCTCAAAGCCCTGTGCCCTGCACAAGATCCGGATGGCTTCTCAAAGTCCCTTCCCCACGGGATCCAAGAGTCACAGGCTTGGTGTGAGGGAGAGGGTATCTTGAGGGACAATATTCAGCCTCCTGCAGACCCGCAGAATAGCACACCTGCCACCACTGCCATCCCAGCCTGAGAGAAAGGGCTGGGGCTTGGGGACAGAGGGACATAGTCTAAACTCTAGAGACACCTGTAACCTGTCCTTGGCCATCAGAACACCTTTATTTTTTTTCACTCGTATAATTAGTATGATTAACAGTCTAGCAGGAGCCATACTGAAGCTGATCTCCAAAGGAAAAAAGCAAAAGGCTTGCACCCATCCAAGGAATGGACCCAGAGAGGAACTCTGTGGGGCTCAGAATACTTGTCATCCCATAAAACTCAACAGTGAAACTCTTTTTTCTTTCAAAATTGGGAAACCAAACAAAAACCCCAAAACCCCTCCCCATCTCTCTTACATGTAGAGCCTAGCACTTTGGAGAGGGGAGCAACGTCTCCCTGTAGCCCCAGCTGGCCTGAAACGGGATATGTATTCCAGGCTGGCCTCGATCCCACAGAGACACACCTGCCTCTGCCACCTGAGTGCCAGGATTAAAGGTGTCTGCCACCATGGCCAGCTCAGATCCCAACTCAGATTTTAATCATGATTGTATATGTAAGTGTGATGGGTATAGACAGAGGCCGGGAAAGTGGAAAGGACCTATGAGACAGAAGAAAGAGGCTTCAAGGGAGAAAAGAGGGGCAGGTCATAGAACACGTGATATAGAAGCAGAAGGGGAAGACTCGGGGGACGAGGGGACCTGGGAGACAGGTGGGGCAGGAGGACGAGAAGAGCAGGGTAGGAGAGAGTCAACCAAAACTCAGTGTACATCAAAGTGCCATAAGGAGATCTGTTTCTTTGTAAACTAATTAGAAAAGTTAAATAAGTGGGCCATTCCACACCAACCTTGAGTTGGCAACCTGAGCACTTGTTCAGTTGAGTCACGGGTGGAAACCTTCCCACATACTGCCATACAGAATATGTGGGGGGGGGGCAAGCAGAGGAGGAGCAGGTCTGGGGTGCATGAGCTGAATAAGAGCCTCGGGACCCTGGAGAACCTGGGAACTTACAAGGAAACCACAGGAAATCTTGAGTTAGGGGTCATTCAGACAGAGTCACTGACTTCAGACGCATCACTGTGCCACAGGAAGCCCCCACTCTTGACAATCTGTGAGGGCCCAGCTCTAGGGCTTCTGTCCTGAGGGTTCCAGGGTGGTCCATTTGATCCTGGTTTGCCAATCACCCCTCCTGTCCCTATCTTTAGGACAGCTCACTCCCCAGTCCTCTGACTTCCACATGTGGGTCATCAAAGCCCTTCCATTTTACAGGCCCCAGAGGCATGAGGCCAACCCAGCTGTGCTGCCATCCTACAGAGCAGCCACGCCCTTGGCTTTATTGAAGCAAGTCCCACAGGTTCCCTTAGTCCGTGGACTGCAGCAGGGCTGGGCAAGCCCCAGCCAGCGCCACTCCTGAGGCAGCAAGCCAAGTGCTCTAGGTCATCACTCCTTCCCCACAGCGTGTGTGTATGAGACAGAAACCTGAGATAAATGCATTCAAACAACAAAGGAGGGTTTGAACACAGCCAGCACCCAGTATCCACGTATGAACACCAACTCCCTGCCTACTGACTTCTTGGCTGGGTCATGCCCACTGCCTGCAAGGTACAGGGTGGCCACATGCTCAAGCCAACCCTCCACTCTCTGCCTAAACATCTTTCTCCTTCATTCCAGCAGGGCACCAGCAACCTGAGCTCCTACAAGTAAGGCACATGCTTAGGACACTTCACTTGACCCCAAGCCATTTACAAAGGCAAAGCAAATACCAAACCTCCATCACTAGCCCCGCATACCTTTCTGTGGCTGGCTTCTAGTCCCACGCTGGCCACTGTGTCCCTGGCTGCTGTCAGGACAGCTCTAGTCTGGCCACTCTATCCTCATGTGGGGCTTCTGTCTGCCTGAGACATCTGTCTTGACCATGAGGTCTCAAGACACCTGTCATGAGTTGAGGGTACAGTCTGGGATGGGGTGAGGGGAATGTGCCACAGGCGGCTGGGCCATTCCGGTTACAACAAGGCACCCTTCAGCAGTGGGACAAGGCTCCATGGTGAGCGTTCTCTGCAGGTCGTGGGACAAGCCTGTCCCCATTCTCTACCCTGTAAATAGCAGGGCTGTTCTACAATGTGGGCCTGATTGTTTTTCTGTATGGGCTGATTTAGGGGTGTGGGGCAGGCTAAGGAAGGAAAAAGAATGCCTTAGAGGCTGGAGGTTAGACACAAAGAATGGGGGCCACTCTGTCCAGCACCCATGCTGCACAGGCCACTGCCCACCAGGCAGAGCTAAGAGCCACTTCCTGGTCCCAGGGGCCACAGTTTCATCAGTCACCTGAGGGCTCCAGCCAAGTTCCAATAGGCTGCTTATACTTCCCAGCTCTCCCTGATACCCCACACCTGGCCACTGGAGTGTGGTGCTGAGCGGACACATCCCAGAGGGACAGGAACTCCTTGACTTCCGTCACATAGTCCTGAGATGTCTCTTACCCCTCTGCACACCATAAGTCAGTCCTGAACACAGGGGTAACCTAGGCACCTCAGTCATACAATAAGGCTAAGAGAAATGTTCATTCATGAGGCAAAATATTTCTTGGATTAGAGATGACAACACACACACACACACACACACACACACACGCACGCACGCACGCACGCACGCACGCATGCACTCTGAAGGTTTTTAATTAGCACAGGGGCCAATGCTTTGCAACACTGGTAGCACAATCCACAACATATAACATGAGGGAGAATTCGCTTCCAATTCTGGTTCAAAGGTACTAGCTCAGCAAAGAGTAAAGACCTCTGCAAGGAACTCTGACCTGTCCATAACTTCATCAATCTGTTTATGGTAAAAAGTAAGGACCAGGGGCTGGAGAGATGGCTTAGCAGTTAACAGCACTGACTGCTCTTGCAGAGGACCCGGGTTCGATTCCCATACCATCCTTAACTCCAGTTCCAGGGGAATCTGACGCCCTCTTCTGACCTCCATGACATTGCACGACACAGGTGCACTCACATACATGCAGGGAATACACTCATACACATAAAATTAAAATAATAAAATATTTTTTTAAAAAAGAACCAGTATCTATTTTCAAAACCTGTTTTCTTTAAAAACGAAACAAAAACGAGCAAGGAGTCTACTGTACAAGCTGTAGCCAAAGAAAACCAGCTGGCCTTTGACCAAGCTTACTACATTTTTGGTGTCACTCACAAGCATTAACTCACTCTGTTTAGCCCAAGAACATGCCATATACTCCTGCAGGGTGCACAGCTCCTTGGGTTGCCCTCATCAGACTCATCAGACACAAAGTGCTGTCACCAGCTGAGGAACCAGCAGGTTCAAGATATCTGAGACCAGCCTGCTCCAAGGCTCATCCAGAGCAGGCCATGCATACCTGTGACAAGGGATCTGAACCCACCAGTCCTGGGAGCCACCCAACAGGTTGGGAGACCCATCTCTCTCCTTGGGGCACCAAGGTGGAGCTAAGCATGGTTATTATTAAGTACTGTTAAATGCTACTAGAATTTCGAGTTCTGTGTTGAGCTTTCCTTTACTGTAAACACCCTTTAAATGCTTTCTGTGATTAAAACAGTCAAGAGCAAGCATTTGACAGGCCCTTCCTTCCCTTATGCCTGGCAGCCTTGAGCAGGGAACCATGAGTCCAACAAGCAGCTGGGCTGCCCTCATGAAAGCCAGGCTGTTCTGGATACTTCCCAGGCACCCTGAGGTCACTCTATCAGCTGCAGAGGACCACAGCTGAAGACATGCTCCAGTCATGGCCACTCCAGACAGCCTGCATCACTGACCTGAGAAGGCAGTGCCCTAAGCAACACAAACCTGGGCGAACCCCAGTTTATCAAATAGCTATTCTCACTCAGCCCAGGAGCGGGGCACTTACCCAGGTGACCCAGCAGAAGGCCTGTGGTGGAGTAAACACACTTCCATTTGTATGAAGGGCTGTGCCACAGCTGACACGAACACATTGCCACACATCCCTCTGTAACCAGGCTGTTTGGCTTACTTTTCAAGTTAGTCAGGAGATTCCTTCCTGGCTGTCCTCTGGTGTCGCAACATAAGGCCCCCCAAACAACTTCTCCATGATGGCCTTTGCCTACTTTAGATTTTTATAAAAAGAGTAGGCTGAGTTGTTAACACAGAGCTGAGACAACACAGCAGCAATAGGTGTGGTGGTGGTGATCATGTGCTGGCAGCAACATCAAGACAGCGGCTGAAGGGGCTGGGATGCTCAGTGCATAAAGTGCTAGCCGCTGCTAAGCATAACTTGCATTGCACAGTAGTGTGGGTCTGTGATCCCAGCACTCATACGGTGAGATGAGAGGCAGAGACAGGTGAATCCTCAGAAGCTCATGGGCTAACTAGCATGGTGTACACAGTAGCAAACAAGGAGCCCCTGCCTCAAACAAGGTGGAAGGCGAGGAAAGACACCCAGACTGTCCCCTGGCCCACACCCTCACTTGTACTCATACATGCAAACGTGCACACATACCCCAAGGGCTGGGATTAAAGCCATGCACCATACACCCAGCTGAGAAGGCTGTGGAGAGCCGAAAACAGAGATTGTAGGCCTCGGTCACAGAGAATTCCAGGAGCTACCAAGTCCTAGGGACACCTAAGTCTTCAGAGTTATGACACCAGCTGCTGGTAAGAGCCACAGGTTCCAACATCCAAGATGTGTGTCTTGGTTACTTTCTATTGCTGTGATAAAAAAAAAAAAAAACACATAACCGGGACTGCAGAGATGGCTCAGCGGTTAAGAGCACTGACTGTTCTTGCAGAAGACCCGGGTTTGAATCCCAGCACCCACATGGCAGCTAACAACTGTCCATAACTCCAGCTTCAGGGGATCCGACAGCCTCTTCTGTCCTCTGCAGGCATTGTACGACATGGGCGCACTTACCTACATGCAGGCATAACACTCATACACATAAAATGAAAATAATAAAATATTTAAAAAACAAAACACGTAACCAAACCAACTTGGGGAGGAAAGGGTTTATTTTATCTTACAACTCCAGGGTCACAGTTGATACTGAGAGAGCCCAAGGTAGGAACTCAAGGCTGGAACCTAGAGGCAGGAGCTGAAGCACAGACCATGGAGGAAAACTGCTCGTAAGGCTGCCAGTAGGCTTGCTCTCCTGGCCTCTCCTCAGCCTGCTTTCTTATACACTACAGGACCACGTGCCCTGGGGTGGTACCACCCATAATGGACTGGGCCGTCCCACATCACTCAACAATCAAGAAAATGGCCCAGACATAGCCACAGACCAGCTCAACGGAGGTAATTCCTCAACTGAGGTTCTCTCTGTCCAGGTGTATCAAGTTGACAGCTGAAGCTATCTAGCAGTGTGGGACCTGGAACAGTAGCTGGAGCCGACTACTGCCCCGTAAGCTGCTGTTAAGAACCAAGGGCTACACTAGCTGCCCAGTACTGGCAGCCAAATCCCAGAGCAACAACCTTCCAACCTGAGCACCTACATCTATAAGCCTCTGTCTTCTAGAGCCAGAAGCCAAAAGCCTCTAGTTCTCAAGACTTAGAGCTATGAGTCTGAGACTGTCCATACACAAGCCATTACCACTATAGGGCTCGGGACTGGCAATCAATCACCTGCTTGGGATTTCTGAGAAAAGCACGAGGACCCCAAGACCAACCCCTGCTCCTGGCTGGCATGCAGGGACCACATGGTCCTCCCATGCCTTCCTCACCAGCCCCTGCGCCCTTTTCTCCAGGCATACTTTCACCCACCATAGTACAGTTGTACAAGTGTCTAAAATCTAGATCTAGTCCAATGTGTCTGCTTAAAAACGGAACCCTTCAGTGGCTCAGGAGATGGTTCAGTTGGTAAAAGTACTTGCTGCACAAACACAAGTACTTGAATTTAGGTCCCTAGTAACCATGTACAAGAGTCAGGCGTGGTAGTACATGCCTAGAACCCCACCACTGGGGATTGGAGATAGGTGGATCTCAGGGACTCATTGGCCAGTCAGTCTAGCCAAAACAGCAAGCTCCAGGTTCAGTGAGAGGCCTTGTCTCAATATACTGGGCAGAAATAGAGAAAGACTCTTAGCATCAAACTCTGGCCTCCACATGTACCTACATGAGGGAGTGTAGATACATACACAGTAATTTTTAAAAATTCAATTATCTCTCTGCTACCTTTGGATTAAAATCCCAGCTCTGTACCTCAAATACTGCGGCCAGCTGCCTGATCTGCTTACCACCTACACCCTAACCAATGGCTGTTCCTCTCCACCTCTGTTCTCTCAGTCTGACTCTCTCCAGTTCCATGTGCAAAACCTTCATACACACCTGCAGATATACCCAAATACCTGCTTCTGCCAGGCACCTTGCCAAGTATGGTGGTTTGAACGAGAATGCCCCCCACAGGCTCTAAGTGCTTGGACATTTTGTCCCTAGGTGATGGTGCTGTTTTGGGAGGTTTTAGGGGGTGTGGCCTTGGCTGGAGTAAGCACATCACTGGGGGCAGACCTTAAGAGTTCTTAAGCCTTGCAGGATTTCCTGTTGCTCTTTGCTTCCTGGGCCTGTTTGGAGATGTGATCCTCTGCTTTCTGTTCCAGCTGCCTCCTGCTGCCATGCCTCCCCTGTCATTATGGACTTTAACCTTCTGACCTGTAAGCCAAATAAACTCTTCCTTCTGTAAGTTGCCTTGGTCTGGTGTCTTCACATCAACAGAAAAGTAGCCAATATACCAAGTATCCACAGAGCAGGATGGGGCCAGAGTTACCCTCATGGAATCATTCGGGGGTGAGACATGGAAACACACCACAGTATGTACATGAGCATGTGTGCCTAGGCAGTGACAGGCTGCACTCAGTCCTATGCAGGAGATGAGCTGGCCTGGTCAGAGGCCTGGAGTTAGCCCTGAGTGGGGGCTTGAGCCAACAGAGGTCAGCCCAGCCCACATTCACAGTGACTTCTCTACTCTAGCAATGCTTGTCCAAGAGTACAAAGTATCACGAAGCTTTGCTAGGCACAGGCTCCCAAAAGTTGCCTCACCTGATCTGCAGCCTGCTTGCCTAGCTATTCAGGGCAGCCAGGCCTTCTAAGAACCACCACCACCTCCCTGGGAAAATTGCTTCTTCAGCACCCTGCCAGACCCACCAAGCTAAAGCCCTTACTTCCTGAATGTGGTCCTAGCCATCCCACTTGTCACCATACTGAGAGATCTGCCTTAAATCAAACCATCTCATGAAACAAGCCCCTTTCTCTCCACATATATACAGGACTCAGTTGGGAATTCTCCTTCACTCCAGTCGGCAACAGCTGCAGCTCTGAATAGCAAATAACTGCCACTGGTAAGGGCTCTGCAGAGTTTGGCCTCTGGGCACAGTGGATGACCAGAAGGGCCTGCCTCTCTCAGCTCAGGCATGTGTCAGGTTATGTCCAAGTGACATTTCAAGACAGCCCAGACTATTGGAAAGAGTAGGAGGAGGGTAGGGACCATCTCTCTGCCCTGGGACTCCTCCTCCGGGTTCCAGGATCCCTAAACAGAGCACTCAGATTCTACTGGCTTCTTCTAAAATTGGGGCTGCCTTGTACCTGGGTGCTCGGCTCCCCACTTCTTTCCTCTAACACCATTTCAATCACTTTGCTTCTGATTTAAGCTCCTGTGAAATTTCAGGCATGGGTCTCGGGAGTGGTCACTGTGGAGAGGTGCTGGCAACCAGAGGAAGAGGTATGTCCATCCTTCCATGGAGTCACCGTGGGAACAGGGTCACAGCAGGAACAGGGTCACAGCAGAGGCACAGGAAATGAAACATCTGTGGTAAAACTAATGACCACTCCTGCCCCACCACCAGCTGTCTTTAAAGGGCTTCTCTAGAGAAAGTTGTTTATTAACACTCCAGCATCCTGCACAGAGAGCCTGGTTCACAAACCCAACATCCAGCTGCTGGGAGGGCGTATGTAAGCTCAGCGAATAACTGTCCCCTTCCCTGCCATGATACCCAGTGAGCTGGGGCTGCAACCCCTGTCCCCCAAAGCCCTATACAGCAATTTTCTCCCAGATAAACCCTTCTATCTTGGTGGGAAGCTCCGTAAGACATAGAATGTTCTAAAGGGAGGTGAAACAGTCCATCCTGCAGGGAAGCTCCTTAAGCTTAGGAAGTAAACAACTCAAGAGCTTCAGGAAGTCCCTGAAACCAACCAGGTTCACTAAAGTCCTCCCTCCCTAAGATTGTATATGCCATAAGGACTGCAGAGAGACACTCTCAGACCAGTCAAGACCCACTGAGATACCTGGAAAGGACACTCTCCAGCTGGTTGAGCTGCTGCAGGTTGTGCAATGCACTGTAGGTTTCCTGCTTTCATGAGCTGTCACCCACGGTGGAGTGGGCTTTTGGTGATGCAGCTGTCTTTGAGTCATTTCTGCTCCTGTAAGTAACCCCTCCCCACGTTTGTGCAAGTAAACCCAATAAAACACATTGGTTCACTAAGTTGGACTTTGGTGATATCCTTACTTTATTTAGCCTCACATTAGTTCCCCATTTGGGGTGATATTTGTTCACATCTCCCCAGGAATAGTGTCACATAATACCAAGGGTCCAGGCTACATTCCCAGGCCCAAGAGGCTTTACTGTACCAAAAAACCAGCTTTGCCTAGAAGTGGGCAGAACAATAGGAGGGGCTTGGGCCACCATGAGGACAGGACAGTGGGAAGGGCCTTTGGGTCCCAGCCTAGGCCTCCTGCCTGAGGAGAGGGGAGCTTCCTTATCTCTCCAAGTTCACAGGCCTCTTGAGTACTTGTTCAACGCAGGCAGCTCTGTAAGGACAGTGTGAGCCTCATTCCTTCAATCACAGGAACACAAAAAGAACACATGGGAAACCAAGAGAGGGGAAAACGTCACAGAGCTGAGATGCCCAGCAGTGGGAGGTGAGGGGGAGATCAGAAACCTATGCATAGAAATAAGCCACATGCCTAGCCATGCCTAGCCAGTCCAACCTCCCCACCTGCTGCTCAAGGAAACCTTTGAAAAGACATTGCTTCACTTCCACAAGTCCTCCCAGCTGGCAGAGGAACAGCTCAACTCCAGGAGCATCCAAGATACAGGTGCAGGCAGACACTCCCACATCATCCTGTACTGCCCCTCCTGGCCCAGAACTCACCTCCACCCTCGGGAGGCCACTCCTCCTCAGACCACAACTTAGAGCCCAGGCAACCCACCTGCATCCCATAACCTCCTCCCCTCAAAACTCCCTACCACTTCTAGGTAGACTTACCTGGTGACAGCACGGTGTATCACACACACACACACACACACACACACACACACACACACACACACAAGCACATCAAGTGTTCCTTCCCCCCACTCCATCTCAGCATTTGTAAAAACCAGGACAGAGCCAGGAGACTGGGATCCCTGGAGAAGGATGGGTGTTTGTGTTCCAGGCTGTGGAGGAGCTAAATGAAGAGCCTAAGTAGGAGCATCCATGGGGCCCAGTCAGTCCCCATCGCCTGCATGTGGGGTCTTGTGAGTCCACCCACTTCCCCATGCTATCCACATGCCCAGCTGCTCTGACCATCTGCCTACTGGGCCCACTCATTCTGTCCACCTGTCCACATGGGCTGGCTGCTTTGTGTACCTGGATCCCTGAACCTATCCATTCAACATCTGCCCCTCTGTCCACTTGGGCTCACCCACTCCCACCTGCCCCCAGGTCCCGCCTCTTGGTCCACCTTTCCCTGAATCCATTCACTCTGTCCACCTGCCCTCAGGCCCTACCCCCACGGAGGGGCAGCTCGGAAGCAACCTCATCCACACCCTACCCCAATGGAGTGTTTAATATTACAAGATTGTCCCAGCTCTTCATAAACTAGTCATGAATGTAAAACAGCCAATTTTTACAACAGAATTGTTTAACCTGCACCAATTAAAAGTACCTGTTATTAAAAAAGGTAATTATGCAGTAATTAGTTTGACACAAGACATTAAGCAGATTATTATCAAAGCCAGGGAACTAGTAACCACAGCAATTTCTCCTCAGCAAGAGGTGTTCTGCACAGCTCAGGCCTCACTCCAGGCTGTCTGTAGTGTGGGGATATGGTTCACTGGAGCAACGTGTAGCTTTAGAGCCAGGGATGTAGCACTGCAAATGGACATGGTGGCGGGACACTTCCAGGAAGCCCACGCTTTGGACCAGGGGTGGCTGTTCATCCTCTGTAAGCCAGAGCCCACGTGAGCAGAGACTGTCAATGAGCCAGGAGGGGGAAGAGGGAGGGCTCAGCAGCCACAAGCTGTAACAACGATGTGCTCGGCAGACTCTTAGTTCTGTCTCCTTGGTGTCTGTGAGGGTGGGGTGATAAAACCCCAGTTGTGAGGGACAGAGACCTGTCACTAACCATGCAGTGTGATGAAGAGGGAGGTCTGGTGCTTCCCTAGTGATTCTGCTGTTCACACACACACACACACACACACACACACACACACACACACACATACACACACGCATGCATGCACGCACAGAGAGAGAGAGAGAGAGAGAGAGAGAGAGAGATTGGGATTGATTTCATGTATCTCACACTAGCCTCAAACTGATACATAGCCAAGGATAACCTTGAACCCCTAATCCTCCTGACTCCACCTCCTGGGTGTTCCTGAGATTACAAGTGTGCACCAACAAGCCTGGTTTTATGTAGAGCTGGAGATCAAACCCAGGGCTTTATGCATTCTTCCAGCTGAGCTATCAGCCCAGCTCTAGTTTCGTACTCTTCTAGAAGGCACCCGTAACACAGGGGAAGTTCTTTACACACGCGGTATGTTTTTCTTTTCCCCGGTCTTTCCCTACTCACCTCCATAGCCTCTGTCCTGATTGTCCCTTCAGCACAGCCAGTGTGCATCCTGACCCTCCTTTTCATAGCAGAGGGAACACGTGTCACCCACACACAAAGGAATCTCCTCTCATCACTGTGCTAAAACAGCACATGCACAGCAGTGGGGGACTCCATCACTGTTGTCAACACATTCTGTAAAACTGCCACCAAAGTGACTTAGGATATACAAAGGCAAACAGGCCGGAGTGGGAGGGGGGAACCGGTGTGGGGGGCGACTCTCTAGACTGAACGTCCTCATATAGAGAACATAACAGACTACTGAAGTTCAACTCATAGACCAAAAGACGGATGGTTGCCTAGTGCTGACACAGCAAGGACCCAAGACTGGATTCCTCCCTCCCTCAAAAACACCTTTTAGGGCCAGAGAGATGGCTCAGTGGGTAAAGATGCTTGCTACCAAGTCTGACAGCCTGAGTTTGATCCCTGGGTCCTGTATAGTAGAAGGAGAGAAGTAAGTCCTGAAAGGTGTCCTTTGACCTCTACCCCTACACTATGATAGATGGACAGACAGGCAGGCAGGCAGGTACTCATGCACACGCACGCGTGCACGCACACACACACACACACACACACACACACACGCATTAATGATATATGTGTTAAAAAAGAAAAGAAAAACTCTTTTAATAGTTTTTTGGGCAGTGCTGGGTCTTAAACTCCGGCATTTGAGGCTCCAAGCATCTGTTCTCTACTGCTGAGTCATACCCCAGCCCACCCTCAAACATCTTAAGTGGAGGGTTACGCAAATGTTTAATTCAAACTCACAGAATAAAACTCCTGAAAGGAAAACCAAAAGACAACCAAGGACTCTTAACACTGGCACCATTGGCCTTAAGAGCAAAGAAAAAGATCTGACCATGGAAAGATCTCACCTGGCTGGCAAATAAGTTCATAAAAATAACCAGAAAGGCCAGGCGTGGTGGCGTACGCCTTTAATCCCAGCACTCGGGAGGCAGAGGCAGGCGGATCTCTGTGAGTTCAAGGCCAGCCTGGTCTACATAGTAAGTTCTAGGACAGCTGGGGCTACAGGGAGACCCTGTCTCCAAAAGGCCAAAAAGTAAAACAAAAAAAAAAAATCATCAGAAAAAGAATCAGGAATCTAGGGGTCAGCAAGATGACTCATCAGGTAAAGGTGCTTAGTGAAAAGCCTAATGATCTAGTTCCAACCCTAAAATTCACATGGTAAAAGGAGAGAATGGACTTCTTCAAGTAGTCCTCTGATCTCCACACGCAAGCCTTCGCATGTGTGTAACACACTCCCACTCCCCACCTCCACACACACAGAGAATACATGTTTAAAAAACAATTTTTTTTTAAAGAATCGAGCACCATGATTTCAAAGCAGAAGTATCTAGACCAAACACGCAGCCCCTGCAGAAGATGGTCAGCAGTAGCAAAGAACACAGATTAAGATTCGTAGGACTAGGAGGCTGGAACTACTCACCAGGGCTCAGGCATAGTCAGCGTGACTACAATGTCACTCTCTGGAAGACCCTAGCACAGCAGAGGGAGGGAACAGCCTCCACTACCAAGACGGTCAGATCCCTGCAGAAACTAACCCAGCAAGTTATACCAAAGTAAAGAGCCACACACCCTGTGACCCAGCAGTGCCCCTCCCTGAGGTCAAGGCCTCTGAATGACAGGTCTGATGCACCCCAAGTATCTGTGGAAGTGCTGTTTATCCTGACTTCCTGTTCCTCTGTGGCTGCTCTAACCAATTACTGTAAGTAGAGAGTGCTTATCCTCCTGCAGTTCTGGGGGCCAGAAGTCTTAAGTTATTGTCACTGGACTAAAGTCAAGGTCCCCAGAATCACATCCAGGTTTTTCCTGTGTATGGCAGCTGCAGTGGGTCCCTGGGTTGTGGTTCCTGGTTCACCCAGGGTTCTTCCAAGAAGCAGAAAGGATGGAATGTGTACAGAGAAAAACATTCATGGTGAGGGCAAGCCCACAAGACCAAGAGGCTACAAAGTTCTAAGATATGCCAGCTGTAACTATAGACCCTGAAAACTGACCTCGTAGCTGCCAGGTAATCCTATGGGTATTTCTTTCCTACTAAGGACTGCCTACATGAGTAAGACCTTTGGCCTTACTCAGTCCTCTGATTCAAACACTCATCTCTGGAGATCTTAACAGACAGCCTGAGAAGGCTGGTTCAGACCTCAGTCAGGGTAGCAGCTGTAATCTCAGCAGACCTCCGTAGAGTGCCAGGTCTGGCCTCCCTCTGGCACAGGGGCTGAGAACGCAGAGGACTGCCTAAAAGTGCCCAGATCCTGCCTCCACGTAGTGGTGAGCTTCCCCTAATTGCTCCATACCCAACCACCTAACTGGGATTACCTAAAGCCCCTCCTAAGGCCTGGGGCAGACCTGGGTTTCATAGGATAAGGCTGAAATCTTAGCAGAGAGCCTGAGAGGGTGGGTCCCTACCTCCATCAGTGTTCTAAATGGGCAGCCAGAGAGTGCCAGTTAAGGCCTTCCTCTGGCATAGGGGCTAAAAACAGCAGAATGACTAAGAGTCCCAAAATCATGCCCCCCGACCCTTTAGGGACGTCTCAAATTTTGCTCTGAGTTCCTGCTAGCAGGGGTCCAAACCTTAGAAGGAAGAAGACTGAGTGTACCTGACTGGAACCTGACTAGGGCTTCTGTGGGTGCTCCTGAGTAGCTGATCCAAAGCCATCGGTTCCTCCAAAATAAAACCTGAGAAAATCTGAAACCTGAACCAACCAGCTTTACATAACCAGTAAGAAAGGACCGAGGCACACCAATAATAGAAACAGAAGCATACTTCAACTTAATTCTCATATCAGAATCACAAACAAAAGAAATTCACATGCCAAAACCGCAACGAAAGAATAATACAATGGAAAGCCAAAACACTGTGTCCCACCAAACCCCACCAGTCCTGTAGAAGAGTTCTACAAGGAGAACCCCCTAGAGATAACCCCGAACACTGAATTTAAAAGAACAACCATAAAAGTGATCAAGGAATTCAATGAATTTAAAGAACACATGAACAAAAAAAATCAGAACTAAAAGAAGATAGGGATAAACTTCTGAATGAATTCACAAAAGAGATAGAAACATTGAAGAAAACGGGCAGAAATGAAGAAGGAAGTGTAAAACTCAATAAGCTAACTTGAAACAACAGGGGAAAGCCTCAGCACTAGAATAAATGAAATGGAAAATAGCATATCAACACTGGAGGATAAAGTTGAAGAACTGGACCACTCAAGCAAAGATTATGAAAAATTAAAAAAACACAGGACTGGACTATGCAAGAGATCTGCGACACCATGAAAAGACCAAATCTGCATATCATAGGCATGGAGGAAGGAAATGAATTTCAGGTTAGTGGTACTGACCAGATCTTAAGCAGGATTGTAAAAGAGAATTTCCCAAAATTAAGGAAAGACAACCCGATACAAATACAGGAAGCACATAGCACACCAAATAGACAGGATCAGAAAAGAAACTCCCCATAACATATCATAGTAAAAACACTAAATATACAGAACAAAGAGAGAATACTGACAGCAGCAAAAGAAAAACAACAAGTCACATACAAAGGAAAGCCCAGCAGAATTACAGCTGGCTTATCAATGCAAACTATGAAAGCCAGAAGAGCCTGGACCAAGATATTTCCAGTTCTACATGACATGAGATGTCGGCCCAGAACACTATACCCAGCAAAAATGTCTATTCTAGTTGAAGGGGAAAGAAAAATCTTCCATGACACAAATACACTGAAAGAATTCATGTCTACAAAACCAGCCCTCCAAAGAATACTTGAAGCAATACAGAGAGTGGAGAGAGAAACAACTACACCCCAGGGGTAATGAAGAAAATAAATAAAGGTATAACTGAGGAAACACAAAATTAGACAGAGAACACAAACAGCAATCAAAATGACAACAACCAATACACATCTTTCAATAATAACCTTAAATATCAATGGACTGAACTCCCCAGTCAAAAGACACAGGCTAAGTGAATGGATTAAGAAACAAAATCCATCTTTTTGCTGTCTGCAAGAAACCCATCTCAACTTTCAGGACAGGCACTACCTTAAGGTGAAAGGATGGAAAAGAAAATTCCAAGCAAATGGCAAAAGAAACAAAGGGTTGCACTTCTAATATCTGACAAAATAGACTTCACAGTAAAACTAATCAGAAACGATAAGGAGGGTCACTTCATTCTGATCAAAGGAACAGTTAACAAAGAAGATATTACAATCCTTAACATGTATACACCAAACTCTGGTGTACCCAAATTCATAAAAACAACACTACAGGACTTTAAGACAGACTGACGCCAACTCAGTAATAGTGGGGAACTTCAGTACCCCACTGTCTCCATTACACAGGTCAACTGGACAAAGATTACACAAATAAACAGAGAGGTCTGAATTAAATGATACCATACATGAAATGGACCTAACAGACATCTTTCGAATATTCCACACAAGCACCAAACAATACACTTTCCACACAGCACCTCATGGAACTTTCTCAAAAATTGACCACATACTGGGCCACAAAACAAACCTCAACAAACACAAAAAAAATTGAAATAATTCCATGCATTCTACTGGACCACAATGCAATAAAGCTCAAAATCAACACTGGACAAAGCTCTAGTCACTACATGAACTCATGGTAATTAAACAACACACTCCTAAACAATGGGTCAAAGGAGAAATTAAGAAATAAAGAATTCCTGGAATTCAACGAAAAGGACAATACGACACAACACAACCTCTGGGACACTTTAAAAGCAGTCCTAAGAGGAGTTTATAACTCTAAGTGCCTACATTAAAAAATTAGAAAGAGCCCTAATAAATGACCTAACACTGCAACTCAAGATGCTGGAAGGGCAAGAACAAATGAAACCCAAACCCAGCAGAAGAGAAGAAATAACAAAAATCAGAGCTGAAACTAATGAAATAGAAACAAAGAAAACAATACAAAGAATCAATGAATCCAAGAGCTGGTTCTTTGAAGATCTAAACAAGATAAACAGACCCTCAGCCCAGTTAACCAAAAGAAAGAAAGAACAAATCTAAATGAACAAAATCAGAGATGAAAGGGAAAACATCACAACAGACACCCAAAAGATCCAGACCATTATAAGGGAATGGTTTTTTTGGTCTTTTTGAGACAGGATCTCCCTGTAGCCCCAGCTGTCCTGGAACTCACTATGTAGACCAGGCTGGCCTTGAACTCACAGAGATCCCCCCTGCCTCTGCCTCCCGAGTGCTGGGATTAAAGGCATGCGCCACAATGCCTGGCTTATAAGGGAATATTTTAAAAACCTATATGCTACTAAATTTGAAATCGAAAAGAAATGGATGGATAGCTACAATCATGGGACCCACCAAAGTTAAACCAGGAAGAGATCAAGTTTACAGACCCATAACATATAAGGAAATTGAAACAGTAATACAAAGCTTCCCAACTAAAAAAGCCCAGGCCCAGGTGGATTTAAGCAGAATTCTACCAGACATTTAAAAAAGACCTGCAACCAATACTACTTAAATTATTCAAAACAATAGAAACAGAGGGAGAACTCCCAAATTCCTTCTAGGAAGCCAGCATCACTCTAATACCCAAATTGGGTAAAGACACAACCAAAAAAGAAAACTATAGACCCATATTCTTAATGAACATAGATGCAAAAATTCTCAACAAAATACTTGCAAACTGCATACAGACGTGCATCAAAAAGATCATTCACCATGATCAAATAGGCTTTATTCCAGAGAGGCAGGGATGGTTTAATATATGCAAGTCAATAAACATCATTAATAATATAAATGGACTTAAATACAAAAAACACATCGTCATCTCAATAGATACAGAACAGGTTTTTGACAAAATCCAGCATGCACTTATGTTCAAAGTCCTAGAGGGAACTGGACTGGAGGGAACGTACCTCAATATAATTAAAGCTATATACGACAAACCCACAGCCAACATCATTCTAAATGGAGAAAAACTGGAAGCATTCACATTAAAATCAGGAACCAGACAAGGATATCCACTATCTCCATTCCTTTTCAACATAGTGCTTGAAACTCTTGCTACAGCAATAAGACAGGAGAAGGAAATTAAAGGAGTACAATTGGAAAAGAAGAGGTCAAACCATCACGTTTTGCAGATGATATGATGCTATACCTAAGAGATCGCAAAAGTTCCACCAGAAAACTCCTAGAATTCATCAACACTTTCAGTAGGTTATAAAATCGATCTACAAAAATCAGTAGCCTTTATATACCAATGACAAGCAATTGGAGAAAGAGTACAGGGAAATGTTCCCATTCATAATTACTGCAAAATAAATAAATAAATCTGACCAAAGACACCAAAGATCTCTACAATGAAAATTTTAAGACATTAAGAGATTGAAGAAGACACCAGGAAATGTAAGGACCTCGCATGATCATGGATTGAAAGAATTAAAATTGTGAAAATGACCATCCTACCAAAAGCAATATATAGATTCAATGCAATCCTAATCAAAATCCACATGACATACATCACAGAATTAGAAAAAACAATCCTTAAATTCATATGGAAGCACAAAAGACCCCCGATAGCCAAAGGAACCCTGAGCACAAAGAGCAATGCTGGGGGGATTACTATACCAGATCTCAAAGTATACTACAGAGCTATAGTCATAAAAACAACATGGTACTGGCACAAAAATAGACACATAGATCAATGGAACATCACTGACAATCCAAATTTGAGTACACACAATTTCAGCCACCTGATCTTTGACAAAGGTGCCAAGAACACACAATGGAGGAAAGACAGCATCTTCAACACATGGTGCTGGCAAAACTGGATCTCCACCTGTGGAAGAATGAAACTAGATCCTTGTCTTTAGCCTTGCACAAAAGTCAACTCCAAATAGATCAAAGACCTCAATGTGAAACAGGAAATTCTGAAAATATTAGGTGAAACTATTGGTAGTAACTTACAGGATAGAGGTGTAGGAAAGGATTTTCTAAATTGGAGAAGTTGCTCAGGAATTCAGGTCAGCAATCAGAGAGTTCTCCAAAAGAAGAAATAAAAATGGCTAAGAAAAATCTCAAAAAGTGTTCAACATCATTAGTAATTACGGAAATGCAAATTAAAACCACCCTGAGGTATCGCCTTACCCAAATCAGACTGGCTAGGATCAAGAGAACAAATGATACCAAATGCTGGCGAGGATGTGGAGAAAGGGGAACGCTCATTCACTGCTGGTGGGATTGCAAACTTGTGCAGCCTCTATGGAATACAGCGTGGAGAACTCTTAAAAAACTGAAAGTGAACCTACCATATGACCCCATTATACCACTCCTTAGCACATACCCAAAGGACTCATCCTATTGTAGGGACACTTGTACAACCACGTTTGTTGATGGTCTTTTCACAACAGCTAAGAGATGGAAGCAACCTAAGTGCCCCTCAACTGACCAGTGGTTAACAAAAATGTGGTAGAATTACACAATGGAGTTTTATTCAGCAGTAAAGAAAGATGAAATAATGAAATTTGCAGGTAAATGGATGGATCTACAAACTGTTATACAAAGTGAAGTAACACCAACTCAGAAAAATAAAAGATGTATGTCCTCCCTCATATGTAGCTCCTAGCACCAAATCCTTTTAAATTCCATGTCCTTTTAATAAGATGATGCTGTACAGCAATCTCTTCTGCATGAAATAACTACCATCATCACAACTTCAGCTGAGCCTGATCACTAAACATAGTCACAATTGGGCTTGTTGACGGTTGTGCTCCTTCATTAAAGGAAGGGCAAGCAGGGTCATTGGACCCTCACCAGAGTATCTAGCCACTCTTCCCAGCCAACTGTATGTAATTTGGCCTTAATTACACATGGTCTCCTGGATTTGGGAAGGGCTAATGTATACAATCTGGGGAAGGCTAGGAAGAGAAGGCTTGATCCATGCTGGGTAAAGGCTTTCCACTGTGCATACCCTCAGGTCATTCATACACTTTAGCAACCCCTCAGTTATCTCAGTAAGCTCAGTAAATTCATTGGTTCCCCAGGAAAACTTTAATCAAACATTGGTTTGACACTAGAAACTTAAAAGGGAACAAGCATTGCTTAGTATCCCCAGGAAAAGAATTCTCACAATAGATGGAAAATTTGTTGTTATTATGTCTCATAATTATTAAAAAGAAAAAAGAAAAAGAAAATGAGAATGTAAAAGATGTTAAAAGATATGGGAATGGGGATATTTTCCAAAATAGACAGAAAAAATAAGAATGCCTAAGCAAGTGATGAAGGTCTATGTAGGTTTGTTATGATATATAAAGGATGAGACAAAAATAATATACACATGATCTTAAAATTTCTAAGGTCATAATTTAGTCAACTAGTTTAAGGAACAAAATACAAATCTAGTCAAAGTTTATCTGAGAACATTTGGTTTTTACCCACGCTTTATCTACATAGCACAAGGTAATTAAAAGTACCAGACTGGTAGAACTAACCTTATTAGATGTTTAACAGCCATACTTTGAGGCCTATACTAATCTGGTCATAGGGACTTAAAGGGCAGTTTTTGCCCCTTGTCCTCCAAGGTTGACTAAGTTCCAGGGGACTATGGAACATCTCTGAAAATGTCCTGTAATTGTGGTGAGTCACCCGTCCGCTTGTTCAGGGAGGCCATGAAGACCCCACCAGATGGACTTGAACCAGTGTCCAGTCTACAAAGAGGAGGGTCAACTCAGAGGAAACATCTCATCCATGCTTCCAAGTGAAGCCAGACATGGTCAAACAGGACCTTTGACTTATCTTCACATAATGGAACTGGTAAAAGAAAGGGCCCAGGGACTCTTTCCAAGCCCATGTGACCCCTGAGAACAGATCCTCAAATGACCTTAAGTGTAAAAATAAACTGATTTATTTGGGCCAACTGTATGGTCTTAAACACCCAAAAGGAAAGTATAAACAAAGAGTAAAGTCATCAGTATATTTTTTTTAAGAGTTCAAGGGATTACACTTCCCAGACATTAGGCTGAAGTCTATATAAAAAGTTATTCAAGCCGGGCGTGGTGGCTCACACCTGTAGTCCCAGCACTTGAGAGGCAGAGGCAGGCAGATCTCATGAGTTCAAGGCCAGCCTGGTCTACATAGTGAGCTCCAGGATAGCTGGGGCTACAGGGAGACCCTGCTTCAAAAAGACAAAACAAAAAAAGTTATTCAGAAAATTATTTCTCATTGATGATTTTGTTCCTAATCAGAAAGTGCTGCTCAGATGTAAGACTCCAAATCTTCATCTGCAATACTGTAGTGCCCACCTGTAGCTAAGGGAGACAACCAGCTATTGTTCTAAAATGGTGGGTAAATTTGTTTTCTCCCCCTATCTAGATGCCTTTGAGAAGGAACTGATACCGATTCTAACCACTCCAACAGCTATCAAAATGCCTGAAAGCAAACCCTGAGTACATCACTCTCCGAGTCCAGTCTTGGCAGACAAAAGAAAAATGAGGAGGAACCCAAGAGAGGGATGCTTTTGGAAGCTCTTGTCAAGACATTCCAGTGGCCTCTCATATGAACATTTGAAAATTGCCCTGTTCTGACTTTTTTCTAGTTCCCTGTCTAGAACTTGTAATGCTAATTACTCTTGCCTTTACTTCTCCTTCACATCTCCTATTCACCAGTCAAGGACTTTCTTTTTCCCCTACAGATAAGAGTTATGCAAGTTGGGAGTCTTTTAGATAGACCCACTGAAGGGGTACCCCAGTTGCCTCACCTGCATCCCTGTTCAATGTGGAAGAAGCCAGAGCAGTCTGTGTCCTGATTCCCTATTCATAATTTGGGTAACCTCTTCAGAGGATGGTGTGATAAGAACAGGAGGTAGGATTTGGCTAGGTAGTTAGGGTAAAAAGACTCCAAAGAAAAGCAGCCAGTTTCTTGGCTAAATGTCAAAATGTCCAAATGTCCTTGGGCCTCTTAGCAACATACTCTGTTCCAAAGGCCCAAAATATCAGAAGTATTTGGGAGCTTCTGTGTAATCCTTAAAAGATTTTAGGGTTAGCTCTTCAGAGGTGGGATGTTAGAGTAGCAAAAAGCCCCATTTAAAAAAAAAAGGAGTATATGAAGCTATCAGAAAAAAGTGATGGGGAGATATGGGAGGAGTTGGAGGGGAGGGAGTGGGCATGGATTTGATCAAAATACCTTATATACATGTATGAAATTCTCACTAAATTATTTAAAACAAACAAACACTCATCTCTTCAGAACCCCCTCTAGGGCTGGGGAGATAGCTCAGTGAGTAAAGCACTTACCACAGAAGCATGAGGAACTGGGTTCGAATCTCCAGAATCCACTCAAGACCTGATGAAGTAGGGTCTGTCTATAAATTCCAGTTCTCCTATAGGAGACAGGAGACTTCCTGAGCACAGTAGGCTACAAAGGACTGTTCCTCAGCGGTGTGAGTAGAAACAGCTGAGCAAGTCCAGCCTCTCTGAAACAGGTCACCATCATCTACACAGTGTAAGAGTCCAGGCAGTAAACCATTCGGCCCAAGGTCACAGATGGGAACACAAGGGCTCATGTACAAAGCTGCTCACTCCAAGGCTCATTTCATGGGCTCAGCTCATGTGCATGACAGGATTACCACACACCCACTCTCTGCAGGGAAGAAAGAGTCCTTTGTGGGATATTAATAGCCTGGCCAGATGTGGGAGTGCCCTGGGTATTTTCCTCAAGTTGTGTCAGGTCCCCACAACTGTACAGGAAGCAAGCCCTCTACCCAGGTTCCAGAGTCCCATGGTGTTGTGAGAGCAGGTGTTGACTTGGTGGCCCTCCTCCCAAACAGGCAACTACATAGGGCTCATGACAAACAGGACATGCTGGCCAAGCAGGCAACCACTGCATTTGGGACACAACTGTGATGTGGAAAATCAGTCACAAAGGCACTGTGTCTTTCACCACAGACAACAAGGGTGGGAAGCCTGCACAACGCAGGTCCTTCAGGGTGAGAGCACACCACAGGCAGAGCAGCACAGATGCCTCAGGAGAAACACAGACTGTCACAACACCCCATCCTTCTAAGCAGACCAGCAGACTGCTTAGGAACTGTCCTCAGTAACACAGGAACACTTATAACTGGCCCAATACCAGCAGATAGTTGGAAACTCAAACCCAGGACAGCCACAGCATACTATATTCACATTGCTTGAGACACAGAGCAAGCAGCACACACCATTGCAGGATTTCCTATATGTCATGTTAAAAAACAAACTACATTTTAATCATCTATTTCATTTACCTCAATATATACACATAAACAACAATATGACCTTTAACATGTATTCAACATACTTCAGGAAAGGGTACTGTATAGTCCCTTCCTGGGTGCTGAATCTCCAAAGCAGGCTGTGGCTCTGACACTCGAAGCCCCTCTTGGCTCTGACCAGTCTCACTCTAGCACCTGGGCCAGGCATGGTACCCACTTAAAAAACCAAGCAATGTGGCTGTAAATCACCAGGGAGCAGCAAGTCCTACATATAGCCAATGATATAAATATGTTTGGATTCATGTGTGCTGAGGGTGTGGACGATTCCAGTCACTATAAATGGATGCTTGGCAGGGGCCTATGCCAGAGTCCCAGGTCAGAGTTGGCTCCTCTGTGCTTAGAGTGGTTGGATGGTGCTAAACTTCAGCATCTCTTGTCCTATTAGAGCCAAAGCCACTGGAGAACATGCCATCTTGCACAGTCTTCCTATGAAATGCCCACTGGTGATCCACTCTGAAGGCCTAAACTCTGGCTAATGCCAGAGTTTTATATACTAATGGAGCCTTTAGCTTTCAGATCAGCACTCATAGGACCCTGGATGCCCATGGGGGAGGGGCCTGGGCATTACTCCAGGTGACAGCCTCCCAGGACTTCACCCACAGGACCAGAGAGACCTGTCCAGGTCTCATGAAACACAGGGAAGTAATTGCCTACCATTTTAGTGTCATTTAATTAAATTTACTATGGTCCTACTCAAAGCTAGTATTTTAGACACTTGGTAAAAATAAAGTACACCTCCTATAAGTTATTATGCCTCAAGGTACACTCAGGCCTGACATACTTGGGGATCAGACACACTCAGAGGTTGAAATATGCATAGGGGCCAGGCACACATGGGGGCTGGAAACACTCAGGGGCCAGGTACACTCACAACTGGGTGAAATCAGGGCTAGGCATACCAGGGGCCGGCCACATTAGGGGCTAAGTACATTTAGGGACCAGGGCTGGGCATGATCGGGAGCTGGGTACATCTAGACACCAGGTACACTTGGGGCTGGGTGTGGTGTAACCAGAAGCTGGACACACTTGGGCAGTGTAGCAACCCACATGCAATGGGTTGATAAAATGTCAAGGCTGTAACTGAAGAGATGGCTCAGCAATAAAGGGCACTTCCTGCTCTTGCAGAGGACCTAAGTCCATTTCCCAGCACCTACATTGGGTGGCTCACAACCACCTGTAACTGCAGCTCCAGGGGATCATAATCCCTCTTCTGACCTCCTCAAGCACCCGCACATGGCACAATTCACACAAACATGAACACATAAATATAATAAATAAATAAATCTTTTTTCTTTAACTTTCACAAAAACTTTATTGAGAAATTCATACATTCATTTAAGGTGTTTTGAGAAAATCCATGCTCACTTCCTCCCCTCCAACATTCCCCCCTCTGAAGAGGTAAGGAAAGTAACCAACTGTGACTAGTAATAATCGGACATATAGAGATTAGAAATGCATGTACAAACATCTAAGTGTTAATTGCATTAAAAATGAATTTTTCTGTATGAAAAAGTGTATTTTAATAATGAAATGGAGATCTTTATTAAAGGTTAAAACCTCATTCAATTTTATGTCTTATAGGGTTTATACTGAGTACAATATTGTATAACTGTATTATTTGAATTGTAAACCTAAAAATTAACAGCCAATTTTGAAAGAGTGCATCTTAGCTCTGGAAATTGTTATTGAATATGTCAATGCTGCTGTAATGAAATGCTTCTTCTACTTATGTGGTTATTAAATAAATAATTTTGTAAAAACCCTAAAATATTTTAAGGATTAGATACAAGCTCTCAAATACTTTTGACATTTTGACATTTTTGGCCTTTGGAACAGAGTATGTTGCTAACAGGCCCAAGGACATTTTGATTTTAGCCAGAAACTGGCTACATTTCTTTGGGGTCTTTTTACCCTAACTGCCTGGCCAATTCTTACCTCCTATTCTTAACACGCCATCATCTGAATGGGTCACCCAAATTGCCAATAGGGAATAGGGATGCAGCCCGCTCTGGCTTCTTCTGTGCTGAACAGGGACGCAGGGGGAGGCAACTGGAGTACCCCTTCAATGGGTCTGTCTAAAAGACCCCAAAATTGCCTAACTCTTATCTATAGGGGAAAAGAAAGTATCTGAATCATGAATAGGAGATGTGAAGGACAAGTAAAGGCAAGAGTAAATAGCATTACAAGTTCTAGACAGGGAACTAGAAAAAAGTCAGAACAGGGCAATTTTCAAATGTTCATATGAGAGTCCATTGGAGTTTCTTGACAAGGGCTTCCAAAAGCATCCCTCTATTGGGTTCCTCTTCATTTTCCTTTTGTCTTCCAAGGCTGGACTAGCTGGCTGGGAAGAGTGGCTGGATACTCAGGTGAAGGTCCAGTGACCCCACTTGGAACTCCTTTGATGCATTAGCACAACCGTCAACAAGCCCAATTGTGATGATATTTAGCGATCAGGCTCACCGAAGTTGTAATGAGGAAAGTTATTTCATGCAGAAGGGACTGCTTTACAGCATCATCTTATTAAAATGACATGGAATTTAAAAGGATTTGGTGCTAGGAGCCACATATGAGGAAGAACATATATCGTTTGTTTTCTCAGTCTGTGTTACTTCACTTAGTATAACAGTTTCTAGATCCACCCATTTACCTGCAAATTTCATTATTTCATCTTTCTTTACTGCCAAATAGAACTCCATTGTGTAAATATACCACATTTTTGTTAACTACTTGTCAGTTCAGAGGCACTTAGGTTGCTTCCATCTCTTAGCTATTATGAAAACAGCAGCAACAAACATGGTTATACAAGTGTCTCTTAAATAGGATGAGTTCTTTGGGTATATGCCAAGGAGTGGTATAATCGGGTCAGATGATAAGTCCATTTTTATTTGAAGAGTTCTTCACACTGTTTTCCACAGCACGAGTTTGCAATCCCACCAGCAGTGAATGAGCGTTCCCCTTTCTCCACATCCTAACCAGCATTTGGTATCATTTGTTCTCTTGATCCAAGGCAGTCTAGTTTGGGTAAGGTAATACCTTAGGGTGGTTTTAATTTGCATTTCCCTAATGACTAATGATGTTGAATACTTTTTGAGATGTTTCTTAGCCATCTTTATGTCTTCCTTTGAGAACTCTGTTTAGATCTTTACCCCAACTTTTAATTGGGTCATTTGATTTCTTGATTCTTTGTTTTTTGAGTTCTTTATATATTCTGGATGTTAAGCCTCTGTCAGATGTGTCACTGGTGGAGATTTTTCCCATTCTCTGGGTTTTCTCTTCACTTTTTTTGATTGTTTCTTTTGCTATACAGAAGCCTTTTAGTTTAATGAGGTCCCACTTATTGACTGCTGGCCTTAATTCGTGAGCAACTTCTGTCTGATTTACAAAATCCTTTCCTACACCTATATCCTGTAAGTTGCTGCCAATATTTTCTTCTAATAGTTGCAGGATTTGCAGTTTCACATCGAGGTCTTTGATAAATTTGGAGTTGACTTTTCTGCAAGGCTAAAGATAAGGATCTAGTTTCATTCTTCTACAGGTGGAGATCCAGTTTTGCAGCACCATGTGTTGAAGATGCTGTCTTTCCTCCATTCTGTGTTCTTGGCACCTTTGTCAAATATCAGGTAGCTGAAATTGCGTGTACTCAGGTTTGGATCTTCAGTGATGTTCCATTGATCTACGTGTCTGTTTTTGTGCGAGTACCATGCTGTTTTTATGACTATGGCTCTGTAGTATCCTTTGAGATCTGGTATAGTAATCCCCCCCAGCACTGCTCTTTGTGCTCAGGGTTGCTTTGGCTATCTGGGTCTTTTATGCCTCCATATGAATTTAAGGATAGATTTTTCTAATTCTGTGAGGTGTGTCATGGGGATTTTGATTGGGATTGCATTGAATCTATATATTGCTTTTGGTATGATGGTCATTTTCACAATATTAATTCTTCCAATCCATGAGCATGGGCGGTCCTTCCATCTCCTGGTGTCTTCCTTAATCTCTTTAATGATTTAAAATTTTATTGTAGAGATCTTTGGTGTCTTTGGTCAGATTTATTACAAGATATTTTAAATTTTTTTGCAGCAATTGTGAATGGGAGCATTTCCCTGTATTCTTTCTCCAATTGCTTGGTATTGGTATATAGAAAGACTACTAGTTTTTGCAGATTGATTTCATAACCTGCCACTACACTAAAAGTGTTGATCAGTTTTAGGAGTGTTCTGGTGGAACTTTTGGGATCTCTTAGGTATAGTATCATACCATCTTCAAAAGGTGATACTTTGACCTCTTCTTTTCCAATTAGTACTCCTTTAATTTCCTTCCCTATCTTATTGCTCTAGCAAGAGTATCAAGCACTATGTTGAAAAGGAGTGGAGACAGTGGACAGCCTTGTCTGGTTCCTGATTTCAATAGGAATGCTTCCAGTTTTTCTCCATTTAGAATGATGTTGGCTGTGGGTTTGTTGTATATACCTTCAATTATATTGAGGTACATTCCCTCCAGTCCAGTTCCCTCTAGGACTTTGAACATAAATGCATGCTGAATTTTGTCAAAAGCCTTTTCTGCATCTATTGAGATG
>NW_008356465.1:273453-274745 GCF_000622305.1 Nannospalax galili
GGAGTTCTCCCTCCATTTCTATCTTTTTGAATAAATTAAGTAGTATTGGATTTTGGTCTTCTTTAAATGTCTGGTAGAATTCTACTGTAAATCTATCTGGGCCTGGGTGATTTTTAGTTGGAAGGCTTTGTATTACTGTTTCGATTTCCTTATATGTTATGGGTCTGTTTAAACTGTTGATCTCTTCTTGGTTTAACTCTGGAGGTTCCCATGATTTCAGATATCCATCCATTTCTTTTTAGATTTTCAGATTTAGTAGGGTATAGGTTTTTAAAATATTCCCTTATAATGGTCTGGATCTTTTGGATGATGTTTCCCCTTTCATCTCTGATTTTGTTGATGTGGATTTGCTCCTTCTTTCTTTTGGCTAACTGGGCCGAGGGTCTGTCTATCTGGTTTAGCTTTTCAAAGAACCAGCTCTTAGATTCATTGATTCTTTGAATTGTTTTCTTTGTTTCTATTTCATTAATTTTTGCTCTGATTTTTGTTATTTCTTCTCTTCTGTTGGGTTAGTTTTATTTGTTCTTGCCTTTCCAGTGTCTTGATTTGCAGTGTCAGGTCATTTATTTGGGCTCCTTCTAATTTTTTAATGTAGGCACTTAAAGCTATAAACTTCTCTCTTAAGACTGCTTTTAACATGTCCCAGAGGTTGTGTTGTATTGTCCTTTTTGTTGGATTCCAGGAATTCTTTTATTTCTTTCTTAATTTCTCCTTTGACCCACTCATTTTTAGGAGTGTGTTGTTCAATCACCATGAGTTTGTGTAGTGACTAGGGCTTCATCCAGTGTTGATTTTGAGCTTCAGTGCTTTGTGGTCTGATAAGAATGCATGAAATTATTTCAATATTTTTGTATTTGTTGAGGTTTGTTTTGTGGCCCACTATGTGGTCAACTGAGTAGAAAGTGTATTCTTTTTTGTTTGTGTGGAATAATCGAAAGATTCTGTTAGGTCCATTTGATGTATGGTATCATTTAATTCAGACATCTCTCTGTTTATTCTTTGTACAGTTGACCTGTCTAATGGAGACAGTGAGGTACTGAACTCCCCTACTATTACTGAGTTGGGGTTAATCTGTGTCTTAAAGTCCTGTAGTGTTGTTTTTATGAATTTGGGTGCACCAGAATTTGGTGCATATATGTTAAGGATTGTAATATCTTCTTGGTTAACTGTTCCTTTGATCAGAATGAAGTGACCCTCCTTATCTCTTCTGATTAAGAGATACTTTTTACTTTGACGTCTACTTTGTCAGGTATTAGAATTGCAACCCCTGCTTGTTTCTTAGTGCCATTTGC
>NW_008356465.1:274812-282331 GCF_000622305.1 Nannospalax galili
GTGTGGATTGGTTGTTGTCATTTTATTTTCTGTTTGTGTTCTTAGACATTTTTTGTGTTTCTGTACTTCTTAATTTCATTGTTTTCTTTCTGTAATATTTGGATATGGTAATTTCTTTCTTCAATCCTTTGTGTTGAGTATTCTCTGTATGGTTGGTTTGGCGGACATGAATTCTTTCAGTGTATTTGTATCATGGAAGATTTTTCTTTCCCCCTCAACTAGAATAGACATTTTTTCTGGGTATAGTATTCTGGGTTGGCATCCACTGTCATGTAGAACTGGAAATACCTTGGTCCAGGCTCTTCTGGCTTTCATAGTTTGCATTGATAAGTCAGCTGTAATTCTGCTGGGCTTTCCTTTGTATGTGATTTGTTGTTTTTCTTTTGCTGCTGTCAGTATTGTCTCTCTGTTCTGTATATTTAGTGTTTTTACTATGATATGTCATGGGGAGTTTCTTTTCTGATCCTGTCTATTTGGTGTGCTATATGCTTCCTATATTTGTATGGGGGATATCTTTCCTTAGTTTTGGGAAATTCTCTTCTACAAGTCTGTTTAAGATCTGGTCAACATCATTAACCTGAAATTCTTCTCCTTCCTCTACTCCTATGATCCATAGATTTAGGTGTCCCACATCTCTTGCATAGTCCATTCCTGTGTTTTGGGTTTTTTTTTATTTTGGTCTTTTTGAGACAGGGTCTCCCTGTAGCCCCAGCTGTCCTGGAACTCACTATGTAGACCAGGCTGGCCTTGAACTCACAGAGATCCACCTGCCTCTGCCTCCCGAGTGCTGGGATTAAAGGCGTATGTCACCACGCCCGGCATAAAGATTAATTTTTAAAATTGTTTTTAAATTATGCCTATATGTGTATTAGTATGTGGGTATGTGTGTGTGTGAGTACCAAAAAGGGCATCAGAGCCCTTAGAGATGGAGCTGCTGGTAGTTGCAAACTGTCCAGTGTGGGTGCTGGGAACCTAACTTGGGTCCTCTGGAAGAGCAGCACATGGTAATCACTGAACCATCTCTTCAGCCCCAAATGTCTTAATTTTGAAGTTTAACATTAAAAAAATTGGACTGCTGAAACACTTTACAGGAAATTCTTCTAGCACTCTAAAATTACATTTTATCATTGAAGAATGAACTTTTCTACAGGATTGGTGGGGTTTGGTGGGGACATAGTGTTTTGTCTTTCCATTTTATTATTCTTTCGTTGTCATTTTGGCATGTGAATTTCTTTTGTTTATGATTCTGATATGAAAATTAAGTTGAAGTATGCTTCTGTTTGTATTATCTGGGTGCCTAGATCCTTTCTTTATTGGTTATGTAATGCTGGTTGGTACAGGGTTCAGGTTCTCTCAGGTTTATTTTGGAGGGAACTGATGGGTTCAGATCAGCTATTCAGGAGTACCCACAGAAGCCCAATTCAGGTTCCAGTCAAGCATACTCAGGCTTCCTTCACGATGCAGAGGCAGGATCCAGGCTCTCTCAGGCAGTGCTGTGCGTTGTCAACCCCATGCCAGAGGGAGGCCGAGGGGGGCCAGATCTTTGTGCTCTCTGGTGGTCTGCTGAGATCCAAGCTGCTCCACAGATGGAGGTCTGAGCCCACCTTCTCAGGCTGTCTGCTAGGATCTCAGCCTTAGCCTATCAAAGCCAGATCTGCTCTGGGGCCTTGGGAGGGGCCTCACAAAATCCCAGGTAGGGGGATGGTATGGCACAATTAGGAGAAGGTCACCACCACATGAAGGCAGGATCCAGGGGCTATCAGGCAGTCCCCTGGGTTCTCAGGCCCTCTGGTAGTTGGAGGCCAGAGGGAGGCCAGATCCCAGTACTCTCTGGAGGTCTGCTGAGTTCCAAGCCGCTACCCCAATGGAGGTCTGAACCCACCCTCTCAGGCTGTCTGCTAGTATCTCTGAGAATTCTTTTTTCTATCTCAGGTAAAAAATTTCTTGGGCTGGAGAGAGGGCTCAGTGGGGCTCCAAAGCCTCTTCAATAAATAAATAAATCTTAAAAGAAAAAAGTCTGCAAGGCTGTGACAAGCCAGTATGTCCACAAAAAAAAAAAAAAGAAAAAGTTATAGCTCAAGCAGCCTCAAAGGGGCAATACAACTCAAAGCACTTCACTAAGTAGGTACCGGTCAGCACGTTCAAGAGGAAGAGTCTGGAGCTAAGAGCAGAATCGCAGGCCAGGCACAGCCTTATATCCTGCCACCAGGTAAACCCAGTCTCTCCCATCCTGAAACTCGCCCGTCATGTGCCCTATTTTTCCAGTGGGTCTGAGGGGTACCCCAGCACTGTCAAACCACATTTATTAGCCAGATCTCCCAGAACCTCATGGCTGCTGCCTTCCCTACATGGACACAGCAGCTTCCCTCAGAGGCTAGCTACCCTTCAATTCTTGGCTAGATTTCCACCATGACATTATAGAGACAGGCCCCCATGGGCAACAAGGACAATACCTACTTTGTCCCCGCTGAGGACCCACGAAAGCCAAAGCAGCTTGTATGGGCCACTTCAGGCTGGGAAAGATCCCTGAAGTTATTTCACTTTCCACCTCAGTGCAAATCCTACAATATAGGCTTACTATTGCTAAGTATTTCTTTTCTAAATGGTCTTTTATATGCACACTATAGGGGTTCACCATGTATCCTCAGGGGCTACACTCCAAGACCTTCGGTGGGTAACTTGACATCGTGGCGAATACAGACCGCCTACTTCCACCATGTTTTTTCCTGTACACAGAAGTCTAGGGCAGTGTTTCTTTTTAAATTAGGCACAATAAGAGATCAACAATAGCTAGTAATAAGAGGCAAATTTTAACAACTTATTGTAATGATCTGTGTGAGCGCTCTCTCGCTCATGGTACAGTACTCTATGTTCTTACTGAACTAAACCTACACACAGTGAAACCACAGATAAGGCGACTACTGTATTTTCGATGTGAGATCCCTCAGCAGGATAGGGGCCTGAACTGACAACTAGAGGGCTGGGGCCATGCAAACAGCTCACCAGCTCAACCTGGCTTCTGTATAAGACTGACAGACTTGAGTATCCTTCAGGTTATGACAAAAGCCATGTGCTGAAGATTGCTGAACGCAGATGTGTTTACACAAACCTTTAGTCAGAGCCTCTAGGATCGGTCATTAATGGCAAGGGGTCTGAGTGACTGGCTCTTCTCTCACCTGTTTCCACAACTTGATCTATCAGGAAGTAGACTTGGGGGGTCTAGGATGGGGTTGGTCCCAACCAGTCAGACAGTAAGGATCCCTCTTTCTCTCCTTCCTTTTCAGATCCTGTTCTTTTCTGTTCTACACCACAAAGTAAAGAAGCACAAGAACTGCTTGTGCCTTGAGCCTGAGCCTTCCTGGGGTGCCAGGACCCCTGCCTGGGGATACCCAGTTACAGCTTAATACCACTATAAATTTGCTGGTAGTCACAAAGGCCTGCCCCTCTCAAGCTGCTGGTCCCTCTCACAGTGAAACCAGGAGTCAGCATGTACCCTTGTCCTAGCCAGCTACCCATTCTTTAGGTATACGGCATGCCACCTCACACAGGAGCATGCCATATTCAGCTCCAGGTATTCAGGCCTGCCAGGGGAAAGGGGCAGCTTCCTCCCTCTCAGAAGAGGACATAAGCAGAAGTGAGGGACCAGCTGAAGGCCAAGCCGTACCTGTGAAATGGGTGACCCCCATCACAGTGGCTGAGAGGAAGTTTAGACAGGGCTAGAGATAGCCCTGAGCAAGTAGCTAGGCATCCTGCCTTCACCTCACCATGCCTCACTGTCCTCATCTGTGACAGAAGGGCGCCAAAGACCTCCCAGGGCAGTTGAGACACAATGACACACCTGCTTCACAAGTATGTGCATCAGGGCCTTTGCACACCAGTGCTCCTGAGCCCCAGACAAACTCAGGGTGCTTCTGCTGTCCCCAACACAGCCCCCAACACAGCCCACTTTGTCCTTCCAGCCCTACCTGAGTTGCCACCTCCCTAGGTTTCCCTGCCACCAGGTGTAAGGTATAACTGAGGGAACAGAAGAGAAGCAGGGGCCAGCCGCTCCTTAAGAGACCTGGAGGGAGGCAGGCTACCTTGAAAGACTTAATGCACACTCCTGAACACAAGGCTGCCAGAGGACTTTGGGGGAGATGGGGTGTCTCAAGCTGGGACCCAGTCTCTCAGGTAGCTCCTGGACCCCAGCTCCCTCCTGTCCTGCCTGGGGAAATGGATGCTGACCGAGGTGTGGTGAGGGTTCATCTTCTTTGTCAACTTGACTGGATTCAGAATCATATAAAAACACACCTCTGGGTGTGTCTGTCAGAGACCTTTAACTGAGGCTGGAAGACCCACCCTGAATGTGGGTGAATCCATCCCCTGTGCTGGGGTTTCCAGGCTGAATAAAAAGGAGAGAGCACGCTGAGCACCAGCATGGCCCTCCTCTTGCTTCCTGATGGTGGATGAACAGAACAGACCCAGCTGCTGATCACAGGGTCAGTCTCCTAGGGGAATCCTCATTGTCAGGTAGGTTTTGTTACTCACCTAGGGACCAAGATGGTTGGGCATTCCAACAGTCAGGACTTGACTCTGTCCCAGTGGTATTAGCAGAGTCTGAAACAAGAATTGGAAAAGAATATTTTATCAAAATCAGACTGAGCCAGTCCTTCGTCAAACACCCAACACACACACACACACACACACACACACACACACACACACACAGAGAGAGAGCTATAGCGAGAATGAGAGAGCGAGAGAGTGACAGGGAAAGAGAAACAGAGAGAGTCTGTCATGAGTGAAAGCTCACTCTGCTGAAGGGTACTTTGTGCTCCTAGTTAGGAGCCAGCCTTCATCAAGGGTTCTCATGACATGTACAACAAAGACCCAAAAACCCAAAGTGAACAAGGTAATTCCAAGAGACAGACATCCCTAGAAACACAAGACCATCCATGGGGGAATTCCTTGTTACTAACACCCAAAGAGGCCCTGGGACCCATGGGTGCTCCAGCCCAGGCCTCCTGCAGCTCCACTCTGACAGGACCCTCTGTCACTGACCAGCTCAGCAACACTCCAGAAAGCAAAGACAGAGGCCCTGGCAGGGAGGCCTGGAAGAGTGTGTCAGGTCCATCTGGCTGAACAAGGGCATCCAGGCCAGCCAGACAACAACACTGTGCCCATCCTACAGGACTCCAAGTGACTATAACCTTGCTGATTTCACCCCAGTCCGGAGTTTTCCTGGAGAACAGTGATGGTGACAGATACCCAACACTGGGTTCCATAAGGCCACTACAAGAAAAAGCTCCTTCCTGGCATGGCTGGACCAAGGTTCACCAGGAAGTTTCATGAGGCCAGTCTCCCCAGACAAGCCCTCCAGGTCTGGCTCAGCACCTCCTGCAAGCAGAACTACCTTGCCCTGGCTAGTCACAGGTGACCCCGGGGACCAAACCCCAGGCTAGCTTCTCTCCCTCCTCAGATCCCATGGGCCTCAAGCCATAGATAGGCAGGATCCCACAGGTCCTCTACCCCTTTGTGGCCTAACTCTGTTAGGGGATAGAGGATGCTGGGCCCTCATGATTTCAAAGGGTAGACAGCCTTTTCTGATCCCAAAATAATTTTGCTGACAAAGTCTTCTTATGAAGCCCCCATTCATTCATTCATTCATTCATCCATCCATTCATTCATTTATTTTTGTAGTGCTGGAGATGGAATCCAGGCCCTTGTGCATGCTAAGCAAGTCATCTACCACTGAGCTTCATCCTCAGAGCTATTTGTATTTTATTTGAACTGTTTACAGTGATAAACTACTCGAGCCCTCCCCCACCCCCAAACTCATTAAACAGTGACATAATCACACAACTAACCAGGGAGGCAAGGAAGCCCCAGCACCCTTGATGACAGTGTGCAGCCACATCAGAATAAGCCTTTAGTGGGTTTCTCCACACTGAGAGAGTAGCACACGGATGGAAACTGGGGTGTCCTAGACATCATAAACCCCAGTATCTGAGATGCCAGGGTCCTAGGATCAATGTGTTTCCTGAATGACAAGTGAATTACTAAAGAAATTCTAGAAGGCTGTGATGAGTTACAGGGCTTGGTTAGGAAGGGAAGCTTCAGTGAAGGCTTCACGGTTCCCCAAGCTACAGAACCAGAGTGTTTCTGTGCCCAAGATGATCTGCAGATCCCAAAAGAAGTGTCTAGGAATCCCTATGCCACAAATCCTTGACGTTTAAGTACTTAAGATTTTATTTTATTTATGTATTTATTTATTTATTTATGGTCTTTTTTTGAGACAGGGTCTTCCTGTAGCCCCAGCTGTCCTGGAACTCATTATGTAGACCAGGTTGGCCTCAAACTCACAGAGATCCACCTGCCTCTGCCTCCTGAGTGCTGGGATTAAAGGCATGCACCACCATGCCTGGCATATTTATTTTTAATTTATGTGTATGAGTGTTTTGCCTGCATAAAAGTGCACCACGTGGCCCATATTGAACTCGAGTTGGAAGAGGCGAGTCCGGTCTCAAAATGGAGGGCCATGATCCAAAGGAACCAGAGCAGTTGAGGACGCTGTTTATTGGTGGTCTGAGCTTTGAAACTACAGATGATAGTTTAAGAGAACACTTTGAGAAATGGGGCACACTTACAGATCGTGTGGTAATGCGAGACCCCCAAACAAAACGTTCCAGGGGCTTTGGTTTTGTGACTTACTCTTGTGTTGAAGAGGTGGATGCAGCAGTGTGTGCTCACACAAGGCGCAGAGTGGAACCGAACAGACCTGTTTCTAGAGGATTCTGCAAAGCCTGGTGCCCATTTGACAGTGAAGAAAATTTTTGTTGCTGGTATTAAAGAAGATACAGAAGAATATAATTTGAGAGACTACTTTGAGAAGTATGGAAAGATCGAAACCATAGAAGTTATGGAAGACAGGCAGAGTGGAAAAAAGAGAGGATTTGCTTTTGTAACTTTAGATGATCATGATACAGTTGATAAAATTGTTGTTCAGAAACACCACACTATTAATGGGCATAATTGAGAAGTGGCCTCGTCCATCGATGTGCAGGGCATCCTTTGTCAGATCATGGTCAGCGACTGGTTTGTGAGGCACTCAGTGGATGAAGTCTGTGTCTAGTCCAGGCCTCGCGGTACACAGATGAGCATGCAGAAGTCTGTTCCACTGTCTGGCAGCCCTGCAGTGACACCATCAAGTCCCTCTGCAAGGAATCTCTCTCTAAACACAGCTAAGATGGCCAGCTGGCAGCCAGCCTACTTTCTTGACTCCTAACTGTGTGCTCACCTGGGTGCCCTGTGCCAGCCCAGAAAAAATCGTCCAGCTCCTCTGAGCTCTGTAGCCTAGGGAGGGCTGGAGAGTGGACCAAGTTATTCTCATCCCCACCCCTGGAGTAAGGTGGAGATGACCCACACCCTGAGCCCACCCAGCTGGACACCGCCTGTAAGTAACCAGGAAAATATTAGAGACAGGTGCTGTTTAAAAAAAAAAAAAAAAAAAAACTGGGGGGGGGGGGGGGGCACACCCTTT
>NW_008356465.1:282719-288965 GCF_000622305.1 Nannospalax galili
GTGCACCACGTGAGCATAATGCCCTGGAAGGCCAGAAGAGGGTGTCAGATCCACTGGAACTGGAGTTATGGATGGTTGTTAGCTCCCATATGGGGCTGGGAACTGAGCCTGGGTCCTCTGTAAGAGTAGCCAGTGTTCTTAACTGCTGAGCCATCTCTCCAACTCCAAGTTTAATTACTTAAGGATAAATGCAGGTCTTGCTGACTTCAGTTCAAAACTTAGGATAAGGGGCCATTGTAAGTTCAGCAATTAAGATCATTATCTGTGAGTTGACTGGTGTTAAGGAAGCCAGAAGAGCCGGCTTCTACAGAAAAGCCACTCCAAGGGAAGTGCTCAGCAGTACCCTTCCCAAGAAGAACATCAGGTGAGAAGAGCCGAAAATGCCTTTGCTTTTTGTGCACCCACAAGGAAAGCTGCATTCTCTTTACAAAACATATTCTTGAAAGCTGGGCATCATAGTGCATGCCTTTAGCCCCAGGCACTGAGGAGGCCAACACAGGATTGCCTGGGTCAGTCTGGCAACATAAGGAGACATGGGGGAGGGGCAAAAGCAAAACTTGGAGAGATAATGGGCTCTTCTGAACCCAAAGAAAGACACCAGCCTACAGGAAGGACCCTGTGCCTGTCGCTCACAAGAAGCCATTGCTTCTGAGAATGTAATGCTGTCCTGGGTTGTCAGCTCAAAACATAACCAGCCCAGGTCTGAGTAAAAAATCATCAGCCATTAAATCTATTCAAAGGAATTGCTGGGGGCAGATCTCATCTGAACCTTTCCCCTCTTGATCAAAGTCATGGCCACCTTCTGTCGCTGCTGATTTTTTTTTTTTCCAGAGAGTGAGGGTAAACTAGCCAGCACCAACCAGAGGTGGATTCCAGAGCAAGCTCTAGGTGCTGTTGTGTTTAAAAAACATTTAAAAAGCAAAGGAAGGTGAGTAGAACAACAGGCTTGATGTCCATTCTGTTGGCTCTGAGAGACTGGCTACATTTTCTTGCAATTTTTTAGATCACATTTATTTATTTACTGGGGAAGGGGGTACAGGTCTCAGCATGCTTGGAAGTAAAAAGGACAAAAGGACAATATACAGGAGGTGATTCTCTCCTTCCATCGTGTGGGTTCCAGGGATCAAACTCAGGTCATCAAGTTTGGCAGTGAGCACCTTTACCCACTAAGCCATCTTGCCAGTCCTAATGTTGGGACACAGGCTTCAGCTTCTGTTGTTTCTGAATGGGCATGCCAACACACCTCACCTCCTGTGACGGTTAATGTCGTCAACTTGATTGGACCTAGAACTGCCTAGGAGACAAACCTCTAGCAGGTCTACAATGGAGTCTCCAGACTGGGTTAATTGAGGTGGGAAAGACACACCCTATATATGGCGACACTACCCATGGGCAGGAGTCATGGGCCGAAAAGAAAGGAGAAAGCAAGCTACACACCAGCATTGCTCTCTCTCTGCTCCTGACTGGGGATGCATTGTGACCAGCTGCCTCATGCCTCTGCTGCAATGCCTTCCCCACCATGATGGACTGCATCCTTGAACTGTAAGCCAGAATAAATACTTCCTTCCTTAAGTGGCTTTGGTGAGGTGTTTGGTCACAACAACAGGAAAAGCAGCCAATGCATCTCCCCAACCCAAACAGCCCCAGGCTATGCTGAGCCCTCTTCCTCTCAGGTGTACCATGCCACCACAGGATCAATTACAGATTTGTTGTTATTAAACATAATATTAGGAAGAACAAATAATAAACTGGGAGGAAACTGAACTGCTAACTGAGGGAAAAAGAAGAAAACATTGGTCAGGCATTGCACTTGTTCTCAGGTCTGGTCCAGGCTGACTCTGGTCACCTCTCCAGGTGCCTCAAGTTCTAGAAAAGAGCACTGGCTGTTCTTGCAGAAGACCCAGGTTCAAATCCCAGCACCCACATGGCAGCTAAAAACATCTATAACTCCAGTTCCAGGGGATCCGATGCTCTCTTCTGTCCTCAGCGGGTGGGCACAGCATGACACGAGTGCACTTACACACATGCAGCCATAACAACCATACACATAAAATAAAAATAAATGAATAAAAAATTTAAAAAGCAACTCATCAATAAGGACAGACGTCCTCCTCAGAGGTGGGTACATGCCCCAGGTAGGGTCAGGTGGGGAGGGTCCTTTGCCGTAAGGGGAAGCCAGAGATATCAGTGTCAAAGACAACCCAGTACTGCAGGGACAGGAGGATGGGGATCCATACCAGTAAGGGGCACTGGAACAAGATGGGGAACACGATGGGGGGGTGCCGATCTCCCACGGGATGAGCCCAAGCCATGGATGGCATATAAGGTGTTTTGATCAAATCCATGACCAGCCTCTCCCTTCCAGCCCCTCCTATATCTCGCCATCACTTTTTAATTTTTTTTTCCTTCTTTTATTTATTTATTTTTATGGGGCTTTTGGCTACTCTAACATTCCCCCCTCTGAAGAGGTAACCCTAAACTCTTTTAAGGATTAGATAAAAGCTCCCAAATACTTTCAACATTTTTGGCCTTTGGAACAGAGTATGTTGCTAACAGGCCCAAGGACATTTTGACTTTTAGCCCAGAAACTGGCTACGTTTCATTGGGGTCTTTTTACCCTAACTGCCTATCCCATTCCTACCCCCTATTCTTATCACACCACCTCTGAAGGGGTTACCCAAATTGCCGATGGGGAATAGGGATGGAGACCACTCTGGCTTCTTCCATGCTGAACAGGGACGCAGGGTGAGGCAATTGGAGTACCCCTTCAGTGGGTCTGTCTAAAAGACCCCCAAATTGCTTAACTCTTATCTCTAGGGGGAAAAAAGTCCTTGAATACTGAATAGGAGATGTGAAGGAGAAGTAAAGGCAAGAGCAATTAGCATTACAAGTTCTAGACAGGGAACTAGGAAAAAGTCAGAATAGGGCAATTTTGAAATGTTCATGAGAGTCCATTGGAATTCTTGACAAGGGCTTCCAAAAGCATCCCTCTATTGAGAGTCCATTGGAATTCTTGACAAGGTCTTCCAAAAGCATCCCTCTATTGGGTTCCTCCTCATTTTTCTTTTGTCTTCCAAGGCTGGACTCTTAGAGTTATGGATTCAGGATTTGCTTTCAGGTATTTTGATAGCTGTTGGAGTGGTTAGAATCAGTGTCAGTTCCCTCTCAAAGACTTTTAAATAGGGGGAGAAAACAAATTTATCAATGATTTTAGAACAATAGCTGGTGGTCTCCCTTAGCTACAGGTAGACACTACAGTATTGGAGACCAAGATTTGAAGTCTTACATCTGGGTAGCACTTTCTGGTTAGGAACAAAATCATCAATGAGAAATAATTGAATAAATTTTTATATAGACTTAAGCCTAATGTCTGGGAAGTGTAATCCCTTGAACTCTTAAAGAAATATACTGATGACTTTACTCTTTGGTTATACTTTCCTTTTGGGTGTTTAAGACCATACAGTTGGCCCAAATAAATCAATTTATTTTTACACTTAAGGTCATTTGAGAATCTCTTCCTCAGGGGTCACAAGGGCTTGGGAGGAGCTCCTGGCTCCTTTCTTTTACCAGTTCCATCTATGTGAAGATAAGTCAAAGGTCCTGTTCCACCATGTCTGGCTTCACTTGGAAGCATGAATGAGATGTTATCCTTGAGGGGTCTCCCTGTCTTCCCTGAACAAGAGGACAGGTGACTCACCACATTTACAGGACATTTTGCTTCTTGATCAAGAGGACAGGTGACCCACTACAATTACATAACATTTTGAGAGATGCTCATAGTCCCCTGGAACTAGTAAACCTCGGAGGGCAAGGAGCAAAACTGCCCTTTATGTCCCTCTGACCAAATTAGTATAGGCCTCAAAGTATGGCTGTTAAACATCCAAGAAGGTTAGTTCCACCAGTCTAGTATTAGGCTTAGGTAAAGAACTAAATATTCTCAGATAAACACTGACTAGATTTATATTTTGTTCCTTAAACTAGTTGACTAAACTATGACAATAGAAATTTTAAGACTTTGTGCATATTATTTTTGTCTCATCCTTTATATGTAACAAACCCAAACGGACCTTCATCACTGGCTTAGGCTTTCTTATTTTTTCTATTTTGGAAAATATCTCCATTCCCATATCCTCTTAACATCTTTTACATTGTCATTTTCTTTTCTTTTTTAAAAATAAATATTACACATGATAGCATTAACAAATAAATTTTCCATCAGTTGTGAAACTTCTTTTCCTAGGGATGCTAAGCAATGCTTATTCCCTTTCAAGGTTCTAGTGTCAAAACAATGTTTAATTAAAGTTTTATTGGGAAACCAATGAATTTATTGAACTTACTTATCGAGATAACTGAGGAGTTGCTGAGGTATATGTATGACCTGAGGGTATGCACACTGGAACCCAGCATGGGTCATGCCTTCTCTTCCTAGCTTTCTGCAGATTGTATACTTTAGCCCTCCCCAAATCCAGGAGGCCATGTGTGATTAGGATCAAATTACATAGAGGTGGCTGGGAAGAGTGGCTGGATACTCCAGTAAGGGTCCAGTGACACTGCTTGGCCCTCCTTTAATGAATGAGCACAACCGTCAACAAGCCCAATTGTCATGATGTTTAGCGATCAGGCTCAGCTGGAGTTGTGATGCTGGTAGTTATTTCATGCAGAAGGGACTGCTGTACACCATCATCTTATTAAAAGGACCTGGAATTTAAAAGGATTTGGTGCTAGGAGCCACAAATGAGGGAGAACATATGTCTTTTATTTTTCTGAGTCCTTGTGACTTTGCTTAGTATAATAGTTTCTAGATCCATCCATTTACCTGCAAATTTCATGATTTCATCTTTCTTTACCACTGAGTAGAATTCCGTTGTGTAGATGCACCACATTTTCATTACCCATTTGTTAGTTGAGGGACATTTAGGTTGTTTCCATCTCTTAGCTATTGTGGAAAGAGCAGCAACAAACATGGTTGTACAAGTGTCTCTACAATAGGATGAGTCCTTTGGGTATATGTGCCAAGGAGTGGTATAACTGGGTCACATGGTAGGTTCATTTTTAGTTTTTCAAAAGTTCTCTACAATGTTTTCCACAGAGGCTGCATGAGTTTGCAATCCCACCAGCAGTGAGTGAGCGTTCCCCTTTCTCCACATCCTCGCCAGCACTTGGCATCATTTGCTCTCTTCATCCTAGCCAGTCTGATTGCAGTAAGATGATACCTCAGGGTGGTTTTAATTTGCATTTACCTAAATACCATCCATGCTGAACACTTTTTGAGATGTTTCTTAGCCATTTTTATTTCTTCCTTTGGAGAAGTCTCTGTTTAGATCTTTAGCCCATCTTTTAATTGGGTTGTTTGGTTTCTTGATTCTCTGTTTTTTGAGTTCTTTATATATTCTGGATGTTAAACCTCTGTCAGATGAGTCACTGGTGAAGATTTTCTCCCATTTTGTGGGTTTTCTCTTCACTTCCTTGGTTGCTTCTTTTGATGTACAGAAGCTTTTTAGTTTAATGAGGTCACTGTGCAGAAGTTTTTTAGTTTAATGAGGTTCCACTTGTTGATGGCTGACCTTAATTCCAAAGCAATTTCTGATTTAGAAAATCCTTTCCTACACCTATATCCTGTAAGCCACTGCCAATATTTTCTTTTAATAGTTTCATGGTTTCCAGTTTCACATTGAGGTCTTTGATCCACTTGGAGTTGACTTTGGTGCAAGGCAAAAGGTAAGGATCTAGTTTCATTCTTCTGCAGGTCAAGATCCAGTTTTTCCAGCACTATTTGTTGAAGATGCTGTCTTGCCTCCATTGTGTGTTCTTAGCACCTTTGTCAAATATCAAGTGGCTGAAATTGCATGTACTCAGGTTTGGATCTTCAACAATGTTCCATTGATTTATGTGTCTGGTTTTTCACCAGTACCATGCTGTTTTTATGACTGTAGCTCTGTAGTATACTTTGAGATCTGGCATACTAATACCCCCAGCATTGCTCTTTGTGCTCAGGGTTGCTTTGGCTATCTGGGGTCTTTTGTGCTTCCATATAAATTTAAAGATTTTTTTTTCTAATTCTGTGAAGTGTGTCATGGGGATTTTGATTGGGATTGCATTGAATCTATATATTGCTTTTGGTAGGATGGTCATTTTCACAATATTAATTCTTCCAATCCATGAACATGGCAGGTCCCTCCCATCTCCTGGTGTCTTCCTCAATCTCTTTAATGATTTAAAATTTTCAGTGTAGGAAGCAACCTAAGC
>NW_008356465.1:289411-290770 GCF_000622305.1 Nannospalax galili
AAAAGCCTTTTCTGCATCTATTGAGATGACAATGTGGTTTTTGTATTTAAGTCCATTTATATTATTAATGATGTTTATTGACTTGCGTAAATTGAACCATCTGTGTATCTCTGGGATAAAGCCTACTTGATCATGGTGAATGATCTTTTTGATGTGTCTGTATGTAGTTTTCAAGTATTTTGTTAAGAATTTTTGCATCTATGTTCATTAAGGATATGGGTCTATAGTTTTCTTTTTTGGTTGTGTCTCTACCTGGTTTGGGTATTAGAGTGATGCTGGCTTGATAGAAGGAATTTGGGAGTTCTCCCTGTTTCTATCATTTGGAATAATTTAAGTCATATTGGTTGGAGGTCTTCTTTAAATGTCTGGTAGAATTCTGCTGTAAATCCATCTGGGCCTGGGCATTTTTTAGTTGGGAGGCTTTGTATTACTGTTTCAATTTCCTTATATGTTATGGGTCTGTTTAAACTGTTGATCTCTTCTTGGTTTAACTTTGGAGGTTTGCATGATTTCAGATGTCCATCCAATTCTTTTAGACTTTCAGATTTAGTAGCGTATCGGTTTTTAAAATAATCCCTTATAATAGTCTGGATCTTTTGGGTGTCTGTTGTGATATTTCCCCTTTCATCTCTGATTTTGTTGATTTGGATTTGCTCTTTCTTTCTTTTGGTTAACCGGGCTAAGGGTTTGTCTATCTTGTTTAGCTTCTCAAAGAACCAGCTCTTAGATTAATTGATTCTTTGTATTGTTTTCTTTGTTTCTATTTCATTAATTTCTGCTATGATTTTTGTTATTTCTTCCCTTCTGCTGGGTTTGGGTTTCTTTTGTTCTTGCCTTTCCAGTGTCTTGAGTTGCAGTGTAAGGTTGTTTATTTGGGCTCTTTCTAATTTTTTAATGTAGGCACTTAGAGCTATAAACTTCCCTCTTACGACTGCTTTTAATGTGTCCCAGAAGTTCTGTTGTGCTGTATTGTCCTTTTCATTGAATTCCAGGGATTCTTTTATTTCTTTCTTGATTTCTCCTTTGACCCACTCATTGTTTAGGAGTGTGTTGTTCAATTGCCAGGAGATCATGCAGTGAGTAGGGCTTCTTCCACTGTTGATTTTGAACTTTATTGCTTTGTGGTCCGATAGAATGCATGGATTTATTTCAATATTTTTGTATTTGCTGAGGTTTGTTTTGTGGCCTAGTATGTGATCAATTTTTGAAAAAGTTCCATGAGGTGCTGAGTAGAAAGTGTATTCTTTGGTGTTTGGGTAGAATAATCGAAAGATGTCTGTTAGGTCCATTTGATGTATGATATCATTTAATTCAGATGTCTCTCTGTTTATTCTTTGTCCAGTTGTCCTCTCTAGTGGT
>NW_008356465.1:290949-291654 GCF_000622305.1 Nannospalax galili
TTTCTTAGTGCCACCTGCTTGGAATATTCTTTTCCATCCTTTTACCTTAAGGTAGTGCCTGTCCTTGAAGGTGAGATGGGTTTTTTCCAGACAGCAAAGAGATGGATTTTGTTTCTTAATCCATTCATTTAGCCTGTGTCTTTTGACTGGGGAGTTCAGTCCATTGATACTTAAGGTTACTATTGAAAGGTGTGTGTGCGTTGCCATCATTTTGATTGCTGTTTGTGTTCTCTGTGTAATTTTGTGTTTCTGATTATATCTTTGTTTATTTTCTTTTATTGCCCCTAGGGTATAGTTGTTTCCCTCTTTGCTCTCTCAATTGCTTCAAGTATTCTTTGAAGGCTGGTTTTGTGGACATGTATTCTTTCAGGTTATTTGTGTCATGGAAGATTTTTCTTTCCCCCTCAACTGTAATAAACATTTTTGGTGTGTATAGTTGTATAGTATTCTGGGCTGGCATCTATTGTTATGTAGAATGGAAATACCTTGGTCCAAGTTCTTCTGACTTTCATGGTTTGCATTGATAAGTCAGCTGTAATTCTGATGGGCTTTCCTTTATGTGTGACTTGTTTTTCTTTTGCTGCTTTCACTATTGTCTCTTTGTTCTGTACATTTAGTGTTTTTACTATGATATGCTGTGAGAAGCTTCTGTGCTGATTCTATCTGTTGGGTGTTCTCTGTGCTTCTTATTTCTCTGTAGATGTA
>NW_008356465.1:291747-297121 GCF_000622305.1 Nannospalax galili
TCTTCAACTTTATCCTCCAGTGTTGATATTCTGTTTTCCATTTCATTTATTTGAGTGGTGAGGCTTTCCCCTGTTGTTTCAAGTCGGCTTGTTGAGTTTTACACTTCCTTCTTCATTTCTGCCTGAGTTTTCTTCAATGTTTCTATCTCTTTTTGTGAATTCATTCAGAAGTTTATCCCTCTCTTCTTTTAACTCTTTGATTTGCTTGTTTGTGTGTTCTTTAAATTTGTTGAATTTCTTGATCTTGTTTATGATTGTTCTTTTAAATTCAGTGCCCTGGGTTATCTCTAGGGGGTTGTCCTTGTAGAACTCTTCCACAGATTGGTGGAGTTTGGTGCGGACACAGTGTTTTGGCTTTCCATTTTATTATTCTTTCATTGTGGTTTTGGCATGTGAATTTCTTTTATTTATGATTCCAACAGAGAATTAAGTTGAAGTATGCTTCTGTTTGTATTATCTGGGTGATTAGATCCTTTCTTTATTGGTTATGTAAAGCTGGTTGGTACAGGGTTCAGGTTCTCTCAGGTTTAATTTGGAGGGAACTGATGGCTTCAGATCAGCTATTCAGGAGTGCCCACAGAAGCCCAATTCAGGCTCCATTCAGGTACACTCAGGCTTCCTTCACCACATGGAGGCAGGATCTGGGTGCTCTCAGGCAGTCCCCTGCGTTGTCAACCCTATGCCAGAGCGAGACCAGAACTGGGCACTCTCTGGCAGTCTGCTGAGATTGGAGCTGCTCCACAGATGGAGGTCTGTACCCACCCTCTCAGGCTGTCTGCTAGGATCTCAGCCTTAGCCTACCAAAGCCAGATCTGTCCTGGGGCCTCGGGAGGGGCCTCACAATGCCCGGGTAGGTGATGGGTATGGCACAATTAGGGGAAGCTCACTACCACATGGAGGCAGGATCTGGGAGCTCTCCGGCAGTCCCTGGATTCTCAGGCTCTCTGCTAGATGGAGGCCAGAGGGAGACCACAACTTGGCACTCTCTGGCGGTCTGCTGAGATCAGAGCCTGCTACACCAATGTAAGTCAGAACCCACCCTCTCAGGCCCTCTGCCAACTCTTGCTGACACCTGAAGGCATGCATGTTTGTTCAGAATTTGGTGTTTCTTTCTTGTTCAGAGGCCTCCCTGCTTTGGGCATCTGCCCTCCTGGTAGCAGTGCACATCTTGCAAGCCCTGCCCATGCACACATAATTAATAAATGGATGGTGACTGCCCTGCTCGGCAAGGGGGATCAGCCCCAGAAGGAGACTGTTCTCACTCTGTCACCAACACATCCTTACTCTGGCACAGGCCACAGACATGGCCGTCCCCTGCCTTCCAGCCTGATTCTCACTTAAAGAGTGCTTGGTGGTTGTAGCCCCTGGGGGAACAAATAGCACAAGGCTGTTAGACCCCTGAAAACCAGCATCACGCATCAATGACAGCATGGTAAGTAAGCCAAGAGTGACAGTTGTTAAGGAGTCACTTTAAAAAAATGAAAATGTAAAAATGTTACTTAACTATTTATGGACGTGCCCATGGAGAAGCCAGGGCTGGGGAAATGGCTCAGTGGGTAATGTATTTGCCATGCAAGCAGGAGGACCTGAGTTCAATCCCAGCATCCAAGTAAAATAGCCTGGAATGGCATTACATCTATGTAAGCCCAGCAATGGGAAGGTGGAGGGGGTACAGGACACGTGGGTCCTAGGAGCTTAGTGGCAGGTCAATCTAGGCAAAACAGTTCAAGTAGAGTGACTGAGAAAGACATCCATCTCCACATGTATGCGCACAAGTGCATATATCTACCACACACGCCGCACACATGCTTACATACACCACACATACCTCCTATGTGCATACATACATCACACACATGCATACATACAGCCCACACACATACTTTACACATCCACATACCACAGACACCACAAACCTACCTCACCCATGTATATACATGTATACACACATATCCCCACATATGCATTCACACACCATATACACACCACACACACAAACCTCACACATGTATATGCATACTACATACACATACATACACACAGAATCCACACATACCCCACATACACATTCACATACCATATATACATGCACACATGACATACCATGCATACACACACCACACATGTATGTACACACCACAAACACCTCACACATGTATACACGCACCACAAACACACCTGACACACATCCACACACCAAACATACCACACACATGTACCACACATGCATCACACCACACATGCCATGCAGTTGACAAGGAGCAAGAGGCCCGGGAGGCTGCTTCATAGGCAGGTCTCCTCTGGACTGATGAAGTCTTAGAACTAGACTGATGGTGAATGAAGAACTATGTGAACTTGGGGCTGGAGAGACGGCTCAGAGGTTAAGAGCACTGGCTGCTCTTGCAGAGGACCCAGGTTGGATTCCCGGCACCCATATAGTGGCCAACAACTATCTGTAACCCCAGTTCCAGGGGAACCTGATGCCCTCTTCTGACCTCCTTGGGCATTGCATGACACAGGTGCACTTACACATGTAGGCATTACACCCATACACATAAAAAAATAGTATTTTTTACAAACACTGTGAACGAGGCACACAATCCTGCCACCTTATTCACTTTAATATGGTTCTGTGTGTGTCTTGCTTCATCTTCTGCTGCTATAATGTGGCAAGGCAGAGCAAGTGTGCCAGCTCAGCTCTCTTTTTATGAAGCCTCAACTGCTACCCTGGGCCCCACTCTTATGACTTCATCTGGGATGGTTAATACTCATTGTCAACTTGCCTGGATTTAGAATCACCATGAAAATACAGCTCTGCATTTATATATTAGGTGTTTCCAGAGAGGTTTAACTGACAAGGAGGACCCACCTGGAATGTGGGCTGCACCATCCCGTGGACTGGGGTCCTGGACAGCACAAGAAGAAAGTGGGGCTGGAGAGATGGCTGGGTCCAACACCATCTTCTGACCTCTGCAGGCATTGCATAACACAGGTGCACTTACACACATGCAGACAATATGCCCATACACATAAAATAAAAATAACAAACAAAATATTCTTTTAAAGAAAAGGAGAAAGTGAGCCGAATACCAGTATTCATCTCTGTGCTGGACAGCTTTAGTTGTCAACTTGACACACCTGGGTAGAGGGAGCCTCGACTGGAGAATTGCCTCCATTGGATTGGTCTGTGGGGTATTTTCTTGACTTTTAAGTGATGTGGGATGGCCCAGGCCACTGGGGGAGATGCCACCCCTGGGCAGGTTATTCTGTATTGTATTAAGAAAGCAGGCTGAGCATGGGCCAGGCAAACAAGCCAGTAAGCAGAGTTTCTCCATGGACTGTGCTCCAGCTCCTGCCTCCGGGTTCCTGCCCTGAGTTCCTACCTCCAGGAGCCTGGGGGAGCTCTTCCAGGTATCAGAGACCTCCATTCAAGCCAACCTAATGAAATGGGGAGAAAGAGGGTCACCTAGAGTGTTCTTAATTTCATTCATAAAAGAATTTAAGGACATAGATGAAGTTTTAAGTGGAGGATCTGAGACTCATGGTCCGCAGATGCAGAGCCCTCTCAGTCTTGCTCTTTTATTCAGTACTAAAATAATGAATGAGTTGAATTCACAGGAAATATTATGCCAAGAACAGTAAGACATACTGTTGTACGTCTTATATTGTCATACATTGTATTATCTTATATTGTATATAACAAGTTATATACAATAATAAGTTAAGGAATACAATGTATAGATGTTATCAGACAAAGTCACCTCCAAACTAAACTTACGTGTCAGAAACATCTGCTTCTTAGAATGGCTTTTAGCCCAAGCAGAGTGTATTCAAAATTTAACAACACATGTTTTCTCCCAGAGGTTTGTGCCTTTGGGGCTCACTGCTTGCACTAACCACATAGTTCTTTTGTTCTTTCATTGACCGTTAACTCTAGAAGTATTCCATAAGCCATCAAGTCACAAGACGTATTAAGTCTTCATGAAGCGGCTTGCTACACCACTCAAAAGGTTGCTTATTCCAAAGCCTGATGCTTGGAGAGGAGGGGACAGAATACTGAAGTTTGGGAGGCCCAGTATGCTGGTTAGTTTCTGTCAACTTAACACAAATTGGAGTCACCTGGGAAGAGGGACCCTCCATCAGATTGGCCTATGGGCACATCTCTAGGGCATTTCCTTGACTGCTAATTGATGTAGGTGGGCTCAGTCCACTATGGGTGGTGCTATCTCTAGGCATGTGGGTCTGTATTACATATTAAAAAGTAGCCAGGGAGAGCAAGCCAGTGAGCAGCGCTGGATTCCTCCAGCAGTCTCTGCTTCAGCAAATGCCTCCAGTTTCCTGCCTTCAGTTCCTGCACTGACTTCCCTCAGGGGTGTGCTATGATGTGGAAGTATAAGCCAGATAAACCCTTTCCCTCCCAAGTTGGTTTTGGTCAGTGTATTTATCACAGCAATAACAAGCAAAGCCCAGGTAACAGTCTGGTGGGGGGAGGGGCGGTACCCATGAATGAAAGGCAAGTTAGGAGTGACTTGTGTTTCTGAGGAGGCAGAGGAGGCTGGTGTGCAGGAGAGCTGGAAGAGGCACGAGACAGAGCAAGAATTCAAGCCCAAGCACTTCAGCTCCTGTAAGGTGTGAGCCCAACTTTCAATAGCACCTCATCTGGCTGTGCAGCTCCAGGGGTATGTACCATCAGCCAGTCACCTTAAAAGAGCAAGAAGTTCAAAATATTTTTAAATTATTTGTTTGTTTGTTTGTTTTGAGACAGGGTCTCCCTGTAGGCCCAGCTGACCTGAAACTTGCTATGTAGATCATAGCATGCATGCCTGCATGTGTGTAAGTCCACCCGTGTTGTACAATGCCTACAGGAGGACAGAAGAGGGCAATGGATCCCCTGAAACTGGAGTTAGGGATGGTTGTTAGCCACCATGTGGGTGCTGGGATTCAAACCTGGGTCCTCTGCAAGAACAGCCAATGCTCTTAACCACTAAGCAACTCTCCAGCCTCCAAAACATTTTTAAATTCAGGGGTTAGGGAGGTGGCTCAGTTGGTAAAACAGCTGCCTTGTGAGCATGAGGAACAGAGTCCAATCTCCTATGCAAAAAAGGCTGGCATGGTGGCTCACACTTTTAATCTTATCACCTGGGAGACAGGCGCAGAGCATCCTTGGGGCTCAATAGCCTGGCAGCCTAGCAAAATCAGCAAGTTCCAGGCCAGTGAGAGACCCTGTTTCAATAAAGAAATAAAAGATAAATAGATGGATGATAGATGATAGATAGATAGATAGATAGATGATAGATAGAAAGATAGATGATAAATAGATAGCATGATAGATGATAGATGATAGATAGATGATAGATAGATGATTGATAGATAG
>NW_008356465.1:297136-349882 GCF_000622305.1 Nannospalax galili
ATAGATAGATAGATAGATAAATAGATAGATAGATAGATAGATGATAGACAGATAGATAGGATGATAGATGATAGATAGATATAGATGATGATAGAGAGATGATAGATAGATAGATAGATAGATAGATAGATGACTGATAGATGATATCTATCAGATAGATAGGTAGACAATCAATAGATAAATAGATGATGATAGGTAGGTTTTAAATAGATAATAGATAGGTGATGATAGATGATGATAGAGAAATGATAGATAGATGATAGATAGATGATAGATAGATGATAGATAGAAGGTGGGTAGCATCTAAGGTATCAGTCAAGATTGTCCTCTGGACTCCACATGCATGCACTCACACCTGAACACACACACACACACACACACACACACACACACACACACACGGGGGGTTCCTAATTCAAGCAAAAAATCAGGAAATCCCGAGTCCACTTAATCACCTCCAGCTGTGATACAGATGTCTTTGCTTTCAGAATCTCTTTGCTTTCTGCAGACCTGGATTCTCTTTGTCACACCACGAGAGCTTCTGCAATTTCATGCACGAGTGGTCAGCAAGCTAACACTCACAGACCACATGGGCATAGGTACAGTTGTCCTCACAGGCTGGGCCAGTGCCCAGGAGCCCACTCGGGACCTCTGTGAGAGTATGAGGGTCACCACTGTCCAGTGATACAAAGGTGACACGCAATCTGTCTGCACCAGGTCTGCTGGAGAGCATGGTTTGTCAACAAGCTCATTCTAACTCAAGCCCAGCCCACTGTACTGTGTTGCTTCCCTGGGGTCAGTACCCACCATGCAATGCCTATGAACATACCAGGTGAGAATGTGGGCTGGACCTCTCTGGTCTGCAATTCCTGTTGAGTTCTGACTAAGCGTGCAGCCAAGTCCTGAGCACTACACTACTGGGTTCAAAGGACTATGCCAAATATGAAGTGGATGCCAGTTACTGCAACTTTTTTCAAAGATGTCTCTCCCTTCCAAGCACTCTGGTTACTATTCAACCAGAAGGCTCCTCCACAGCTCCAAGGGGCAGGGCCCCTCAGAGGGTTTTGTTACTCTTTCACCTGCTGTCAGAGCAGAAAAAGAAATGTCACCCTCCTCTTGAGAGGAAATGGAATGAATCTTCTGAAAGTTAGCTGAGGTTTGCCCTGGGATCTGAGGCTGAAGAGTTTCCATAAGCAGAAAGGACAGCCTTCTTCCCGCACAGGACCACCTCTACATCCACCCTACCTGCCTCCTTCCTAGCAGCCATGTTTGGATCAGAGCACCTACCAGTACCAACCTGTTCCACCACCCTCACACCTACCTGCCTGACACTCCAGAACCAGGGTGACCCACTGATGCCCTCAGAGTCAAGAAAGAGAAAACATGATGTGTCTGATACCTGCCAGATGGCTTAGCATCCTTGGAGCTCCAGGTGGCTTAGCTCAGACAATTCAGACTCTCTGGGACCTCTGAACACAGGGTTCCATGTGCATCCTGAAAACATTAAAACTCTGCTGGCATACTCATCCCCCTGGCATTATTTCCTTGTCTTATACACTCATTTACACAGCACATACATTATCTTGGGTTCTGTGAGGCATCCAGACAGGATTCATGAACACGAGGATGTCCACAGTTGTGTGCAAACACCACACCATCTTAGGAAGAGACTTGAGCATCTGTGGATTTTGACATTCAGGGAAGATTCTAGAACCCATCCCCTCACAGGCACTGAGGGACAACTGTACATGCTGGTGCAGCTGTTTCTGTAGAGTTTTTGTTTGCTTTTCTCCATTTTCGTGTGTGTGTGTGTGTCTGTGTATGTGTGTGTGTGTGTCTCTGTGTGTGTGTGTATGGATGCACAAACATGTGCATGCATGTAAAGGCCTAAGACTGATGTCAGGAATCATCTTCAATTGCTCTTCTACCTTATTCATTGAAGCAGTGTCTCCGAAGACTGGGACAGTCACTTGTTAGGCCTGTTTGTTCCACAACTCAGCGTCATTCCAACTTGGCACCCTACCATAGCTTGGAGTCCTCAAGAGTCCACACTTCCTTCTATAACAGGGATTTCCAAACCCTCTGTATTCACACACACACACACACACACACACACACACACACACACACACCTTTCTTTTGATTGCTCAAATATCACTTTCCTACTTACTCTAAAACCCAGCATGACACAGAGTTTTTAATTAAATGAAACAAAATTACTTGCCTGAAGAACTGCTAAAAAATGCTGACCTTTTTCCTCACATAAGATGCTCTAGTGCATCCACTAAAATCCACAGCTTTTATCATTCCAAGACTCTCTATGCCTGTAGACAAACGAGGACAGCATGCCCTACAGAGGACACAGTCAACCGTCTTCAACCCTATTGAGCAAAACAGAAGAAAGGGCAGGAGCGCCAGGGAGATGCAGCTAGTACTGCCACCGGCAGCCTGAGGAGTATCCCCCTCAGGACCCCCAACTCTGATAAGGCTGAGTCTTGGACTACACTGCAAAAAAGAATTCGGGATGAGTCAAGAGTTAAGGAAACTAAGTTTATTAAATAGAGATACGGTATAATACATGAGTTAGATCTGAGTGATTACATGGAGAGGGTGGCACTTAGGTGCCTTCACAATGGTGATATCTATATAATATTTATACATAGTAGATATATGTACATATATACATGAGTGTAAATTCTGTGGTTAAGTTACACTGCTCAAAGAATCTAATTTACAAGATTTGGAGAGTAAGCTAAGTTTTAAATTTAAGGGGCTAGAGAGATGGCCCAGCAGTTAAGAGCATTGGTGTTCTTCCAGAGGACCCAGGTTCAGTTCCCAGTGCCCACATAGCAATAACCAATCATCCTTAATTCCAGTTCCAGGGGATCTGACACCCACTTCAAGTCTCTGAGGGTACTAGGCACGCATGTGGTGTACTTATATAGATGTAGGCAAAACACTCATATACCAAAAACATAAATAAATAAAATATTAAACTTAAAATATATGAGCTCATTTATTTATTTCAAAAATCTTAAGGAATTTCCTTTTGTACATGGAACTGTCAACCAGTGCACCTCAGAAAACCACCTAAGTCTAGAGATGAGAAAGGAGTGCTGACACAGTTAAACACAAGGCCACAAACATTCTGGCCCTGAGTAAGCACAGCTGGTTGTTTTGTTGTTGTTGTCGAGGCAGACTGGCCTCACACCCACTATGCCGTTGAAGATGATTGTGAACATTGTTCTAAGCCTTCGCCTCCCTAGTGCTAGGATTAAAGGTATTCACTACCACACCGGGTTTATGCAGTGCTAGAGATTGAACCCAGGGCTTTGTGCATGCTGGGTAAGCGCTCCACTAACTGAGCTACAGTCCCAGCTCCCTTGGGTGGTTGCTTTTAATATCCTTGTCTGAGATTTCTTTAGGAAAGCAAGCACCACCTCTGTGCAGACGGCTTCAGGTGTCAACTTCACACACCTGGAAAGAGAGTGCCTCAGCTGAGAAATTTCAGTATGGGATTGGCTTGTGGGCATGTCTGTGAGGAATTTTCTTGATTGTTGAGTGTCGTGAGAGGGCCTAGCCTACTGTGGGCAGTGCCACCTCTGGTCCTGAGTTGTTTAAGAAAGCAAGCTGAACATAGGCCAAAGGAGCAAGCCAGTAAGCTTCCTCCATGGTCTCTGCTTCAGTTCCTGCCTCCAAGTTTCCTGCCCTGAGTTCCTGCCCTGGCCTCTCTCAGTGATGAACTGTGATCGGGACGTGTAAGACAAATAAACCCTTTCCTCCCCAGGTTGCTTTTGGTCAGAATGTTTTGTCACAGAAATAAAAAGTATTGAGGATAGGCAATTTTGATTTTTTTTTTTTTTTTTTTGAGTCTTGATGAAGCTTCTAACTCCTAGCCCGATTCCAGATTCCCTCCCTACATTCCTGTGATTTTGTCTTCCTATCCTACCTCACTCCATTTGGCAGACTTACCTGAGCTTTTCAAGCAAGATAACATATGGATTTTATGGAAAGAGACAAAATATAAATAAACCTGTACCTGTTAACATACCACTCAGAACAGTCACTTGGAGGACCCCAATAGAGGGGTAACAATCTCATCTACTCTCTAGCCTGCAAGTTTCCTCTCACTGTGGTAGATGTTGGCTTGATTCCCTCCATAGGACTCCTGCTCCCAGGTAGCAAGCTGGCCCTTCCAGAGACACTGAAGCTGCACAGGTCAGTGGGGTACTGGGTATTAATTTACCAGTCCTGGCACCATCTGTCATCAGGGCTGCAGGGCCCTGGTGTTCATCCTAGCACAGGCCACAGGCTATTCCCTGAAGAGGAGATCAAGCAGGCAGCCTCTGAGAATTTGGCAAGTGGTAAACTACACTAGGCCCAACTGTGACTAATGTCCAATTCCCAACATCAGGCAAGAAAAAGGAGCCATCACCACAGACCCCACAGACACAAAAAGGGAACATTGTAAGCAACCATGCACATGAAATGCCTGGCTTGATGGAACACACTGAAGTCTTTAATAAATACAAACAACCCAAACTCACCCAAGGACACAGATAACCTCATCAATGCTGTTGTAAACACTAAGGAAATTTAAAAATTTTAAATGTAGCTAAAACCCTCAGAAAAAGACATCTGAGAGGCCCAGACGGTTTGACTGAAACTTCTATCCAACATGGTAAGGAAGAAGCAACTAAGAGCAATTGTATATATTCTCTTCTAGAAAATTAAAGAAGGAAAAATGATTAAGCTGACATTATCTGTACAGCAAAATAATCAACTGTTTATTAACTTGGAAAGAGAAAATAAAAAATAAAATGACTGTACTGATTTGACTGAAATGTCTTTAAAAACGTGTTCATTTTTAGTGCAGTGAATGTCAGTAAAACAAAACAGATTTGGCAACCTTGGGAGTAAATTTCATCTGAAATGAAATGTAATTAAATTTTACACTACAAATAGATGGATCTTTATTAACTTATAAAAAGTGTATGTGAGTTCTCTTTGCTGTCCAACCACCACCATGGGCCTTTGCAGGTTCCGGGGAAGGGTCTGTCCCAGTCGGTTCTGCCCTACTGCCCTAGTGTCCCCACCTGGCTGAAGTTGACACCTGACGACAAAAAGGAACAGATTTACAAACTGGCCAAGGAAGGCCTGACTCCCTTACAAATCAGTGTGATCTTGGGGGACTCACGGCGTTCTGCGCAAGTCCATCTGTGACTGGCAATAAAATTTTGAGAATCCTTAAGTCCGAAAGATTTGCTCCTAATCTTTCTGAGGGTCTCTACCATTTAATTAAAAAAGCAGTTGCTGTTCACAAGTATCTTGAGTGGAACAACTCTGATAGAAAACCAAATTCGCCGATCGACTTGTTATTACAAGACTAAGCAGGTCCTCCCACGAAACTGGAAGAGTCTGCTCTAGTGGCATAAATTTGTCTGTGTACTCAAGCAATAAAATTACTTTAAATCCAAAAACAAGTGTGTGTGTGGCTAGAGAGATGACTCAGTGGTTAAGAGCAGTGATTGCTCTTGCAGAGGACCTGGGTTTGGTTCCCAGCACCCACATGGAGGTAACAACAATCCATAACTCCAGTTCCAGGGGATCTGATGCCCTGTTCTAGCCTCTGTGGGCACTGCACAACACAGGTGCAGTTACACACATACAGGCAAAACAGTCATACACATAAAATAAAAATAAATTCTTCTAAAAGCGTGTGTGTGTGTGTGTGTGTATAGAATAAAAAACAAAAATCTATACATGTATGGTTCAGTACTACCCATAGTTTCAACCATCCATTGGGGGCACCTTCAAATGTATCCCCTGCAGTAAGTGGAGACAACTGTACTGTATCATAGGCTGACTACAGCCTTAAAAAGAAACAAATGCAGATAGTAAGCTATAATGACTCTACACCAATCTTTCAGTTACAAAAGCACTTGCTACACAAACAGGAAGCCTGGAGTTCAGATCCCCAGAAGCCACATAAATGCTGGGCCCACCTGTAATCCCAGGCTCAGAAGGTGAAGACATGATCCTCTGAGCAAGCTGGCTACCAAAATGCCATACCGGTGAGCTCTGGGTTTCACTGTGAGACCTCACCTCAATGAATATGATGGAAGAGTGATTGAGCATGGTCCAGTCGCAGGCCTCCATATGCAAATGCACACACACACACACACACACACACACACACACACAAACATTCATACCCACACCCACACGTGAATCCCACATACAAGAAAAATGGGGGAGGGAGCGGTATCCTCTTCCCCAGTTCCTCCCTGGGGATTGCCCAGAGAAGAGAGGCAAAGAGAAGAGGCATCATACCCACACCCACGGTGATTACTTTAGGGTCCCATGGAGAATGGGGGCACAGCCTCTTCCCCAGTGGCTCTGGCCACTATGCACACATAAGCAACAGCTTCAGAACATCAGTTCTCCCACCCCCTATGCTAACCCCCCCCTCACTCCAGTGACATTCAGATGCAAAGCACAGCTATGGACACCAGGCACCAATAAAACCCAGGGATAAACACAGCCTGATGCATCGCTGCAGGGTAGATGCATCAGCCCTGAGGAAACTTTGCTTCAACTGCATGTTTGAGGTTGGGGTAAGAAATTACTAGCATTTTAATTCAAATAAGACCATCCGAGAGATTACACATTACAAATAAACATAAACAGACCCGCTCCTTGTTTCCAGCCATCTTTCTCTGTATATAGGAATGGAAAAACCCAGTAAATTAGCTCTGTAAACTACATCTCAAATTGTTTTTCTTTTTCCAAGGTCAGAAGTACTTAAAAGCAGTCCATGGAACCCAAGGAGCTTCAGAACCCACTAGCTGCTTTCTTAAATAGCTATACTTCAGTATCTTCTTCGAGCTCCATGATTCTAGAACACCCCAAGTCAGCACAGGGGCTCAAGCATGTAAATGGTCAAACCATGGCTCTCAGGCCTCTCCTGATGGTTAAAGAACAGAAAAGGGTAGGACGTGACCTTTCCGAGCTGCCATGTCCTCCCAAGCACATCTTTCTTTAGTGAGTGAGAGGCTAGGCTATGGTTAAAACTGGAGATTTTCATGCCTTAGAAAGTACCACACAGTCAGGTATGGTGGTACACATCTTTTAATCTCAGCACTTGGGAGGCAGAGGCAGGCAGATCTTTATGAGATAAGAGACCAGCCTGGTCTACATAGCGAGTTCCAGGTCATCTGGGGTGACAAGGAGACCCTGCCTCAAGAAAGAAAGGAAGGAAGGAAAGGAGGGAGGGAAAGAGGGAGGGAGGGAACCAGACAGCAATTCCAAGAATAGTGGTCCTTGCTTCAGGACCTGAGGATGGGGTACCATGGTTGAGACATGATACAGTCCCATTGACACTCCCCCTCCCCCATGGTCACTGTGCACACCTGGAAGTCTTCCAGTCACAGTGCAAGGCGTCCCCAACACCCTGCCAGTATCAACCACAAACCTCAGCCAGCGTGGGCTACCCAGAAAGACCTAGCTTTCTGAGAAACACAGCAAGGCTTGGCAAGAAGCCCCAGAGACCAGGAAGCAGGCAGCCCTGAGGCTTGTGCCCTAAGATGCCTGTGGGAAGGACAGGCCTCCCAGGCCCCAGGCCCCAAGGTCCTCATGGCATGAACTATGAGCTGGATTCAGGCAGGATATGGAACACACACTGACTCCAATCCATAAGCAAAAGCCTGTTGTGAGCTACCTAGTCACAGTCCTGGCAGGGAGTCCCCAGGTGCTCCCTTCTCTACTCTGACAACACTAAGTCTTATCCGCCCCCCCCCCCCGCCACCTACTTAACCCACTCATACATCAATTAATCATTGTCTGCCAACAGAAGGCCTGATGGGAAAAGGAGGCAGGAAGCCCCTCCTCCATCAATCAACCTCTCCTCCGTCAGCCCCTCCTCTATCAATCAGCCTTTCCTCAATCAATCAGCCCCTCCTCCAGCCCCTCTCCATCAGCCCTGGCACCACTGTTCCCTGGGCAGCTCCTTTCCAAGACTCTGCAGATGCCAGCATGCCAGGCTCTGTTTCTAGGGCATTATTTATGGCTGGATGAACCATCCAGCATAAAGGTCAGATAAGAGCATGCCAGGGGGCCAGGAAGCCAACTTCAGCAATTCACAAAGGGAAGGGAAGACTGAAACTTACATAAATATTTTCCCCAGAAAAAGGAAATCAGAGAGGCCAAGCTCAGTGGCTTTCTGTTAAATGTTCCTGGTATGTTATAGCCCTGGTGAGCCTGTCAGGGGAATGAAGCCCTGTCCAGGGGAGGATGAAAGGATTCACCCACAGAAGCACCTAAGAGGCTGCTCTTAGCAGGGGCAGTCATCAGAGCCCTGGCTGCTCCTCGGACAGGCTTCCTTGAACAGACCAATTCCCTGTTCTCGTCCACTCTGAGCAAGCTCCTATCTGACCTAGGCAGGACACCCATCTGTGACTTAAAGCCTGTGCAGGCCCCAGACCTGTGGCCCTCTTCAGAGCAGAACTTGACTATGCAGGGATGTCCCTATGAGTGGTGAGCATGGTCCCCCATGAGGGGAATGTTCTGGGCACATCCATAGAACCTGGCTGGGATACTCAGTCAATGTGACCATGGACAGGAGAGCTGAATAGCTGACTTCCAGAGAAACACCATGTACCATCTGTGCTATCATGCTGAATTCTCCCACAGGCTCTATCACCCTACACAAGCCAGCAGCCCAGGAGAGAAATGAGAGTGGGTTTTAGCTCTTGGCCAACAACAGACTTCTGGAAAATGAGTTCAGTCAGCCTCCTTATAAGTAAAGCCTCCTAAGTACAGGAACGCTTCCAGAACGCAGACCTCAGCTTATTGTGCACTGATACTCTGAAACATGTGCATGTGTGAAAGTAGGCACTCATATGCATACACACATTTGTCCACAAACATGTGCTTATGCAAACAGGTGCACATGTGCACATACATTCATCCACACATGTGTACACAAGTGCAAGCAGATGCTTAAATGCATGTCTGTGCACACATTCCTACTCAAAACATGCAAAGACACCTACACACATGTGCTCACAAACATGCAGACACATGAACACCCAGCACAGCACAGAAAGCGCCTGTTTCTTGGGGGGGGGGGGCATGCCACTCTAGGGGCCACTCCACGTCATGCAGGCAGTCAGCTGTCACTGCCCAGCTGACCAATTCCAGAAGAAAAATATACACCAAGAAAAACAGAGGTGGCAGATTAAGCAGACACCCCACCAGGGACCCAGGAACACGGAGTGCATGCACCACAGGGGCAGCGAGCCTCTGAGGGCCAGGTGCAGCTGCTCAACATGACACAGAACACACAAGTCTATGGCACAGTGCTGAGCACAGACAATGAATTGCAGAAGCCTCCAGGGTGTGACCACAGGTCTACAGACATGCGTGCGCGTGTGCTTCAGGAGCATGTGCGCCTGTCTGAAGTTGGCAGTGAGAAGAAAATGTCAAAAAGGCAAGCTGTTAATGGCAGGGACCCAGCGCTGGGAGGAAGCTCTTTGCTTTCTTTCTCCATTTTCTGAACAATAAAAATGCCATTAAAACAAAGGAAAAGTGAGTCAGCATGCCTTACTTCCTGTTCTTACTGAAGATTCCCCGAGGACTTCGGTAGAGACCCCTCCAAAGGAGAGAAAAGCTGACCCCAGACAGAGGCCTCCCTTCCTGTTTCCCCCCAGCCAGCCAGTTTCTCAAAGGAGTGCGTTTCCACCTTTCTCCTGTTTCCACGGCTTCCCACGAATTCAAGAGTAGCTGACACTTCCATTTTTCCTGCCGATAAAGCTCTGCTGGAATGGATCCGAATCCTGGGGTGGGTGACTGCCTGCCGGCAGCTGAGCCAGGCCCCATCCCTGCCCCGCAGGCCACCAGTCTGACGTTCAGCCCCAGAGAGTGTGCCAGCAGCCATTTCTCATGCTGCAGGAGGCTGAAGGGGTGGGACTACTGTCACCTCTGGGTGTCGCCTTACTAGTCAAACAGGGCTTTACAGGCATGCTACAGTGAAAGATCTCAAAAATGAAACATCTAGGTGGATCCTAAGTTCAAACAAGTGTCCTACACAGAAAGAGACACAGACGAGGTGACCACGAGACAGGACAGAGATGACAGTGGTGCAGCCACCAGCCAAGGGCTCCTGGGACCATGGGATGCTGGCAGACAGGACTGATCATGCTGCGCTCTGAGCCTCTGCAGGGGGGGAGCACTATCCTGCTCACATCTTGACTTTGAACTAGGAAAAGTGATGTTTGATGTTGTACAACCCCTCAATGTGGGTATTCTGTCATAGCTGTCACTGCCTTCCAGATCAGTGTCTTGGGAGGTCCCAATACACAAAGTAACACTCAACTTGAAACAAAAACAGCCATCCTCCCTGAAGCCTATGGAGCGTCTTCCGCCTTTTCTTACTCCACCCTCCTGCCCAGCATGTGCCTCAGCACTTGCCCCCTCCTCAACAACCTTCCGTCTCCCTGGAGAGCCACCGCCTCTGCTCAGGTCATGGAGGAAGGATAACACACTTCTCTGTACCTACATCTTCCGTGTCTGTATGCTCTCGACTCTGGGCAAGGAGCATGAACAGCCAGCCACATTTGTAACCGGCTCATCTCTGCTCCAGAATCCAAGAACTCTGGTAGTGGTTAGTGTTATCAACCTGACCAAGTCCCCGTGGGGGATGGACCTCTAGGCGTGACTGTGGGGGATTATCTTGACTGCACTAATTGATGTGGGAAGACCCATGTTAACGGGGGACTGTTTCTTTGGATAAGGACTCTTGAACTATATAAGGTGGAGAGAGTGAACCAAGCACCAGCATGCATTCATCACTCTCTGTTTTCATTGTGGATGTGATGACCAGCTGCTTCAAGCTTCTTCCTCCCTGACCACCATGGCGGACCATGCCTTGAACTATAAACTAAAAGAAAGTCTTTCTCTCTTAGGTTGCTTTCGTCAGATCTACTTTGAAACACTGCATGTACTTAAAGAGATATCTCGTGGATGGAATCCAAGCCTGAACACAAAACTCTCTGGTGTCTCACAGATACCTTGAACACACAGCCCAAGGGTAACCTCAGACAATACCTCTCAATCTGCTGCAAGCATCCAGGTTCCCTGGTGTGCAATTCTCTGCCTGTGCTGTCATGTGGAGGCTCAAATTTTCAGAATCTGGGACACTTCAGATGTGGGGGTTAGGGATCCCCAACTTGTATGTGGTGGCAAGGTGAGAAAGCTCTTTGTGCACTCAGCCAAAGGGCACAGACAGATACCCAGTGTCACATTTGGGGACGCTCTGCAGAATCTGAAATCCACAGCCCTACATGGTGGCACACACTTGTAAACTCAGCACTCTGGAGGCAGAGGAAAGAGATTACCAGTTCAAAGTCAGTCTCAGCTACACAGCAAGACCCTATCTCAAAAAAAAAAAAAAATCTGGTATAGTGAAGTGGTGAGGTCCAAAAGAACTCTGCTGTGATTGGGCAGAGGGACCCAGAATCTGGCAGTGTTCATCTTGGGTCTGGGCACCGCTCACTGGGCTGTTTGTTTGAGTCCAGTGGTTGGTCACTACAAACACTTTCCAGGTAGAGAAAGAAGAAAACAGAATGGAGCAGATGCCAGAAAAAGGGTTTCCTCAAACTATTGCTATCCTGTTCTTTTTTCAAAAAAAGACTTTGCCATTTTTTTGATTAATTATATTTATGTGGGAAGCATATGTGCATGTGTGTACAGGTGCCTTTGAAGGCCAAAAGAGGGCATCAGATCCTCTAGAGCTGATGCTGCAGGTGGCTGCAAGCCACTGGATGTTGGTGCTGGGAACTGAACTCTGCAAAGCAGTATGTGCTCTTAATCACTGAGCCATCTATCCAGTCCCTGCTGTCCTGTTCTTAACAATTGTCCTTGGATTTCAAGATGGGACAGGAAGCTGGACGAGGCATCACCTGGATACAGGGTGAGAGAGAGCATGTGGATAGAGTGGCAGCTCCATGATGCCTGATGAGGCAGCAAGCACCACAGGGCTCCTGTCAAATCAGGGACCCTGTCTCTCATGTGCTCACAGCTGCTGTGGTCAGTGAGTGCACTATCTGCAGGCAACATGTCCCTGGTGTTTGCTCTTTTCCTGGGACAGGTATGCAGAGGAAAGGCCAAGGACAGCCTCACCTGAGCACTCTATCAGGCAAAAGATAACTATAAAGCCATGAAACCCACCTCTCATGTCAGCTCTGAGCAAGCCATTACTCTGGTGTGTCAAACTGCAAAGGGGTTAGGGTGATGGCTCAGTTACTTAGATGTTTGCTGCTTGAGCACAAGGCCCTGAGTTCAGAGCCTCAACACCCATATAAAAAGCCATGTGCAGGGTAGAAGAGATGGCTCAGCAGCTAAGAGCACTAACACTAACTACTATTGCAGGGGACCTGGGTTCGATTCCCAGAACCTGCATGGTGGCTAATGACTGTCCATAACTCCAGTTCCAGGGGATCTGACACCTTCTTCTGACCTCCTTGGGCATTGCACAACATGGGTGCACTTACAAACATGAAGGCAATACACTCATACACATAAAATGAAATAATTTTTAAAAGTCATGTGCAGTTGGGACTGAAGAGATGGCTCAGTGGTTAAGAATACTGACTGTTCTTGCAGAGGACCCAAGTTCGATTCCCAGTACCCACATGGTGGCTACGAACTGTCCTTAACTCCAGTTCCAGGGGAATCCGAAGCCCTCTTCTGCCCTCTGAGGCATTGCAAGACAGAGGTCCACTCACATACATGCAGGCAATACATTCATACACATTGAAAAAAAAAAAGGTCATGTGCAGCAATGCACACCTGAAATTCCAGAGCCAGTACGTAAGGAGAAAACAGGAGGGTCCCTGGGACTCACTGGCCCATGAGTTTAGCTGAATGGGTAAGCTCCAGGTTTGGTGAGGCTTTATTTAAAAAATAAGTAGGGCTGGGAGTGATGGTACACACACCTTTAATCCCAGCATTCAGGAAGCAGAAACAGGCAGATCTCTGTGAATTTGAGGCCAGCCTGGTCTACACAGTGAGTTCCAGGCTAGCCAGGGCTACGTAGTGAGACCCCCATCTCAAAAATAAAGGTGGAGAGCAATTCGCACCTACATGCACACACACACACACACACACACAATGCAAAGAAAAACAAAGTTTGCACCTAGAAGACATTATCCCCAGCATCAGCAGCTCAATTCTGCAGGGAGACAACCATTCCACTTAGCCCCCAGGGCTAAGGTCACCACAGAGCTTGTAAAAGTCACTACAGAAAATGCCTAGTATTGAAACAGCCACACTGTGTCCTGAAGCAACAAAGAAGTACCAGCCCAGTGGATGGGGGAAAGTGACACCAGCAGGCACGGCCTTGGGGTTGATGAATGGGGCTGTGTTTAGAAAAAGTCTTTCCATCTTTAGCAACTATAGCTTTAGTTTGAGAAAATGTGTCAGAATAGTCCAGACCCAAATGATCCAGGCAGAAAAGGCCCGGGGACATCAGCACTTATTCTAGAGACAGGGACAGATGCTCCACTAGATCAGCACTTATTCTAGAGACAGGGACAGATGCTCCACTAGATCTCCTCTGAGTGCCAGGGCACAGCATACACCCCAGTCCCCTGTTCCCATCATTTTCCTTGGGTATATGTGTGCATGTTCATGTGGGCACTTGTGTGTGTGCTGGGGGGAGTCAAAGGCCAACCTCAGGAGTCATTCTCCTATCCTTGGTCTCTTTTTAAAAATTAAACCTTTATATTTATCACATTTTATTTGTTTGTGTGTGTGCCACATTGCGAGTGTGGAGGTGAGAACTGTCTGGGACTCTGTTCTCTTCCTTCTACCATGTGGGTCCCCGGGATTGAACTCAGGTTGTCAGGCAGGCTTGGTGACAAGCACCTTTACCTGATGGGTCATGTCACCAGCCTGCCATATTGTTGCTGTTGTTTTTTTAATTTCTTTATTTCTATTTTATGTGTAAAATTGTTTTGCCTGCAGAGAAGTATACCACATGCATGCAGTGCCCATGGAGGTCAGAAGAAGGCATCAGATCCCCTGGAACAAGAGTCATGAATGGTTGTTAGCTGCCATGTGAGTGCTGGGAACCAAACCTAGGTCTTCTGCAAGAGCAACCAGTGCTCTTAACTGTTGAGTCATCTCTCCAGTCCCCATCACATTGTTTTTTTAAAAAAATATGTTTGCTTATTTTTATTTTATGTGTATGAGTGTTTTGCCTACATGTGTGTAAGCACACCATGTGCGTGTCCAGCCAGTGTTAACCACCATGTGGGTGCTAGGAACCAAGTCCAACTCCTCTGGAAGAGCAGTAAGTGCTCTTAACCATTTAGCCATCTCTCCAGCCCTCTCCCCTCCCCCCCCACACACACATTGTTTCTTGAAACAAAGTATTTCACTGGGACTTGGGGCTCAACCATTAGGCTAGGCTGGCTGGCCACTGAGCCCCAGGGATTCACCTGTCTCCTCTTCCCAGAAGTGGGACCAAAAGCATGCACTAGGCTTTTAAAATGGGATTTGGGGATCAAACTCAGGTCCTCATGCTCACACGGAGCTATCTCCCTAGGCCAAGATTCCTGTCATTTCACAGTGAGATATCAGCCAAACCTTGCAAGTTCTCTGCAGAAATGATGATGCTCGTTTTACATGACGATCTCTTCTGGCTAAAATAAAATCTGTGCCTGCCAGCTCACGGAGTCCTGAATGGTTACTTGTATATAAATGGGGATCTGTGACTCCCCGCAGGCATGTTTTCCATGGCCCTTCCGGGATTGGTATCTAATTTAAAAATCAGCTCTCTCCCACCTCCGGTTGGGCCCCTGCTGGGAGAAAAGAAAGTCTGCAGGATGGTGCCCTGGGGACCGAAGGTAGGGGGCAGAGGATACCCCTCCTAGCCAGACACAGGAGAGTGCTGGGGGCTCACAGGGCGAAGGAGGGAGCTGGCAGCTTCTCAGGGTTCTATACTTGAAACCCAAGTGGCTGGCCACCCCGAGTTTTCAAACACCAGCAGAGATCCAATTCCGCCTGCTCAGAGCTCTGCTGTGACCCAGTTTCTCTGTGAGGTGGTTTCTGGAGTGGGATCCAAGTGCAGATCTGCAGAGCTGACACGGGGAGGCTCCTGGTATCTGCTGCACCCAGGAGTCAGGGGATGAACCAGAGGTGGAGAAAACCAAGGAGCTTGATGAAGAGGGAGACAGTATGGAAATCTGAGACCTGTACCCAGTGTAGGCATGCTGACTCATTGCAGAACCTGTCCACAGGCCAGGCAGAGGCAGTGTTTTTCAACATGAGGTGCAAACGCTTTTTAAATAAAATGCAATTGAGGGTTCTGGGAGATGACTCAGTTGGTAAAATGCTTGTGTTATAAGCATGAAAACCGGAGTTCCATCCCCAGAACCCACGTAAAAGCTGGGTGTGGTTGTGTATGCTAGTAATCCCAGCACTAGGGAGGCAGGGCCAAGTGGGTTCTTCAGGTTTGCTGGCCCCAGGCCAGTGAGACACCCTGTTTCAAAAAGCAAGGCGGATGGCGAGTGAGGAAGGACACCACACATGAAAGGCAGGCGGCCCCAAATCATACATTCTAGCTAAAAACTGGGTTCTCCCACTTTCTGACTGAGGGACTCCAATAAGTTTCCTATACTCTATGTTCCCAAGGTCCTCAGCTATAAACAATGGGGAAAAACTGAGCCAGGTTTAGAGGTGAGGTCAGGATTGCATAGAATGGGTAGAAAGCACTGGGCTTGTCACTCAGGAAGTGGCCACCATGAACTTCAGGATGGGTCTTGCATGCCCCCCACCCCCATTTCCAATACCATCTTTATATAGAGTCACTCAGAAGCACAAAGTCCCTTGGGAAAGTGTGAGTGCAGATATACATGTGCCACAGCATACATGTGACCATCAGGGGGCAACTTTGCAGGAGTCGATTCTCATAGTGGGTTGTGGGAACTGAGTTTAGGTCGTTAGGCCTGAGTGGCAAGTGTTTTTGCCAGCTGAGCCATCCCACTGGCCCTTTTCAAACATGAGCCTGACACATGAGCCCAGTTACTGCTAATACACCTACACGGCTATGCTAAGTGACAGGTGCCAGAGTCCAAGCATCAAACTGTTGGTGACATCACTGAAACCTCTAAGGAGAGAAAACAAACCTTTGTTGCCAGGGTTAGGGAAGGATCTGACTTCAAAGATGCCCAAGAAAACATGGAATTCTGGGAATTTGGTGATGATTCCATAATTACAGACATTTACTGAAACTCACAGAATGGAACATTTCACAAAATGGACTGTACTCTATGCATATTTTACCACAATAAATCATCCATGTCATCAGAACCGAACTGAACAGAAATATATGGTCTTAAGAGCCCTAGAAAGAAATCAAGTTCATAATTAAAAGCCTTCTCATAAAGAAAGCCTAGAGCTGACAGCTTCACTAATAAATTCTACCAAACTTTTAAGAAAAAAAAATTAATGTCAATCCCACAAAAACACTTTAAAAATGCTAACAGATGAAGAAGTAATCCCCCCATATGACTGCATGGGACCAATACAATGCCTGATATAACGAAGACAACACCAGCAAACAAAAGCCCCATGAAGAGAGCTACAGCAGGAGATGGAGCACAGAACCTCCCTTACCTGTGGCTCTGCTTCTAATTGTTTCAGTTACCCATGTTCAACCAAAGTGTAGAAATACTAGGTAGCCCAGACTGCCCTTGAACTCACAGCAATCCTCCTGCCTCAGCTTCCTGGGTACCAGGATTACAGACACGGTCACTGCACCCAGATCAGAGTGTGTCTTTTTTTTTTTAAATGTGTATGACTCTATTACATGCATGTATGTAAGGGCACCCATGTCATGCAATGCCTACAGAGGGCCAAAGAGGGTATCAGACTCCCCTGGAGCTGGAGTTATGGACAGTTGTTAGCCACCTCGTGGGTGCTAGGAACTGAACCTGTGTCCTTTGTAAGTGTAGCCAGTGCACTTAACCACTGAGCCAACTCTCCAGCCCCAAGAGTGTGTCTTTTAAGTGAAAGAGCAATAAGATACCTTGAAAAAGACAGAAACCACATTCTCATAATTGTCATTACATTACAGTGTTATAATCACTCTATTTTATTATTTACTTATTGTTACTCTTACTGTGCCTACTTTATTAAATTTTTTCCATAGGTATATACATTAAAAAATCAGATTTATAGCCAGGCGTGGTGGCGCATGTCTTTAGTCCCAGCACTTGGGAGGCAGAGGCAGGCGGATCTCTGTGAGTTCAAGGCCAGCCTGGTCTACATAGTGAGTTCCAGGCCAGTTGAGACTACGGGGAGACCCTGTCTCAAAAAGACAAAAAAAAAAAAAATCAGATTTATAGGGTTTGAACCATTGTCATTCCTGGAATCCATGGAGTCCTGGAATTCATCCCCATGTATAAGTGGGACTACAGTATTTAAAACAGGTAATACACATGTCAGCCCTGTAACTCCAGCTACTTGGGAAGCTGAGGCAAGAGGATTGTGGGTTCCAGGCCAGTCTGGGATACTGGGTACATTCAAGGCCAACCGGGGTAACTTAGAGAGACCCTGTCTCCAAACAAATGAAAAGTGGAAAGAAAGCAGAAGAGTACCCTGCCAAGCAGGCCTGAGGGCCTATGTTCAACTGTGGTACTGAAAAAAATAGTAGACCTAGAGTGGATTGTATGTCAGCAATACAAGGTGGATTCACCACTCAAAGCCTCATCAATGTAATGCACAATATTTACAAACAAAATAAAATCTGTAGACATCTCAATAGACACAGAGAAAGTGTAAGATGAAATTCCAGTGTCTATTCATGATAAAAACTCAGCAACCAGCAAACTTTCACAATGTCATGAAAGGTGATTATTTCTATTGCAGAGACAAAAGTAAAATGGTCTTTATGCACCATCTTAGTGGAAATGCTTAGAGGATAAAAGAAGCTACCCAGGTGAGTCTGGAACGCTCAAAGGGTAAACTGCTGCATTTCTATGCACTAGCAATAAACAAAGGGGAAAAATGACAAAACCAAATAATAATATTCAAAACCATGAAACAATCATGAGCGAGTAAGCAGGCATGTCAGGCTTGTGCTCTCACAACTATAAACCCCAGAAGACGGTGGGAGGTGACAACACGCAGACCTCCCATGCCATCCCGGACCAACACGGCTCATGCCACCCTTCCCACATGGGCCTGAGGAGATGAAACCATCAGTCAAAACCCAAGAAGGACTTCAAAGAACAGCAAAGAATATGAAACTGATGGTGCAATTTTGAAAAAGAAGCAAGATTCTCACATTGCTTAACCCCTAGAATTAATGCAAACTCGGTCACCAAGATGGCGCACATGTCACAGGGGCCCTGTGTGGAGTGAGTCCCAATGGAACAGACTCCAGACATGGACACTGGCAATTCCTCAGTACACACAGTGGGAAGGATGAGACTGGTTTTTCACAAATGGGGTTAACAACTGGATATCCATGTATGTGGGAGCTAGTGTTGACTGTCCACAGGATCCAGGATCACCTAGGAGACAATTCTCTGGGCATGTTGGTGAGGAATTATCTAGATTAGGCTAAGTGAGGTGGGAAACCCACCTTACCATGGACAGCACCATCCCATGGGCTGGGGTCCCAGAATGAATAAAAAGAAGAAAGCCAGCTGTACCAGCATTCATCTCTGCTTTCTGACAGAGGACACAATGTGACCAGCTGCCTCACACCTCTGCCGCCATGCCTTCCCCACCATGATGGACTCTATCAGTGAACCTGAAGTCAAGATAAACCCTTTCACCCTTAAGTTGATTTTTTTTTCTGGGTAATTTATTACAGCAACAGAAGTAACTACTATAACATAAAAACAAAGATCTTCAATCTTCAGCTTTTTCTAGAAAGTCTGAGATAGACAAAAGGCCTAAACATACAAGCTAAAACTAACATTTTCAAAGGAAAGCCTAGGAGAAAACTTTATAGCAAGGGGCTGGGCAAAGAAAGCACACACACACACACACACACACACACACACACACACACGCACGCACTCTTTAAAAATACTAAATTGAAGCCAGGCATGGAGGTACACACCTGTAATCCTAGGGTTCAGGGGGTAGAGGCAACAGGATCAAGAGTTCAAGGTCATCCTTGGCTGCATGGAGCTCAAAGCCAGCTTGAGCTACATGAGACCTTGCTTCAGAAAGAACAGAGAAAAGCCATGCACCCCTATAATCCTAGCACTCAGGAGGCAGAGGCTGGCAGATTTTGTGAGATAAGACCAGCAAGCTCCGGGCCAGCTGATGCTATGGGGAGATTCTGTCTCTAAAAACAAACCAAATCTTTTAAAAATTAGTAAACTGGCTGGAGAGATGGAGATGGGTCAGTGATTAGGAGCACTGGCTGCTCTTGCAAAGGACCTGGATTCAGTTCCCGGCACCCACATGGAGGCTTACAATCATCCTAACTCCAGTTCCAGGGAATCCAACACCCTCTTCTGACCTCTGCGGGCATTGCATAATATACACATACACATAAAATATTTTTTTAAATTAGCAAACTGGACTTAAGAGTGAAAAAGTCTGTCCAGTAAAACACATTAATAAATTTTTTAGAAATATATAATTTGAAGAAAAATGTTTGCAATACAAAATCTGACAGAGATTTGAACTTGGAACAAGAACTCTTACAGCTAAAATGAGAGGAATATGCCAATTTAAAAGTGGACAACAGAACTGAATGGATAACTCTCAAAGGAATGAGAGTTATCTCCCAAGGTCCATCACTACAACATCCCAGGAAAATAGCTTAAACTGAAAGACTAACAACAGTAAGTGTCAGCAAGGAAGTAAGTGCATGTGAATCCACAATGGCTTCTGCGTCACTGGGGGAGGTAAAACCACAAGACTGCCATTAAAAATGCTACAGCATTTCTTCAAAGGAACACACATGTTCTTCAAAAGGAAACACACATGTATTATAAAACCTTGTCACTGGAGCTGGAGAGATGGCTTAGCAGTTAGGAGTACTGGTTGCTCTTGCAGAGGACCCAGGTTCAGTTCCCATAACCCACATGGAGGCTAACAACCATTCATAACTCCAGGTTCAGGGGATCCAACACCTTCTTCTGGTATCCACAAGCACTGCACCTATGTGGTACACTTACATGTAAGCTAAACACCCAAAATAAAAAATTTTAAACCCTGAAATTCTACCCCTAGAGTGGCCCCGGCAAGATGAAAACATGACCCCAGGAGGATTTGCCTATGAATGTACAAGGTACTTTTGCATATTACTGTTCTATTGTGATAAAATACACTTGAGCTGGGGAGGTGACTGAGTGGGTTAGACTACTTCTCTGTAAAGAACAAGGACCTGAGTTCAAATCCCCAGCACCCATGTGAAAAGCTGGGCTCTGTTGTGGGCGCCTGTATTGAGGGGTGGAGCCAGGAGGATCTTGAGAGCCTAGTCAAAACGGTGAGCTTCTGGTTCAGCCACAAACTCTGTCTCAAGGTAGTAGAGTAGAGAGTGACAGAGGAAGGTGCACTGATGTCCTGCTGTGGTAGTTTGAATGAGAATGTCCTCCACAGGCTCCAAGTGTTTGGACAGTTTGTCCCCAGCTGGTGGTGCTGTTTGGGGAAGTTTAGGAGGGGTGGTCTTGTTGGAGGAGCACATGACTGGAGGTGGACTTTAGCTTTGCCCACTTCCAGTTTTCAGTGTTTCCTGTGCCTGCTTGACGATATGAGCACTCGGCTTTCTGTTCTGGCTGTCTCCTGCCATGCCTCCCCACCAAGATGGATGCTTATCCCTCTGGAACCATAGTCAAAGAAAACTCTTCTTCTATGTGGTGGCACATGCCTTTAATCCCAGCACTTGGGAGGCAGAGGCAGGCGGATCTCTGTGAGTTCCAGGCCAGCCTGGTCTCCATTAGCGAATCCAAGCCAGCTGCGGATACAGGGAGACCTTGTCTCAAAAAGCCCCCCCCCCCCGCCGAAAAAAAAACCCACTTCTTCTATAAATTGCCTTGGTCCTGGTGCTTTATCATAGCAACAGAAAAGTAACTCATATACAACTGCTCTGGTCTCTTCAGGAGCACACATGGGTGCAAGCACCTGCACACTCATGTGCATGCCACACACACACATACACACACATACACACATACACACATACACACACACACACACACACACACACACACATACACACACACACACAAAACACTTGGCATTAAACTTACCTTAAAGTTTCATTTAGTACATTCACCAATTGCAACGCAACCATCACCAATTTTTGTTTTTATTTGTTTTTGTTTTTAAGACAGGGTCTCCCTGTAGCCCCAGCTGGCCTGGAACTTGCTATGTAGACCAGATCTGCCTCTACCTCCCAAGTGCTAGGACTAAAGGTATGCACCACCATGCCTGGCTTGTAGCTAATATTTTTAACTAGGAAGCATTTTTTTTATCAGCTCAAAAAGAAAAGGAAAGCTTGTGGTTGGGGATACAGCTTAATGATTGGCAGAATACTATGCCTATGTGCAAAAAAAGAAAAAAAAAAAGAAAAAAAAAGACCCTGGGTTCAATCCTCAGCATTAAAAAAGAAAGTTACAGGCCTTGTACAATCAAATAGCAGTTTCTGCTGCTCCATCTCCCCAGCCCTGGTAATTGCTAACGTGTTTCTGATTCTATGGCTTTGCCTGTTCTAAGCATTTCATAAACATGCAATCATGGGTTATGGTATCTCAGCTGTAGCTACTTTTACTTAGCACAGTGTTTCAAGGTTCTTCCATACTATAACATGTATCAATGGTCCATTCCTTTCTATGGCCGACTAATAGTCCATGTGTGCACATACCACAGTTCGCTTACCCACTTCATCACTAATGGACAGACAGGTAGGTTCTTTCTGCCTCTTGTCAATGGTACTATGGACCATGTGGTGAAGTTTTTGTTTTAATCCCTATATTTCCAATCCTTTAGGTACAGACATAAAAGTGGAATTGCTGAGATACAGAATATTTACTTCTGTGTTTAACTTTCTGAGGAAATTTCATTTTGTTTCCCAAAATAGCTGCACCATCTTACATTCCCATTGGTCATGTCCAAGAGTTCTAATTTCTCCACATCCTCACCAGTAATCATCATGCACTATATATGCCCCCTTTATATCAGAGTCATTCTAGTGGGGTGGAAGATGGTATGCCAAGGTTTGTATCTGTATCTCCCTGTGAGAAATGACACCAGGTGTACTTCCACATGCTTCTTGCCATCTGTGTATCTTCCTGGGTACTTGTGTTTACCCATGCTTTGTAGCTATCTGTCCTTCTGTTGTGGAGTTTTATCCCCTGACCCTTCAATAGAAAAGAATCCAAGCATCCACCCACAAGTAAGTGAAGAAACTATGATTCAGCCAGACGGTAAAATGCTGTTCAGTAACAGAAAGATGCAGGGCATGACATACAGATCACACAAGAATCTCAGAATCACTGCGCACAGGGAAAGCAAACAGACACAATGCAGTCTAAAGAGAGTAGCGCTAACCCACATCTGCAGTTTTGCTTCCTGACGGTTCAGTCACCAAGTCAATCATGGCCCAAAAATATTGAATAGAAAATTCCAGAAATAAACAGTTCATAAGGTTTAAGTTGTACACCATTCCAAGCATCAGGAAGAACTCTCACTATCCAACTCTATCCTACCAGATCCGTGAACCATCCTTTTCTCCAGTGGCTCCAAGCTGTGCACTACTCACCTGCTGGTCACTTAACAGCAATCAGTTCAGTACTAGATCAACTCAGTATCCCAGGGCTGTGGGTCACTATCCATCCCTTATCTCAGTTAATAATGGTCCCAAGAACCACAGCAACTCAAAGGGGCCAAAGAGAAGTTGGAAGATGCTTCCTTCAATCAAAAGGGGGAAAGCTGTGGCTGGAGAGATGGCTCAGTCAGTAAAGTGCTTGCTGTGCAAATGCAAGGACCTGTGTTTCGATCCCTAGCACCCTCATAAAGCTGGATGAAGTGGCTCACGTCTGTAATCCCAATGCTGGGGAAGCAGTTCCCTGAGTCTCAGTTGCCAACCAGTCTAGAAGAAAATCAGTGAGCTCCAGGTTCAGTGAGAGACCCTATCCCAAAATATAGGGTGAAGACTGATAAGAGGAAGACATCTGATGTTGACCTCTGGCTTCTACACACACGTACACACATCAGCATATACATGCACACACATACAAACACACACGAAAGTCCACCAGGTGTGGTGGCTCACACCAGTAAATTCTAGTACTTGAGAGTCCGAGACAGGAGAATTGCCACAAATTCAAGGTCAGCCTGGGCCTTTTTAAAAGATGAGACCATATCTTAAAAGAGGGGGGGGGTGGTAAAGTGACTGAGATTTACAGCACAATAAGGTATTTTTGGAGAGAGACAAACACAGGCCGCACTCTGGCTGAACAAGTAACTGGTTTCTTGCAATGGGGTAGGGAAAAAAAAAACCAAAGCATTTAATTAGAATTCCAGGCAACTTGTACTTTTTACTTTGTACAAACCAGTGCTGGACACTGCTTTCCGTTGCCCCAGCTTCCAGCTCCCTGGCATACTTTCCAGTATAAAGGAGGGCAAGGGAGGGCAGGCTCAGGCAAGAGTGCCAAACCCCTGAGACACTAATTCACCATCATGGCATCTGCCCGGTCCCCTCTGCTGCTGGGGGTGGGTGTAGATCAAGTTCAGAGGTGGATAGCCACCCATCCACCCACAGACTGACCACCTCACATAAGCATCATCATTGCAGACCCTTTCTTTAAAATGGATTTGACAACCACAAGAACAATTCCACTGTAGGAGACAGAGGTACATGCCCGACCAGCATGGATGGTCCATCCTGTCTCCTCTCCTCTGCCTGCTCAACACTGTCCTTGCAGACACACATTTGCATTCTATATACACAAGAGACAATTTCCATGCATAGGTGACTACATGTATGTGTGAAAACAGAACCATTTCACAAATCATGTACTGCAGTAAAGGTGAGGTTTGAAGCAAACCCTTGACTAGCTTCATAAAATAAGGGATCAGCATGGAGGGATCTGGCGTTCCTCCACTATTACTAACTTTTCATTACAGAGTACTTCCAAAGGCTCACACAAGAGACCCAAAGAGAGTAGTGAGCCCAGGGACCCTCACTCAGACCCCAACCTGGCCTCCCAGAGATAACCCCAACTCCTAGATCTGGGGCAGACCCCAAGCACTCCATAGTGTCCTCTGCCACATTCACGGTAACACAGCCACACTGTGGTCATAAAGAAGGCCTTCACACAGCCATTCACTCAGCAAATGTCTATCTCACAGGCAGCCTAGCTCTGACAAGATCACAGGGGGATCTGACTGAGAACCTGACTGGAGGTTCTAGGAAACCTACAATCTCGAGGCACCTCTCAGAAGCAGCCCAGGGGAGGGGTGCAGTCACAGTTCTCATGGACAGTATCTGGGAGTTTAAACCAAATAAAAGGACCCTGTCTACAGAAATTGGAGTGGGGCTGCTGTCCAGGCCAGGGGCTGCAGCAGGAGATATGTCCTGGTCTGGTACCCCAGGTAGATGGCAAAGGCACTCAGGAAGGGAAATAGATGACAAGCAAGCCCCCAAGAACAAAACTGTCAATTGGAGGAGATCTTAGCAGACCACCAGAGAGTGCCTGTTCCAGCCTCCCCCTGGCAAGGGGCTGAGAACTCAGGGGACTGCCTGAGAGTGCCCGGATCCTGCCTCCACTTGGTGCCTTTGAGAGGGAACTGGCACTGATTCTAACCACTCCAACAGCTATCAAGGTGCCTGAAAGCAAATCCTGAATCCATCACTCTCAAGTCCAGCCTTGGCAGACAAAAGAAAAATGAGGAGGAACCCAATAGAGGGATGTTTTTGGAAGCTCTTGTCAAGAAATTCCAATGGATCCTCATATGAACATTTGAAATTTGCCCTGTTCTGACTTTTTTCTAGTTCCCTGTCTAGAACTTGTAATGATAATTATTCTTGCCTTTACTTCTTCACGTCTCCTAGTCATGATTCAAGGACTTTCTTTTCCCCTACAGATAAGAGTTATGCAAGTTGGGAGTGTTTTAGATAGACCCACTGAAGGGGTACCCCAATTGCCTCACCCTGCATCCCTGTTCAGTGTGGAAGAAGCCAGAGTGGTCTGCATCCCGATTCCCTACTGGCAATTCTGGTAAAATTTGGTAAAAAAAAAAAAAAAAAAACCTCCCTTCAGAGGATGGTGTGATGAGAATAGGAGGTAGAAATTGGCTGGGCAGTTAGGGTAAAAAGACCCCAAAGAAAAGTAGCCAGTTTCTTGGCTAAAAGTCAAAATGTCCTTGGGCCTCTTAGCAACATACTCTGTTCCAAAGGCCAAAAATGTCAAAAATATCTGGGAGTTTTTATCTAATCCTTAAAAGATTTTAGGGTTACCTCTTCGGAGGGGGAATGTTTGAATAGCAAAGAGCCCCATTTAAAAAAGAAGAAGAGAAGAGGAAGAAGAAGGAGGAGGAGGAGGAGGAGGAGGAGGAGGAGGAGAAAGGGTACATGAAGTTATCATAAAAAAATGATGAGGAGATATAGGAGGAGTTGGAGAGGAGGGAGTGGGCATGGATTTGATCAAAACACCTTATATGCATGTCCAAAATTCTCAAGAAATTATTTTTTTAAAAAAACAGTCAACTGGATCTTCCAAAGATTACCTGTGTTGATGCAGAGACATCATGGCGTCTGCTCTAGGGGAGGCCCACCAGCTCACCGCTTGGCAGAAAGGTCAACAAGCATGTCTTAACAGATCTCTACTTCTTTCTGCATCTCCTTTGGGCAGAGGAGTTGCACAGAGATCTAGAAAACCTCTCTGGACACATGCACAAGAACTTGCCTGATCAGCCCAGCTTTGGGCCATGACTTTACCCAGGGGCAGCCATGCTTTAAATTGAGATGGTACAGACAGGGTTGGCCAGGCTGCAGCTGCCAAGCTCAGGATGGTCCTGAGCCAAGGGAACAAAAAGGACCCTCCTTCACTGCCTAGGCCTAGGTGCCTCTCACAGGTACCTTTCACCATCTATAAGGTCCTTCTGGAATTTGTCACCATTGAGAGAGAAATAAACTAGGTATGGTGGTATACACCTGTAATCCCAACTCTCAGGAAAGTGAGGTAGGAGGATCACGAGGCTGCTGACAGTTGCTTTTCTCCAAGTGGACCACCCTGGGCAATCAGTTCTATGCATGCTGTGGTTCCCTAGGAGCTGGGAATATGGGGGAGTAGGGTACCTGAGCAAGAGGACTGGGAGGTACCTTTCCAAGGGTGCTCTGAACCCACCAAATTCTAAACAGGAAGGGGAGAGTGCTTTAAATGACAACAATCAGAAAACAATTCCAAGTGCCTGTCTAAGATACTGTACAGCTAACCCAGAGATAATGGGGATGCCCTGGGTGGGGGTGCACAGGTCCTAACTCCAGCCCAGGGACTCTGGCTCCAAGCTCACGCCACAAAATAAAGGAATCAAGAAACTAAGGCCACTCTCCTGACCCCACCCAGCCCTCCCAAGGCAGGCTCCCTTCAGAAGCACACTGAAGGGCTAGAGAAAACCATTGATCACTGTGATGCATTATTGATTGGGCTGGCCATTAGTACACATTCCCCAGCACCAGCTGGCCAGCTTTACACCACTCCTGGGGTGGGGAAGGTCTCACTGGATACCATCCATCCAGGGCATGTACAGAAGAGCAACTGTCCACAAGTGTCCACAGTGTCTCATCAAAGACACTGCCCTGGCCCCAGACCCTGGACTCCTGCCCTTGCCATACACCTCAGACTCCAGCCCTGCCAGGGCTCCAGTCACTCAGGGAGGGGTCTCTGCAAGGCTATGCTTTCAGAAGATTAGGACAGTCAGGAGTGGCTTGGAGTCTATGTCTCCATTTCAGAGGACAGGCAGATTTAAACAAACCCATCATGGTGAGACATCCCCCATTCCAGTGCTGGCTCCAGGTCTCACAACACAATACAACACAAGGAAAGGCTCCTAGGCAAAGCTGCAACTGGGTACAGGCGATGTGCTTTTATTTCTTTGTTTCACTGGCTATTTGGATCAGCCAAAGTCATCAGTCTGAAGGTCGGAGGACAGTTCTTGCTCACACAAACATCCGCTCATCCTTTCTCCTTCTCAACAGATGATCACTCTGACATGATGTGCACAGACACCAACGGTCAAAGTGACAATCGGATCTTTATAGTCGCTACCAGGATCTTCCCCAGCACTGGCCAAGGCTGCCTGCTTCTGGAACACTGTAAACATTCCCAAATAACCTTGCTGGGCAGCCAGGAGGCAGGTCCTCTACCAGGGGCACATAGAAAGTGACAAGCTGCTGGTGTCATTTCACCCCCTGGGAAGGAAACTTCCGTTTAGTAGTGCCTGGTGGATGGAAGAGTAGGGTCAGATATCTGGCCACAGGCCCTGCGTCCAGTGAGGGATTGGCCACCCACGGGCCTGGGTTGTGCTCAACACACTGTGGTTTTTAAAAACAAAAGCAGAGCAAGTTCATGTGGCAAACTCCCCAGAATGCTGGTACCAGCCCTCCACATGCCTCATTTGAAGCAAGACTCCCCATTCACCCACCCGCCTCCCAAGAGACTAAATGGCATAAATAAAGAGGACAGCTACGTGCTCAGCTCTGTTTTCCGCGCCATGACTGGCATAGCTCCAACAGAGCCAGCCCCCTGCAACTCACCGGGAGCCAGCAACAGGTGCAGCCCGAGCACAGGCTTGTGGTTCCGGGAGGCTCTAGAATAACGCTGCCCGAATCTTCCAGGGAGCTACGGCCTGGCAGCGCCCAACCCACGGCAGTGGCGACCTCGCCCCCGCGGCCCTGCCAGCCGCACCTGTCTGAGTGCACCGCGCCACATCCGGTGCACCCAAGCCAAGGCCTCCGAGACCTAAATAGAAGCCGGCCCGGTCGGGGCTGGGAGCCAGGCTAGGGGCGCGGGCCCTGGCAAGTGGGCGCGTCCCAAGGGGCCAGCTCCCCAGAGTCCCTGTCCTCGGGGCCTGGCCCCGCGTGTCGCGATTGGCTGAGCCCCGCGTCCCCGCTCCAGAGCAGCCACCTGCATGGCAGGGCCCGGCGAGAGCAGAGAAGGGAGGTCGGGAGGGATCGCCGCCGGAGTGGGACTGCAGAGGGGGATCGAGGATGGGGTAGGAATGAGGAGGGGGTCCGAAGATCCGGGTGGGAATGAAGAGGGGGCTCGAGTGATGTGGGAAGGACCTCGGGAGGAAGCTCCAGGAGGCGCCCCGAGAGGGGTCCCGGGAGGCCCGAGGGGTCGCAGGAGCCGCTCCTGCAAGGGTCCTCGGGTTGACCGCGAGGGCTCCAGGCGTCACCTCCCCGGAGGGTCCGGCCTACGCATGCACCTGCCCAGCCCCGGGCGCGCTCCTCCCGCGCTGGCCCCGCCGCTTACCTGGAGCGCGCGTCCCGCCGGAGGCGTCTCTCTGAGGGGCCGAGCCCTGCCAGCTCAGCGCCAAGAATGGCGGCGGCGGTGGTGGCAGCAGCGACGGAGGCGGAGAGCCCAGGGAGGCGGCGGCGGGGAGGCCTGGCTGAGCTGGATGCTGCGGCGAGGGCGCCGAAGCCGGCGCTGGGACGAAGTGCGCGGGGCAGACGCGCACGCCCCTCCCCCTCCCTCCCTTCCCGCCTCTCAGATCGCGGAGATAGCTCTGTCAGTAAAGTGCTTGCTGTGTTGTGTGAAGACCTGACTTTGATCTTCCCAAACCCGCCTAAAATCCCCAGGCATGGAGGTCTACACTTATAATCAAGTGCTGGGGATATGGAGAAAGGCAGATCCCTAGGACTTGCTGGTCAGCCAGACTCACTGAATCAGGAAGTTCCAGGCCAATGCAAGACTCGGATTGAAAAACAAAAACATGAGGGACTGCGGCTAAGGAGCCACAGCTGGCATCATCCACTGGTCTCTAAATGCATGCACACACATGTATATGCACACCCAGGTGTGCACCCATTCCCTCTCTCCCTCTCTCTCTCTCTCTCTCTCTCCACCTTCCTTCCCTCCTCTCCCGGCCACAGCCTGAGGTCCTGGTTTAGAGGCTGCCCCCTACCCTTTCACCCCTTTCCCAGTCTTCCTAATGAGTCAACTTGCCCTTCTAGGTTCTGAACTGACTCCATGCTTCCCAGCCTCCCCCAGACCTCCAAGGTTTCCTGCACCTCAGGCTACCCTGGGGTTTTGGCTTTAGAAAACGATCCCTTCCCTCCTCTCCCGGCCACAGCCTGAGGTCCTGGTTTAGAGGCTGCCCCCTACCCTTTCACCCCTTTCCCAGTCTTCCTAATGAGTCAACTTGCCCTTCTAGGTTCTGAACTGACTCCATGCTTCCCAGCCTCCCCCAGACCTCCAAGGTTTCCTGCACCTCAGGCTACCCTGGGGTTTTGGCTTTAGAAAACGATCCAGGCAAATCCTTTGAGGTTTCCAGTGCAAGGTTTGGGGAGCCCCTCCTGAGGTCCCATGCCAACCTTTTGTTAAAGGTTCCATGAAGCACAGGATTCCCTTATGAGTTACAAATGTAACTCATCTGGGGCTTTCAAAAGTTGGTGCAGGGACTGGGGAAGATAGTTCAGTCCTTAACTTGCTGAGTTCCAAGCCCCAGAACCCACTTTAAAAAAGACCTACATGGTGGTGCTTCCAGCCTTGGGGAGGAGGATACTGGCAGATCCCTGAAGCTTGCTGGCCAGCCAGCCTTGCCTAATCAGAGAGAACTGGTCCCAGCAAGAGACCCTGTCTCAAAAAACAAGGGGAGCAACACCTGAGGAACACCAAGGGTTGATCTCTGGCCTACACACACATATGCACCTGCACACACATGCACCTGTACACACACACACACACACACACACACACACACACACACACACACACACACACACACATACTGAAGCCCCAGACTGCATCCCTCCTGCCCTGGCTGGAAGGAGAAATGATCTTTTGTTCACAGAGTGACTGTCCAGGTGGGAAATACTGCCCAGAGTCACATTGCCTCAGAAGGGAACCCAGTGCCTAAATGAACCAGCCAGAGGTCCCCCAGGATGTGAGTCAGGGGCATGCCTTCCTGAATTAACAGAAGGCCATGAGGGACTTGAGCAGAGCTGAAGCTGTGTAGAAGGCCGACTGCTGACAGCAGTTAAACTGAGCAGCTCCTGAGATGGAAAGTCTGAGGGTCAGGAAGCTTCTCCAGAAGCAGTCAGCCTTTCAGCACCCTGGCTCAGAGCAGAACTGGCCTACCAAAGGTTAAGATGTCAGAACTGGGGCCAAGTGTGGGGGGGTACCAAGTGTGGGAACCCATTCTTCTGTCATCCTTCTGTCTTTGCTATGTGGGGGCTCACGACTCTCCTAGAGGACACTGGACCTAGAATCTGACAGAGCTCAGCTTTACTCTTGGTTCCTTTACTTCCAAGGTAACTTTGGGCCTCAGCTCTCTGTTGTTCCCCTCTTGAGAAACAGGTGCTCGGCCTTGACAGGAGGTTTCAGGAACATGACCAGAAAGGAGTGGGTAGGGCCTGTGGTGCTGCAAGCTTGTAGTGCTGCATGCCCATGTTCAGTGCTGGCGACTGTAAAGGGAAGAAGAGAGGGCTTCCTCTCCAGTGTCTCTTCCCATTCTAGGTGTTGGTCTACCCTTATCATTGTCCCAGCTGGATCACAGTGCAACAGGAACAGATTGGGCTCAGGTGCATGTCCCAGGGAGGAAGACACCCCTGGGATGTAGACACATAAAAATGCAAGTACTACGGACAGGATACAGAAGGGACTCTCCTCTGTTCCTCCTGGGAGGGGCACATCTAGAATACTGTTCCTTTGCATAGTGTCTGTAGCAGCCACCAGCATGTGGCAGGGGACACACTAGGAGTCCAGCACCAGATAGTGGGATTCATATATCTGCAAACTTCCCAGAGCCAAAGGAGGACGCTGTAGGATTGTGAAGGGCAGGATGACACACAGGTGGCTTTATGCCTACTGAGAACACTTTCTGATGGATTTCTGTGCCTGCTTCCCTTACAGGAGCCTGCCCTTTAGGCCCAGTGTCTAGACAGGCCCAGGGCCACCTGGGAACCTGCTACAGAGGACTGCAGCTGGAGAGCAGGCAGGGGTCTGCAGTGAGGCAGAAACTTCTCCTGGCTTTTAGCCACATGACAGAGGACAGCCCAGAGCTCAGTAGAGACGATGCTGTGGCCGTCCTAAAGCACACTGCTCTAGCTAGCATCATGGAGCCTTGAACTGTTCCTAGTAAGTGCAAGAATAGGTAAATAAGATAAACACCTAATCATTCTACAAGCAGAGCCTGCAGAACAGACCCCAAAGCATCCCAATATGTCTTTATTGTTGGCATTTTATTGTTGCATGTTTTGAATATATCTGTAAGATAACAAAATGAACCCCAATCCCACTGCACCCTGACCCACCTACCCTTCCCTCCAACATTAGTTTCAAGTGCATCAAAATGCCAGGTTATGTGATGATTATATTTTCCTGTCAGAACATTGCCACAGCCTGTGTCCCAATGAGCAAAGCCTCTCAAGAAACAAGATTTGAATCCCATATGAGAAAGAATCTTTTTTGTTTTGTTTTGTTTTTTTGCTCAGGGTCTCACAATGTAGCCCCAGCTGGCCTGGAATTTACTATATAGACCAGGCCGGCCTCAAACTCACAGAGATCCACCAGCCTCTGCCTCTCTATAGCTGGGATTAAAGGTGTGCACCACCATGCCAGACATGAGAAAGAATCTTATGTGTGGTAGCGTTAGCAGCACAAATCAGGCTTAGCTTGGCCTGTCCTCTGAGCATATATACAGAGCCCTGAGCATCCAGGTTTCTGCCTCACAGTGTGAGGCAGCAGGTGCCATGGCTGGCTGTAGGCTGTGTCTAGTCATCCAGGTGGTGGCATTGCCATCCCGGGGGAACTGCCTAGTGTAGTTTACCTATGTAGCCACATCGAAAAGAGAAATGGGCCCCTGGAGGAGTTGACATCTGCCTTAGCAAGTCTGAGGGTTCTTTGTGGAGTGGGTTGTTCTGTGGATGTGGTTATGCCTGTATGTGGAGGCCAGAGGACAACTTCACCTAGAGTGTCATTTATCAGGAACCATCCGTCTTTATTTTATTGTTTGAGACTTGGTCTCTTACTGGCTTGGAGCTTGTGATGAGCCCCAGGGAGCCCCAGGGATCCACCCAACACCCCCAGCATTGGGATTATTATAAGCACACTTTACCACACCAATTTTGTTTTTATTAAATGTGGTTTCTGGGCCTCAAACTAGGATTTCTACGCTTATAAGGCAAGCACTCTATCAACTGAGCTATCTCCACAGCCCCTGGGACCATGTCTTTCAAATGTGCTCTATAGCATAGGGCAGTACCTCCACTGTGACCTACATGGGCAGCTGCTGATAATGTGGCAGCTGCCCCCATCCTGTCCCATTTTCCCCCCACCCCAAAAGGCCTTTCCTTACCAGTTACTCCTGGGAACCCTCTGAGGCCTCCAGATGTTCCTGGTACCCCTTCTGTGTCCCCACTGTTGATTCCTGTGACACCCCCCCACAAGTTATGAAGGGCTCTTTCCCTAAAGCCTTCCCAGGGAACCTTGGAACCACCCTAGCAGAAGAATAAATTAGTATCTGCTGAGCCACTGAGACAGCATGGCTGTTCTCTGCCCCCTGCCCCCTGCATCTCAGCTGTCAAACCAGAGTGCTAAGTCTGATTCAGGACTATAATCAAGCCTTCAACACACTCTTACTGCTTGCACTCCCCACATCCCTGAGTGTGTATGCAGCATGGGTTAGAGAACTGTCCTTTGTCATCTTCCAAAGAGGCTATGCTTTGTCCCCTGCAGACTCGGGAGAACTGAGTCAGAAAATGTAGGACGGGACAGGAGGCTGCTGTGCAGCCTCTCGCCAGGAGCCACCTCTGTGTTGGCATTTTCTCTTCTGACCTCCAAAGCAACTGCCGCCACCAGCTGCCGGCACTACAGGGCCTCCCTGTACTTTTTGCCTATTGTCTGACACCCAGCATCACTTCCTCCCCACACACCCCAACAGAAGTGTATATCATCCCCAACATCTCTCACCTACCGTCAGAGCCTATGTCAGCTTCCACTAAAATTGTTTCTGGGTGTTTTTCTCTCTTCTCTAAGCTACTTTTGGAGTTTCTCTAGTCTGGCAAGGTCTGAAGGCTTCTCAGAATGATGTTTTTAACCACAGAAAAACAAACTCAGGCCTAGAAGAGAAACCAATATCATGGTGAGCCAGTCATCCAAACTTTGTCAAGCATGATCGGTTCATGTCTTCATGGGCCGCAGGTCCTGGAAGTCACTGTTGTGAAGGCATGACAAGACTATCTGCACTTTCAGTCCTGGGGACGACTGGCATCTGGGAGCATTCGACATAGGACTGAGGTGACTAGTTTATGATTTTCAGTCTGCACAGATCCTGGCAACAAATCCTTTAAGTTGAAAGTTGTAGGGGAATTTTCAACTCTCTTTTTTACTATCTTTTATTCATTCTTTGACAATTTCATACATATAAACAATGTATTTTGATTACAGTCACCCTTGACTCCCTCCCCATCTCCCTCTGGATAGATACCTCCCAATACATTCCCCTTTTATCACCCCCCTATAATTGAGTCCATTTGGTGCTGCCTACTGGAAAGCTGACTGATCTTGGCTTGATCTTGTGCAAATACCCACAACCTGCAGGGAGTTCATGAGTGAGACCACATGCCTCCATTGTCATCACTAGGTCTCCCTCTTCCCTCCTGTCTCTGTCTTTGCCTCTCTCTCTCTCTCTCTCTCTCTCTCTCTCTCTCTCTCTCCCTCTCTCTCTCTCTCTCTGTCTTTCTCATTGGCTCTGGTTCTATTTAGTGGTTGGTCCTTTTCTGTCCTGCTCAAGGCCACTGGCAGAACAGATCTGAAATGTTGATCACAGGGCTGGAGAAATGGCTCAGTGGTTAAGAGCACTTGCTTTTCTTGCAGAGGATCCAAGTTCACTTTCCAGCACTGTAACTCCAGTTCCAGGGGATATAATACCCTCCTCTGGCCTCTTCAGGCACTGCACACATGTGGTGTATTTACATATATGCAGACAAAACACTCATACACATACAAGAACAAAGAAATCAAATTAATTTTTTAAATGTTAAAAATGTTGATTGCACAGGCTTTCTTTGTGCTGCAAGTCTTGTGGTGTGAGGAAAGTTGGGCAACTCCATCATTAGCTAAGTGAGTATGTGACCAGCCAAAGTTTATGGTACTGAGGAAGGGAAAGCAGAAGCAGATGTCAAAAATCAGAAAACTGCCAAGCACACTCTAGTGTAACCAGTGCTGTTGCAGATGAAGTGGAAATATGCTTGTGTGTCAGAATATCTGAAATTAGACTGGCATGGCAGCTCATGCCTATAATCTCAGCACTTGGGAGACTGAGGTAGGAGAATTGCCATGAGTTCAAGGCTAGCCTAGGCTACAGATTGAGACCATGTCTCAAAAAATTAAATTAAATTAAATTAAAAATCCTCAGTGTTGGCAAAGATGCAGAGGCAGCTAAGACTGTGTATCACTTTTTTAAAATTTTTATTTATTGTTTTTATTTTATGTGTATGAGTGTATTGCCTGCATGTATGTGAGTGCACCCGTGTCGTGCAATGCCTCAGAGGTCAGAAGAGGGCTTCGGATTCCCCTGGAACTGGAGTTAAGGATGGTTTGTAGCCATGTGGGTGCTGGGAATCAAACTCGGGTCCTCTGCAAGAGCAGTCAGTGCTCGCTCCTAACCGCTGAGCCACCTCTCCAGCCCCTGTGTATCACTTTTGAGTGTGAAATGTCACATCCACTTTGGGAAAACCCTAGCAGCACTTCCAAAGCTTAACACAGAACTGCCTTAAGACCCAGCAATTCCTCTACTGGATAAATATCTAATAATATTGATTACATATATTTGCCAACAGACAAAAATGATAATGCTCATAAAAGCCTTATTTGTTGAAACTCCAAATTCAAAGCAATCCAAATGTCCATCAATTATAGAAAAGCAACCTAGTCAGCAATTCAAAAAACAATAAACTAAGTGAATCTTGCACAGAAGCGCCCTCGTGCTTTATAATTCTGTTCATTTGAAGTTCTAGAACAGTCAAATATACCAAGAAATCAGAACCACAGTTACACTGGGTGTCCCGATGTGGAGAAAGCATGATGGCTTTGGGTAGTGTTTACCTTAGAGCGTGCATGTCGAAATGCATTGAGTATGTTGATGCATTAGTTAAATGCATTGAGCACGTTAGTGTTTGTAAGTTCTACTTAAGTAAGAAGACATAAAAATGCAAAGGAATAAAGGAAAGCACGATTAATTAAAACTGCTGGCATTCTTCACTGTCAGTATCAGCCCTGCTCCATGCTTCGTATTTAGATTTATCATAGAAACATCAAAAATCCTGCTGGGGCAGGGGTGGTGTTGAAGAGACGGCTCAGCAGTTAAGAGTCCTTGCTGCTCTTCCAGAGGAACAAACAGAGTTCAGTTCTCAGCATCCTCCTTGTTGGGTGGTTCACAACCAGCTGTAACTCTAGCTCCAGGGACTCTAACACCCTCTTCTGGAGGTGCACCTGCATTCGTATACACATACACACCCATAAATAAAAAATCAAATAAGTCTTTTTAAAAAGCACCCTGCTGGAGGTTAGGGTGATAGTTCAGTCAGCAAATGCTTGCTGCTCAAGCACACGGATCTATATTTGATCACCCAGAATTCACGTTAAAAAACAAAACCTAGGGGTTGGGAAGGTGGAGACAGGGGTTGGGAAGGTGGAGACAGGAGAATCCCTGGGGCTTGCTGGCCAGCCAGTCTACCCTACTTGGCGCGTTCCAAGCCTGTGAGAGACCTTGTCTCAACAAACAAGGCAAATGGTACCTGAGGAAAGATACCCAGAATGTTCTCCTGGCTGCCACAGTATTGTACACACACACACACACACACACACACACACACACACACACACACACACACACACACACACATCCACAGGCATACACATACACACATGCATACACATACATACAGGTACATACACATATCCTACTGGAGCAGGAGATGTTTGTGGCTGCTGTGTGCATAGTATGGTGTCCTCCTTTACAGTGAGCTTCAGGGATAGAGGAGTATATTCTAAAATAATGGTTAACATATGTTATAGTAAATATGTAAACCAGTAGTACAGCTTTTGTTTTATTTTAATGATTTTTAAGAATGTTATGTGTATATATGTCTGTGTGTGGGTATGCACATGTGAGTGCAGGTGCCCATGGACACCAGAAGGTATTGGATCCCTTGGAGCTGGAGTTATAGGTGGTTATGAGCCACCCATTGTGGGTAATGGGAAATGAACTCTGGTCTTCCATAAGAGCAGCAAGTTCTATTAACCACTGAGTTGTCTCTCCAGCCCTGTGCTGTAACTTTTGTTATTATAAGACATTCTGAACTGTACATAACTGTGTGTGCTCTACTTGTACAGAGCAGGCAGCATGATGGGGTTTTCATGACTGTGACAGAGACAGTGTTACTGTGTGTCCTAGTTTGTTCTTCATTGCTATGACAAAACCCTCTGACCACTACCAACTTGGGGAGGAAAGGGTTTATTCAGCTTACATCTCCCAGGTCGCAGTTCATCAGGGAGCCCAAGGTAGGAACTCAGGGCAGGAACCTGGAGGCAGGAGCTGGAACACAGGCCATGGAGGAATGCTGCTTACTGGCTTGCTTCCCTGGCCCCTGCTCAGCCTGCTTTCTTATGCAACACAGGCCCACCTTCCCAGGGGTGGCACCACCCACAGTGGGCTGGGCCCTCCCACATCACTCATCAAGAAGATGCCCCTCAGACATGGCCACAGGCCAGTCCAATAGAGGCAATTTCCCGACTGAGGCTCCCTCAACCCAGGTGTGTCAAGTTGGCACTAAAGCTACCCAGCACAATGTGTGATAGAAATCTCAGCCCCATTTCAATTTCGGGCATATGTAGCCCATCATCAACCAAATCGTCACAATGCAGCAGGTGGCTGCAGTGCCAAACACTAAATCTGAGCGTCCTTGCTTCACTTGTGGGTGATTTCATTTGTTTTTACACTGTACTAGTGTTCTGCAGAGAAATAGACTAGATGAGAGACGGAGACAAAGACAGAAAGAGACAAAAAGATAGGTTGATTATTAAGGACTGGCTCACATGACTGTAGATGCAAAGAAGTCTAATGACCTTTCATCTGCTGGGAACACAGGAAGGCCAACGGTGCCATTTTCTCCAAGTCAAAGGCCCCGGAACCAGGGGAACCACTAGTGTAAGCTCCAGTCCACAGGTAGAAGAAGAGCCATGACTCAGGTCACATAGGTAGGTGGGAGCAGGTGGTTTCTCCCTTCTGCTTTGTTCTATAACCCTTGCATGCCTTGGGTGAGGCCCACCCACACTGGGTTGTTTTGAGTCTCAAATGCAAATGCCAAGTTCATCTGAAACACCCTCATAGACACACCCAGGAAGAATGTTTAGCTTGGGCACCATGAAGCCCAGTCCAGGGCACACAGCAAGTTTCCTCATATCTACCAAGTAAGAGAAACAAAGCCCTTGCTCACTCTGCCTGTCCTCCCTATTCTACTTATCCTTTTCTTTTTAAATTACATTTTTATTTCATTATTTATTTATTTGTTTTAGTGTGTGGAGGTCAGAGGACAACTTGCCAGCGTCTGTTCTCTCCTTCCACTATGTGAGGCATGGGTATCAAATTCAGGTTGTCAGGCTTGGTGGCAAGCATGTTTACCCACTGAGCCATCTCCCGGACCCCACCTGCCCTTTTCTACCCTCCATTTCTCAGGATTTTTTTAAAAAGACAGGACCTCCCTGTTTCCTCTGCTGACCTGGAATTCACTATGTAGACTAGACTGATCTCAAATTCATAGAGATCTGCCTGCCTCGGCCTTCTCACTGCTGGGACTGAAGCCATGTGCCATACCCAACTCAAGACATTATTTTTACATTTTGAAGTTTCCATATACATGAACGCGAGTTGATTTAAGAATCATGTGATTACCTGTGTGAGGTAGCAAAGCCAATTCCAGGCAAGGATGTGGCATCCAGAGTCACTGACTCTGCCCCTGAAGGAGGACATCCCTAGCCCGAAAATCAAGAGCATCTATTCCTATCTCTATAGCTGAGCTCTTCAACAGCTACCCAGGCCCAAGCCACCCGAACCTACCCCCCCTTTAGACTGAAACAATGGGGAGATGGTGAAACCTTTAAGAGGTAGGGCCTCATGGAAGGGCTTTAGGACATTAGGGTGAAGTCAGCCTCCAGGAGATATGTGGAACCCTGGCCTTCCTCCTCCTCTACTCTACCTCTTTGCTCCCAGGCCATGAGGTAAGAAGTTTTACTCATCCACATTGTGGTGGTTTGAATGAGAAGTGTCCCCCATAGGCTCAAATATTTGAACACTTGGTCCCCAGTTAGTGGTGCCATTTGTGGAGAGTCATGGGATCTCTAGGGCTTATAGTGTTGCTGGAAGAAGTACATCACTGGGGATGGGCTTTGAGAGTTCACAGCCTAGTCCCACTTCCTGCTTGCTGTCTCTGCAAGTGCTTGAAGAAGTGAGCTCTTGGTTCCCGCTCTGGCCACCTGCTGCCGTGCCTCCCCCACCATTGTGCACTCTCCCTCTAGAACCATAAGCCCAAATAAACTCTTTCTTCTGCAAGTTGCCTTGGTCATGGTGTTTTATCACAGCAATAAAGGTAACATACACACATGCTCCTGGGCCCTGATGTAGCTTCCTCATGTCAGGTTCCAAATTCCAGGATCACTCACTTGATCATGACCTGAACCCATATAGCAAGTCAGAAGAAACCTTTCTTCTTCATAGTTAATTATCTCAGGCATCTCATTATAGTAATGAAAAGTTGACTAACACACTGCCATTTGTCAGCTCCTCAAAATTATACCACTATGGAGGTAAACAAACACCTATTCAACCCAGACAGGGCACCAACAACAGACAAGTAACAATTCCACCAAAGTCCAACTTGGTGAACCTATGAGTTTATTGGGCTTAACTATAGGAGCATGGGTGAGGAGTTACAACAACAGTATCATTGAAGTCTCACCTCAGCATGAATGACAACTTCCCTACAACTGTATAAGTGGAGCCCTCCCTCCTTTAGTTAACTTTTCACAGTCAATATTCTCCAGCTTCTCCCTAGACCACATGCATCTAGGGCAGAATTAGTTGCAACTAGCAGTGGGTGGGACTCAGGAGGGAATGGGTGGCTGGAGTCTCAAGTGAGGTTCTAGTGACCCTCCCCAGTCCCTCCTTCGTTGTGGTAATGGCCATTATGGTTGGGGGACAGCATTCCACAATAGCTAGATGGACAACGCTTTGATGTTCACATTCTCGTTTGCCCAGGTTCCTAATGCTTTCTTCTGAGCACATATCTTCACCCTGATTAGGAACCGCATCAGGAATGGACGCACCTCCTGCTGTTTGAGAGCCCCATTTCTTCTGGTAGGCATACTTCCTAGAGCCCACCACCTTCCTGCTCCCTTCTGACCATGGGAGGACGGTGGGCCCGATGTCCTTCTGTCCCTGTCCAATCTGCTTCTCCTGTGTTGGAGCTCCTGCTCCATGGACCCATCGTCACCTCATTTTGAAAGAACTCCCCCATGAGTCCTGGCAGGGGCGTACACTGCAGGTGCACTGAGTGCCACTGCCAAGAAGCCCGGGGCCAGCCTCAAACTTAGAGCTTTCCTGGCCACCTATGTTTTTGTAACTTCTGGAGCTTTCTCTTGTCTCTGGTGTTTTGAAGTGTCCTGACACACCCTGGGTGGGTATACCCTGGATGAGTGTACCGGATGCTAGCTTTCTCACTGTGGGTAAAGTGTGCTTTTGTCTTTAGTACCATTAACCTCCTAATTCTGTTGTTTCTCCCTGATGACTTGACTACAGCAACTCATGTGTGTGCACTTAGACCTATGGTGACACTGCGCTAAGCATGTGCAGACTTTGGGGTTCAAGTCCCTTAAAAGGCTCTGAGCTGGGAGATGGCTCAGTCCATGATATACCTGCCTTGCAAGCATGAGGATCTGAGTTTGGTTCCCAGAACCCAGGTAAAAAGCTGGATATGGGGGTGACTTGTAATTCTAATGCTGGGAGTGTGGGGGACAGATACAAATGCCTTGGGCTCATTGGCCAGTCAGCCTAGACTACTCTGGAAGCTTCAGTTCCTAGTGAGAGACACTGTCTCCAAAAGCAAGGTGGATGGCTCCTGAGGAGGTTGACCATTGGCCTGCACACATACTGGAGCATATAAACATGCACACGCACACACACACACACACACACGAACATGCACATTTGAACATGCACACATGAACATGCATATACCCTTACATGAATGTGCACACATAAAGCATCATATATGGGGCTTGAGGGATGGTTAAGAGCACTGACTGTTCTTGCAGAAGACCTGGGTTCGAATTCCAGCACCCACACGGCAGCTAACAGCCCTTTGTAACTGCAGTTCCAGGGGATCTGATGGCCTCTTCTGTCCTTTGTAGGCATTGTATGACACAGGTTCACTTGCATACATGCACATATAACACTCGTACACATAAAGTAAAAATAAATAAAACACATCATATGCATATGGACACGCATAATATGAATATTCACACAAACACATGTATGAGCATGCACAAATTCACATGCATGAACACATGAACACATGTATATACCTATGAATACATATATTAACACATATGAACATGTACACACATATGGACACATATATGAAAATGCACACACAAATTGGTGAGAACTAGACAGTGAACATGTGCTTACCTCCCACTAATCCTACCAGGGGTATGTTGTCACACCCCTGTGCATCTGAGCCCAGAGCATCCAGGACTTAATTCATCTCATGGAAAAATTTTTTCTGAAGTGCAGACTTCTCAGTGCACACCCCTTAGTTAATTTTTAAAGCAGCCTGTACGTTAGCCCGGAAGACTTCAACACCTCCAGTGTCTGAGGGGGCTGATTTGTGATAACAGGACACCCCCTCTGTTTCTGGAGTCAGAGAGGTCCTCTCCGTGGTCAGCTGTGCTGTTGTTCCCCTCCTTCCTCTCTCTCCTCTGAGTTTTCCCAGCAGTCTAGTGACTCTTGATGGACTGCTCATTTTCAAGAACAAAGACTAGAGCTGGCCTACCTAGGTAGCTGGCTTGGTCTATTCTGTGGTCTGAATATACCCTACAAATTGGCATTTTTCAACTTTACTGCCAACAGGATAGATAGTATTAAGTGGGCCTTCATAAAAACTCTTGGCAGAGCCTTCAAGGACGGGATTACAGTTGAAGGAGTGGGTTCACCAACTTCCATCATTTCTATCCTGTGAGACGGCACAGCAACACACTGGAAACAGGGAGCCTCCTCCAGGCACCAAGCCTGCTGGGCCCTTGACCTTGGACTTCCCAGAACTGTGTGTGAGAGAGTTAACTTCAATTATTTATAAACTACTCAGAATCGGGTATATTGTTACAGCAGTACAAATAGACTGAGACAGCCTACCTCTGTCTTTGAGCTCGAGGGTATGTTTTCTCCACAGGAAATGATTCCTGGAACTAAGAGTACAGAAAAGCATGGAGCAGGTTGAGGACTGTGGGCTTGGTGTGAGTTTGGGGGGTGAGGCAGGGAGCTGGCTATGGCCACTGGAGAAGGTGAAATGATGTGATGTACTTATCAATAGCTAAAACTTCCATGTCCTTATGGAGTAGCAGAAATGAAGCACAAAAAATGTTTCTTTTTATTCTTGAAGGATAGGGAAGGCCCATCAGAAGCTTCTTGCTTTCATGTGCTGGCTGACTGTTGGTTTACTGGTGTGGACTGAACAGCAGCCAGGCTTCGTCATGATTACAGCCAGCCCCACCCTCAGCTTCTCCATCCTTTTGATCAGGTGCACAATTGCCTCTGAGGTGAAAAGTGCTGCCTTCTCTTGAAGCACACCAACATCAACAAGGTTGGCCACTCAAAGGTGAGGGGTGCTCCACGTGGATCATGCTGTCCCTGGGCTCTGCTGTGTCCCCCATCATTACCCTGTCCCCTGGGCTCCAGAGACAGTCTTCATGGACTGGAAACTGTGATAGGCACCATACAAAGTGCTTCTGGGTTCTGACTGGAGCTTTTGGGCCCATGAAGAAGTTTTAAAGCTATCGTGTGTGTGTGTGTGTGTGTGTGTGTGTGTGTGTGTGTGTGTGTGTTTGGAGGCCAGAGCTCAACACTGGGGGTTGTTTCTCAGGTACCATCTACCTTGATTTTTTTTAAGAGAGGGTCTACCCCGGGCCTGGAGCTCACTGAGTAGACTAGGTTGGCTAGCTGGCTATCAATTCCCAGGGATCTGCCTGTCCCCTCAGTCCCAGCTCTGGAGTTCAAGTGCACCTCCATGCCTCAATTCTTTTTCTTTTTTTTTTGGTAAATTTTTATTAAATTTTTGTGTATTTCATACAGAACATCTTAATCAATATTAATCGTCTTCATACCCCCTTCCCCACTGGCACCTTCCCATAACCCCCCACCCCATTGGAATGCATACTTTTGTGTTAAGGCCTATGTATCAAGTTGGTGTTCCCAGACATCCTTCAGTGCAAGTTCATACACTGGGGTCTAGGCAGCCCATCTAGAGTCCCTCCCTTTAATAAGATCAGCTCTTCCTCATCCAGTAGTAATCAGCTGCCCATAATTCTTCAACTAAGATTGGGGGTTGTTGCCCATTTCCACAGTTCTGTGCTGGGTTTTTGTCTGAGTTTGCATAGGTCTAGTGTATGCTGACACCATTGCTGTAGGTTCATGTGAGCAAGGTCCCAGGAGCCTGTAGGACTCTATTTCCATATTGTCATACACCTCTCCCCTGGCTCTTACAATCTTTCTGCCCCCCTCTTCCTAATGGTCCCTGAGTCCTGGATGGGTGGAGTTTAATATGAGTCCTGTCCAAGGACCCACTCTCTGCAGACTCTTACTCTCCACACTTTGACCATTTGTGACCTTTTGTGTTCCTGGTCCTCTGTTGCATGAAGGAGTGTCACTGATGAGAACTGAGGGATGCATTAATGTCCTTTTTACTCCCCCTTATTCTATGTTCCGTGAGTCTTACATGTAGAGATTGCATTGTAGATGTGCCACTTAGGCTTGGGTAATTCACAGAAAATGTCTGTGTATGACTAGTTGTGGAACTCTGTAATAGTCTCTGTTGCAAAAGAAGATTCTTTGATGACTGGTGACTGGGATACTTGCCTGTAAATTTGAGGATCCATATTTTGCACGTAGTAAGGAATTACATTTGTCTAGGAATGTGATAGCCCTGTGGTTTTCTCTAAGATCTAAGACCTCTACAGCCATGTGTATTTGGCTGTGTTTACAGTACCACACATGAGTTTCCTCCCATTGGGCTGTAAGTCCAATTAGGTAGCTGTTGATTAGCCCTGAGATTAAAGTGCCACTACTGCACCAATATCATTTGCTGTACCAGCCATTAATGTGGCTATCACACCTTGAAGCTGAGGTTGGACCAGCTTGTGCAGTGCTTTCCAAAGCTTTGAGAGCTAGCCTTCAGGAGAGGTGACTTTCAGGTCAGTTCTAGCTCCATTGCTTCAACTCCTGTATCCCATCTTCAGCAATAGGGTCTTACCTTCAAGCCCTGGGAGGCAATCAAGGGCTGTGGCAATAGCCTATGTAATTTTTGGAGTCTCTTGGACCACCCTGGCCAACAACTCAAAGGAAGGTTTCTCCTGTTTGGCACTGTTTCTTGTTATGTAGCCTTTAGTCATGCCCAAATTTTTTATGTGGAATCAAACTCAGGTCTTCATGTTTACAGGGTAAGCACTTTACCAACTGAGGTATCTCCTTATCCCTCAGAGTTTTTAAAATAAGAATTTCTTGGCTTATTTTTGTGGTTTCTACATGTTTTTTAGACATAATATGGATGGCTTCATTCCTGTTGTGTTTATAATTATATTAATTAAACACTCCTAATACCACTTAATGATTCAAACAGACATGCCAGGCGAAACTGGAGGTCTGTTTATTTGGTTGTAAGCCTCAATCATACTCTTAACAAGATGAGTCTTGGGGTCTAAGCTCATACAAGTCAAGAGAGGCACCTTCTGTTTGTCCCTGTTCCTCCTGTGTCTCAGTCACAACCCTGAGTGTGTGATCTCAGCTCCATCCTGGCTCTCTCTGGGGCCACAAGCATGTCACCAAAGGGCTTTCCTATGAAATTTTGAGAGTTCAGAAGGTGTTCATCAGCTTTCCATTACTATGACAAACTACTTGAGATAGTTTGAAGGGAAGGAAGGTTAATTCTTGGCTCATGGTTCAGTCCATAGTTGCTTGACCCTATTGCAGCACAGTACCTCTAGTTAGGAGTTTGTGGCACAGGAGGCCTGTGGAGGGAGAGAGACAGGAAGGGGCTTTCAGCCCCCACTTCCCATGGCCTAACTTCCTCTCCCTAGCCCTCACCTCCTAAAGCACCACCAGTACCACATGGAAGACTCTTACACATTACCAAATTCAGCTGCCAGCTTGAGATGAAACCTTGGGCGCTCTAGACCACAGTTAGTGTCTGGACCCTGAGAAAATACTTCCCAGAAGATTTCACCTTAAGGATACTAGTCTCTTATTAATCACAGCTGACTTTTCAGCCCCAGCTCACCAGCACTGATTGTCCCAGCAAAGCGCAGGTTTCACTTCCACAGATTCATCACATGAAAAGCCCGACAGAGTCTTTGCTTCCCTCTGAAGCTTCACCAGCCAGGTCTCCATCAACCTGCATTTATCTCAATGTTCTTATCTTCCAAGCTCCCACAGAACAGCCCATTAAGCTCTGAATACGCACTGTTTTTTCTAACCCAAAGCTCCACACACTTACACAATCCTCCCCAAAACCAACATGATCAGGTTCATCACAGCAATTATCTCACTTTCTGGTACCAATTTCTGTTCTAGTTTGCTTTCTGTTGCTGTGATAAAACATTGACCAAAAGCAACTTGGGGAGAAAAGGATATATTTGACTTACGGTTCACAGTCTATCATCAAAGGAAGCCAAGGCAGGAACCCCGAGGTAGAAACTGAACCAGAAACCACAGAGGAATGCTGCTTATTCCTTCCTGGCTGGCTAGCCTAATTTTCTTATACAGACCAGGGCACCTGCTCAGGAATGGCACCAAACACAGTAGGCTAGGCTCTCCTCCAAAAATTTGCAATTAAGAAAGTGCCTCACAGATATGGCCATAGATCAATCTGATGGAAGAAATTCTTTAATTAAAGTTCCCTCTTTCCATATGACTCTAGTCATATAGAAAAGTCAGGACTGGTGGGTCCCACTCCTCACAGACATTTATTCTAAGAAACAGCCACCCAACCTTTACCACCCTGTCTTGAAGCATGACCAGTTGTAAATGTTTCCCCAGCTTGCTCATCCTTTGCTTCTGCTTCTGTTAATATGCTTGCTGCAAGAATTTCCTACTTATGGCCATAGGACACACAGATGGTCTGTAGCCTCTAGTCACATAGGCTAACATGTAGACCTGCCCACCAATGAGGATAAAAACTGCAAAGAAACTGAAACCAGGACTCGAGTTTTACTGGAGAAAACTCAGCTTGAGTCAACCAATATAAATACATTCTTTCCTGATTTCTCCATTTTGTCTCTAGTGCCTTCTCTGTGCATGGCAGTTTCCCATTACACTAGTTTATGTAGAGTTGACAATAACTAACCAGAACATTTCAGTTCCCAGCACCCGCATGATGGCTAACAATGCAAACTCCAGTTCCAGGTGATTTCGTGCCCTCTTCTGGCTTTCATGGGCATTGCATGCATGTGGTGCACTTACATACATGAAGGCAAAACACTCATAGACAAACCAAAAATAAATACATAACATTTTAAAAAAGACAGAACAGTGACCACATAAGTGAGGGTACTCAAGGGTGCTAAGGTACCACCTGAGGTCTCTATGGGGTCTAAAGGAAGGAGGAGTTTGGGTACTAGGGAGTGTGAGCTGAGTAGTTTTCTATTTTGATTGACAGGCTGGGATTACATAAATCTTTGCTCACTGTGCATGCCCTTTCCCATAATGCATCTGATTTTAATCATTCACACGCCAAATTATGCATAGGCACAAATAGGAGATTCTCCCTAAATAGGAGATTCTCCCTAAAAGTTCACTCTGAAAACAAAGTTTGCCTTACTGTTCATGCACTCAAAACCAGTTCAGGCTGGATCAACAACCCACCTTCCATGAACATACTTAACTGGAGTATGATTAACTAGGATCTGTCTAAATTTGATGGTCATTAAGGGGTAGAGAAATTATTTCATTGTTCAGAGTGGAGTGTGCACATAGCTCAATGGAAGTGAAGGTCCTAGATTGTTAACAGGTGGCTAAGTGCACTGTTCAGTGAGTGGTTTGTGCACACAGTACAGGTAGGTGAGAACCTCAGACTGCCAAGTGCATTAGATGAGTGTGTCCATTGCCCAAACCAAGTGGAGTCCCAGGTTGCTAACCTATTCCCTGCACTTGCCTGTCTCAGACCAGAGGCCAGCCAAAATCTAGTAACTTGCCAGCCTGGATGAGATCTGCCATAGTTGTAAGAATGTTGGAATTCCAGTCTCTGGAACTAGTTAGAACTCCTGCTTACTGCATTCATATGTTTCACAAGCTCTGGACTGCTTCTGATCCTGAAGAGAACAGTGCTCACACCTGGGCTCCAGAGTTGTGCCCCGCCCCCATCCTCTTGAGGCTGCCCCTGAAGCCTTGCTGGTTTCTGCACTTCATGTTGATACTTGCAATGGCTTACATTTGCGCTTTGGGAAATGGGAACCCTAGGAAGGGCCTGGATGCATCAGCACAGATGCATACACCAGCCACTGATCATATGGCCTCCCAAGCCACTCCTTGTCCTGGCCCAGGGCCTCCACCCTCAACTCCCAGCCCTGTGCAAGATGAGCATTTCTCATAGGTACCTATCTCTCCTCCAGAGAAGAAGTGACTCCACCAGAGCAAGGCAAAGCTACTTCCTGCTTCCAATTTCCTGTTCCTCTACGCCCTGCTACTCTTCTCTGTTTGAGGGGAACCGGAATGAGCCCCCTTGCTGCCCTTGTTTTTAGCTACTTGCTTTCAGCTTGCTCTAAAAATAATTCGGGGGGGGGGTTAGCATTTTGCCATAGCATATGTGCATATTAATACAGACAGTAGTTCATGCTGTCAAGCACAAAAACAAAAACAAAACAAAAAAAGTACCTGTCAACAATTTGACAAATGGGGCTGGGGGGATGGCTCAATAAAGTGCTTGCTGTGGAAGCATGAGGACCTGAGTTCAATCCTTAGAACCCACATAAAAAGTTAGGCATGGTGACATGCGCTTATAATCCCAGCGCTGGAGAGGCAGAGACAGATCCCTAGGGCTCACTGACCAGCTCAGCTTTGCCCGTTTGGCAAGTTCCAGACCAGTGAGAGATTCTGTTTCAAAAACTAAGGTGGGTAGATAGTACCTGAGGAAAACCAGCCAAGATTGACTGCAAGCCTCTGCATGTATGTACATACACATGCACATATACATACACACCTGCATACACACATTCATATACATACATGCACACACACCCCTGCATACAAACATCTGCGTGCGCATGCACACGCATGCACACACATATGCCCACACATACACAGAGTCATTCATCAGGTGTCATTTCCTCCGCTGGGCCATTTTTATTGCTATAATAAAATAATTGAGGGTAGGTCAAGTATAAAGAAAAGAGGTTTATTTAGTTCCTAATTTTGAATGCTCAGAGTCCAGTATTGGCAGCCTTATCTGCTCAGCCTCTGCCAAGTTCCTAGTAGCTGCATCACACCGTGATGGATGGCATCACGGTGGGACTAATCTCATGTTGAGATGGCCAACAAAAGGACCAACCAGGATTCTAAAAGATTAAGGAAGATCTTCTTTGAGGGTAGGCAGTCAATGATCTAATGACCTTCTTTACCAGGCTCCACCTCTTAAAGGTACCACTGCCTCTCACACTGCCACGCAGTACCAACATGTAAAGCCTTGGGCAACAAACCACAGCAATTTCTGAGGACTGAGTCTCGCAGTCAGACTGCACCTACCCTCTGTTCTCCAAGTGTGTGGAGGCAGTTTGCTGCATTCCTGTTCTTTTGTTGGTGACATGGAGCAGGTTCCTGCCTTCCTGCACTGACCCTCCCGAGGCCTCCTTTCCAAGGCAGTCCAGCTGATGGTCTTTTGTGAACCTCAGAAAATCTTCAGCATCTTCAGGGGTGATGGTGTTACCATGGTGATGTGTTTGCATCTGAGGATACACATATGTTCTTATTTGTGGGGGAAGAAAAGACTGGAAGAAAAGCTTTGAAGACCCAACACCCCAGACAAAAGCATGTTCAAGCAGGGCCCTCTAAGAAGTGCAACTCCTTCCCAGGCCTCAAGGAGTCAGCGTTCTGGGTACTCAAGGCCCTGAAAGGCCTTAGGGAACAAAAATCCAAATGATAGATAGCAGGGTCCCTTGTTCACTCAGTCAGGCCCTTGGGTGACTAAAAGGTCAGAGACAGGAAGGAAAGATGCAACGTAACACAGGCCAGCAACAGTGCCACACAATTAAATGAAAACAAGACGGAAATATGAGCACCATAGTGAAAATAGATCTGTAAGCTTAAAAACAAGCAAACGGGGCCAGTGAGATGGCTTAGCAGGTAAAGGTGCCTGCCACCATGCCCGACAACCTGAGTTTAACCCCTGGAACCCCAGGGTAGTAGGAGAGAACTGATTCCTACAGGTTTTCCTCTGACTTCCAGCTGTGCATGCAGACATATATACACAATAGATGAATGAATGAGTGTATGTAAGTGTACCTGTGTTGTGCAATGCCTGCAGAGGTCAGAAGAGGCCATTGGATCCCCTGGAACTGGAGTTTCTGTTGTTAGCTGCTGTGTGGGTGCTGGAATCTAATCCAGATCCTCTGTAAGAGCAGCCAGTGTTCTTAACTGCTGAGCCATCTCTCCAGTCCCAATGAATGTAATTTTTTAAAATTAAAGCAAACCATCTGGAGAGATGGCTCAGCAGTTAAGAACACTGACTGCTCTTGTGGAGGATCCAGGTTTGATTCCCAGCACTCACATGGCATCTATGAACCATTCTTAACTCGAGTTCTAGGAGAATCTGAAGCCCTCTTCTGACCTCGGAGGCATTGTACAACAGGGGTGCATTCACATACATGCAGAGAATACACTCATATACATAAAATAAAAATAGTAAATACGCTCTGCTTCTCTGGGCTGCACGGCCAGCCAGCTTGTTTCCTGGATGCCAGGGCTAAGCGCTCCACCTGGGGCCACCACTGCTTCCTGATCCCTTGTATCCAGGCGGACCCAGTTCCTTCTCCAAGGTTCCTGGGAGCCCTCTGGGCCTGGTCCCGCCCTCACCTCCTTCTGCTTCCCTGGTTCTGTACAACCCCACCCACTCGCCTCTCTCCATGGGTAATTCGATCCAGTCCTTTGTGCCTTGACTCCCCCAGCCTCATTCACCCTCCCATCTCCCCCACTCCTCTCTCCTCCTAGCCTGGGTCCTGTCCCATTCCTTGTCTTGGTGCCCCTGACACCTGGGGAACCATCACTGCTTCCTGTTCCTTTGCATTCAAACCAACCCAGTTCCTTCTTGAGGTCCCCAGGAGCCCTCTGGTCCTGGTCCCTTCCTCACCCCCCTCTGCTTCCCTGGGCTGCATGGCCACCAGCCTCTTTCCTGGACACTGGGGCTGACCTTTTGGCTTCCTGATCCTTTGCATCCAGACCAACCCAGCTCCTCAGTGCTGTCCCCAGGTGCCCTTGGGGCTGCTTCCCAACCCCGGCTTCCTTTGCATCTCTGGGTGGCACAGCCACCAGCTGCCCCAGACCAGCATCTTTCCTGGCCCTGCTCCCAGGCCGGTCCATCCCCCAAATTCCTGAGGCCAAAATCTTTCCTGGATGGATACAGACCTTAGAAGAAAGCCTGAGAGCATCTGATCCTCATCTGACTTTGACATCTATGGGAACTCCTGAAGACAAAATCAATCTGACCACTCCAATATAAAATCAAAAGAGAGAACTGGAAACTTAGCTTAGATGAACCAGCTTTTTATGCCCAAAAAGTAAACCACAAAGACACAGTTCATAAAAAGAAGCAGACCTAAACTTGAAGGCTTGAGTCTCACAAGAATCAGAAACTACAAAAGAAATTCACGTGTCAAAATCAGGGAGAAAAAATAATAACATCAAAAACCAAAATAGCTTATCCTCACCAAATACCAATAGTCCTCTAGAGGAGTACAATGAGAATGCCCTAGAGATAATGTAGGACATGGAACTCAAAAGAACAACTATAAGCATGATAAAAGAATTCAGTGAATTTAAAGAACACACAAAGAAAGAAATCAAAGAACTGAAGGAAGATAGGAATAGAATTTTGAATGAATTCAGAAAAGAGTTAGAAATATTGAAGAATACTCAGGCTGAAATGAAGAAGGAAGTGAAACACTCAGTAAGCCAATTAGACATGACAGGAGAAAGCCTCACCAATAGGATGAACGAAATGGAAAACAGAGTATCAAGACTGGAAGATAAAGTGGACGAACTAGACCATTCAAGCAAAGATTATGAAAAATTTAAGAAATCAAAAGAATAGAATGTGCAGGAATTGTGTGACATCTTAAAAAGACCAAACTTACAAACCATAGGCATACAGGAAGGAGAAGACTCCCAAGATAATGGCATGGACCAGATCTTCAACAGAATTGTAGAAGAAAATTTCCCAAAATTAAAGAAAGATATTCCCATACAAGTACAAGAAGCACATAGAACACCGAACAGACAGGACCAGAAAAGAAACTCTCCATGGCACATCACAGTAAAAACAATAAACGTACAAAATAAAGAGACAATACTGAAAGCTGCAAAAGAGAAACAACAAGTCACATATAAAGGAAAACCCATTAGGAAAGGAAAGGCCACCAGAATCACAGCTGACTTATCAATGCAAACTATGAGAGCCAAAAGAGCCTGGACCAAAGTATTTTCAGTTCTAAATGACCACGGATGCCAACCCGGATCATGATACTCAGCCAAAATGTCTATCATAGCTGAAGGGGAAAGAAAAATTTTCCATGACATAAATAGGCTGAAAGAATTCATGTCCACAAAACCAGTCTTTCAGAGAGTTCTTTAAGCAATACAAAGAGCTGAAGAAAGGAACAACGGTATTCAAAGGATGACGGAAAGAAATTCAATGAAGGTATCACTGTGGAAATGCATAGCTATATCAAGAATGTGAACAGAAAAATGACAGGATTCAATGTACATCTTCATTAATAACTTTAAATATCAATGGACTGAACTCTCCAGTCAAAAGACACAGATCAGTTGAATGGATTAAGAAACAAAACACAACTTTTGGTCGTCTGCAAGTAACTCATCTCACTTTCAAGGACAGGCACTATCTTAAGGTGAAAGGATGGAAAAAAATATACCAAGGTAATGGTACTAAGAAACAAGCAGGCATTGCAATTCTAATATCTGACAAAATAGACTTTAAACTAAAACTAATCAGAAGAGATAAAGAGGGCCACTTCATTCTGATCAAAGGAACAATAAATCAAGAAGATATTACAATCATGAATATATATTCACCAAGATCTGGTGCACCCAACTTCATAAAAACAATGTTACATGACAAATGAGTTGGGATTAATCCCAACTCATTAATAGTAGAGGTCTTCAATATCCCACTGTCTCCATTAGATAGGTCAACAGGGCAGAGAGTTAACAGAGAGACATCTGAATTAAACAATAACATATATCAAATGGACCTAACAGACATCTACTGAGTATTCCACCCAAGCACCAAAGCACATACTTTCTATTCAGCACCCCATGGAACCTTCTCCAAAACTGACCATATACTGGGGCACAAAACAAACCTCAACGAATACAAAAATCTTGAAATAATTCCATGCATTCTATCAGACCACAGTGCAATAAAGCTTACAATCAACACCGGAAGAAGCCCTAGTCACCACATGAATATGTGGAGATTAAACAACACACTCCTGATTGATGAATGGGCCAAAAGAGAAATTTAGGAAGAAATAAAAGTATTCCTGGAACTAAATGAAAAGGACAATATGACACAATGATATGCTGAAAGCGGTCCTTAGGGGAAGTTTATAGCTCTAAGTGCCTACATAAAAAAATCGGAAAGAACACAAATAAATGACTTAACATTGCAACTGAAGACACTTGAAAAGCAACAACAAATGAAACCCAAACCTGTTAGGGTTCCAAACAGCAGCAGCTTCCCCCCCCTCCCCAACAGGGACCTACAGATTTTGGAGCCCGAAAAAGGGAACTTAGCTGATAAGCACCTTGACCCTTGAAGTCAAGGGAAACAAACTCTGCTGAGAAGCAGCCTGCCTTTCCTCTGACCTCCAAAGATAGGGTAAGCAGATTCTACCTGATAACCAGAGATTTTTGAAGCTGTTTTTCTCTTTTCTTAAGAGGGAAAAAGTAAACACTTCCAGACCCTAATCCTACCTGCTTTTCCTGCTT
>NW_008356465.1:349996-350549 GCF_000622305.1 Nannospalax galili
CTTTGTACACCCTAAAGCCCCCATATATAAAGTCCCAGCTCGCAGCCCGTGGGCTGACATCTTTCCCTTCCCTTCCCTGACATCTTTCCCTTCCCTGAGGGAAACGTGTCCCGTGTGAAATAAAGCTGTATCCCGCTGAGAATTCTATCTGTGCCTCGGTGCCTCCTCCATCCGCGCTCGCTCTCTCCCAACATTTTTACCTATCAAAACCCAGCAGACAAGAAGAAATAACAAAAATCAAAGCAGAAATTAAAGAAATCAAAACTAATAAAACAATACAAAGAAACAACTAATCCAAGAGCTGATTCTTTGAAAAGATAAACAAGATTGACAGACTGCTAGCCCAGTTAACAAAAGAAAGAAAGAGCACCTCCAAATCAACAAAATCAGAGATGAAAGGGTAACATCACAACAGACACCAGAAAGATACAGAATATTATAAGGGAAGACTTAAAAATCCTGTATGCTACTAAATATGAAAACCTAAAAGAAATGGATGGATATCTAAAGGCATGTGAAATACCAAAAATAAACCAAGAACACATTAACAGCT
>NW_008356465.1:350810-353595 GCF_000622305.1 Nannospalax galili
GATGCAAAAATTCTCAACAAGATACTTGCAAACCGCATACAGACACACATCAAAAAGATTATCCACCATGGTCAAGTCAGCTTTATCCCAGAGATGCAGGGATGGTTCAAGATAAATAAGTCAATTAACATCATAAATCATATAATGGGCTCATAGACAAGAACCACATGGTCATTTCAATAGATGCAGAGAAGGCCTTTGACAAAATTCAACATGCATTTATGTTCAAAATCCTAGAGGGAATTGGACTGGAGGGAACAGACCTCAACATAATTAAAGCCATATATAACAAACACACAGCCAACATCATTCTAAATGGAGAAAAACTGGAAGCATTCCCATTGAAATCAGGAACCAGACAAGGCTGTCCACTATCTCCACTTCTCTTTAACATAGTGCTTGAAACTCTCGTAAGAGCAATAAGAGAAAAGCAGGAAATTAAAGGAGTAGTAATTGGAGAAGAAGAGATCAAATTATCCCTTTTTGCAGATGATATGATATTATACCTACAAGACACCAAAAATTCCACCAGAAAACTCCTAGAAATTATTAACACATTCAGTAAAGTGGCAGGTTACAAAGTTAACTACAAAAGTTTGTAACCTTTCAATATACTAATAACAAGCAATCAGAGAAAGAGCACATGGAAACACTCCCCTTAAATAAAATACCTTGGAATAAACCTGACCAAAGACATTAAAGAACTCTACAAGGAAAATTTTAACTCTTTAAAGAAAGAAATTGAGGAAGACATCAGAAGATGGAAGGACCTCCCATGCTCATGGATTGGAAGAATTAGTATTGTGAAAATGATCATCCCACCAAAAGCCATTTATAGATTCAATGCAATGCCAATCAAAATGCCTGTGACATTTTTCACACAATTGGAAAACACCATCCTAAGATTCATATGGAAGCACAAAAGACCTCACATAGCCAAAGCAACCCTGAGCAGTAAGCAATACCACGGGGATAACTATACCAGATTTTAAGCTGTATTACAGATCTATAGTCATAAAAACAACATGGTACTGGCACAAAAATAGACCCATAGATCAATGGAACAAAATTGAAGACCCAAATATGAGTACCCGCAATTTCAGCCACCTGATATTTGACAAAGGGGCCAAGAACATTCACTGGAGGAAAGACAGCATGTTCAGCAAATGGTGCTGGCAAAACTGGATCTCCACCTGTAGAAGAATGAAACTAAACCCCTGTGTTTCACCTTGCACAAAAATCAATTCCAAATGGATCAAAGACCTCCATGTAAAGCCTGAAACTCTGAAACTGTTAGAAGAAAACATTGGCAAAAACCTAAATGATAGGGCTGGGCATGATGGCATATGCCTTTAATCCCAGCTCTTGGGAGGCAGAGGCAGGTGGGTCTTGTGAGTTCTAGGCTGGCCTGGTCTACATAGGAGTTCCAAGACAGCTAGGGCTACAAGGAGACCCTGTCTCAAAAAAGACAAAAAAAAGCTGGGCGTGGTGGCACATGCTTTAGTCCCAGCACTCGGGAGGCAGAGGCAGGTGGATCTCTGTGAGTTCAAGGCCAGCCTGGTCTACATAGTGAGTTCTAGGACAGCTGGGGCTACAGGGAGTCCCTGTCTCAAAAAAAACCAAAAAAAAAAAAAAAAAAGCCCAAACCCTAAATATATAGGTGTAGGAAAGGATTTTCTAAACCGGACATCAATTGCTCAGGAAACAAGGTCAAGAATCAACAAATGGGACCTCATTAAACTAAAAATCTTCTGTACATCAAAAGAGGCAACCAAGGAAGTGCAGAGAAAACTCACAGAATGGGAGAAGATCTTCACCAGTGACACATCTGAGAGAGGTTTAATTGCCGGTGCCAGCCGGCCAAGACGGACAGTACCTGAAAGGGGGAGTGAGGATTGAAAGAAAAAACAAGAGACAGAAAAGATACGTGGGAGGGCTGTCAGTAGAGACTGCAGCCCAGGTTTATTTCAGCTCTGCCTTTTTATACAGAAGAACTCAATTAGTTTCAACAGCTGTTTTTCCCACCTGTATCTGAGGGTCAAGGAGAGGTCAAATACTTGTTTTGTGAGATCCACCATATAAACACATTCCTCCTGATTTGGCAGATTAGGTACTGGTGTGTAGAACACAAACTCAGTAAACAAGCCTGCCACAGCTCAATGTACATAATGGACTGACAGCTCCCAACAGAGGGAGCTTCATTAATGAGAACTGAGAAATTCATTATGTCATTTTCCCACTTGTCCTATGTTCTGTGAGCCTTAGGTGTTCGGGTAGCATTGTAGATGTGCCAGTTAAGCCTGGGTACTTCATAGACAATGTCTGTGTGTGGCCAGTTGTAGTACTCTTTAATAGTCTCTGTCTGGTGCAAAAGAAGCTTCTTTGATGAGTGGTGACTGGGGTATTTGTCTGTAAACATAAGGGTATATATTTTGCACATAGTAAGAAATCATATTAGTCTAGGGATGTGACACTCTTGGAGTTTTCTCTAAGATCTATGACCACTCTAGCCATGTGTATTTGGTTATGTATACAGTACCACACTTGAGTTTCCTCTCACTGAGTGGGCTTTTAGTCCAATTAGGTAGCTGTTGATTTTCCCCAAGATAAAAGTGCCACTACTGCACCAATGTACTGTGCTAGCCATTGATGTGGTTATTTGGTCTTGAAGCTGGTGTTGGACCATAGATTGATGTTTTCCCTTGGCATCTTCAAGGTGCTCTCCAAAGCTATGAGAGCTCGCCTTCAGGTGAAGTGGGTTCAGGTCAATTGCAGCTCTATTGTT
>NW_008356465.1:357179-357578 GCF_000622305.1 Nannospalax galili
ACATTGGGAAAAACCTACAAGATATAGGTATAGGAAAGGATTTTCTAAACTGGACATCAATTGCTCAAGAAACAAGGGCAAGAATTGACAAATGGGACCTCATTAAACTAAAAGGCTTCTGTACATCAAAGGAGGCAACCAGGTAAGCGATCAGAAAACCCACAGAATGGAGAAAATCTTTACCAGCGACACATCCAAAAGAGGTTTAATTAATATTCAGTGTAATGAATTCAAAAAACAGAATCAAGACAAGAAGCAACTCAATTAAAAGATGAGCTAAGAAGCTGAACAGAGAGTTCTCAAAAGAAGAAGTAAAGATGGCTATGAAATGTCTTAAAAGATGTTCAACATCACTAATAATTAGGGAAATGCAAATTAAAACGACTTTAAGATTTTATC
>NW_008356465.1:358284-365459 GCF_000622305.1 Nannospalax galili
TTTATCTGAGAACAATTGGTCTTTGCCCAAGATTTATCTACATGGCACACAGTAACTAAAAGTACCAAACTAGTGGAACTAACCTTCTTGGATGTTTAACAGACATACTTTGAGGTCTATACTAATTTGGTCAGAGGGACATAAAGGACACTTTTTGCTCCTTGCCCTCCTAGGTTGACTAGTTCCAGGGGACTATGAGCATCTCTCAAAATGTCCTGTAATTGTGGTGGATCACCTGTCCTTTTGATCAAGGAGGCTGAGGAAGCCCCACGAGGTGGACATGAACCAGTGTCCAGTCTACAAAGAGAAGGGTCAATACAGAGGAATCATTTCCTCCATGCTTCCAAGTGAAGCCAGCCATGGTCAAGTAGGACCTTTAACTTATCATCACATAGGTGGAGTTGGTAAAAGAAAGGAGCCAGGGGAACAGATCCTCAAACAACCTTAAGAGTAAAAATAAATTGGTTTATTTGGGCCAACTGTATGGCCTTAAAGACCCAAAAGGAAAGTATAACCAAAGATTAAAGGGGCCAATATAATTTTTTAAGAGTTCATATGTTTAGCTAAAGGCTAATAACAAGCAACAATGCCAGATAGTAGTTACCTTCTTTTGAGTTGTTGGCCAGGGTAGCCCAAGGGACTCCCAGATAGTAACTCAGCATAGAACTGGGAAAATGAACAGCAGACCCCAATCTTATCTAAAGGAATATTGACAACTGATTGCTGCTAGGTAAGAAGCAGCTGATCTTCCTAAAACAAAAACCTCTAGATAGGCTGACTAGATTCACCAGAAGGGCAAGTAGTGGGGGACAGCTGGGGTGCTGACAACACATTGGACAGTAGCAGGGATATCAGAGTATAACGGCTCTAATGGGGGGAGGGAGGCTATGGGAGGGTGCCATCTTGGAAGTGGGTATATAGTTGAATAAGATGGTTTGGGATGTTCTGTGTGATGTACACACAAAGAAAATCAACAGATTTTTTAAAATGCATTATGTTTGAAGAGGAAGCATAAAAGTTTACGTCATGTTAATTAGTAGAGGGGATGAACATTACCACTGAAATCTACCTGATGACTTTATGAACATACACAGGCACCAAGGATCCGAGTGCAAATGATTATGACTAGTAATAATCAGATACATACAGATTAGAGACACATGCACCAACATCTCAGTGTTAGTAGCAAAAACAATGAGTCTTTCTGTAAGAAATAGTATATTTTTTAATGAAATGGAGATCTTTTTTGAGGGCTAAAATCTCATTCAATTTTACGTCTTACAGGGCTTATACTGAGTTCAAATTGTATAACTGTATTGATTCACCTGCAAACCTAGAAATTTTATAGCCACTTTTGAAGATGCTGTGTCTTTGCTCTGGAAACTGTTATTGGGCATGTTAAAGCCATAATGATATGCTACTTCTAAAAAAAATATTAAAAAATGTAGGAAACAGCAATAAATAAATAAATAAGTAAATAAATAAATAAATAAATAATTTACAAAAATAAAATAATGAGGGGCTGGAGAGATGGCTCAGTGGTTAAGAACACTGGCTGTTCTTGCAGAAGACCCAGGTTCAAATCCTACCACTCACATGGCAGCTAACAACTCTCACTCCAGTTCCAGGGGATCTGATAGCCTCTTTGGTCCTCCGCGGGCATTGCACGACACAGGTGCACTTACCTACATGCAGGTAGTACATACATACATATAAAATAAAAATAAATAGAACATTAAAAAATAAAGCAATGAATTAGAAAAAATAGTAAACAAAATTTTTTAAAAATTAAAGCAAACTCAAATTTTCACAAACCACCAAGAAATCTGTCTTCTACTCTGTGTTAAAGCAATGAGTTACTTGAAGCATATTTGTGAAGGAGAACTGCTGCCCATAAAGTGACATTACAGAGATCCTTGGGGCCTTCAGAATGGAAGCCAGGGGAAGGGTGTGTCACGTGGATGGGGTGACCTAGCTCAGGATGGAGGCCTGCCATGTCTTTCCTGAAAAATGTATTTCGACTGAGGGCTTCTGTCCTCCTCCCTTACAAGGCTTCAAGTCCAGTGTAGCCCTTTATTGCCTTCTGTATTTGTTACAGTGACTGGAGATGGAGTTGTGTCTGTGATTAAATAAGAAAATACCTAAGCTGGAAAGATGGCTCAGCAGTGAAGAGTACTAGCTACTCTTGAAAAAGACCTGGATTCAAGTCTCAGCACCCATATGGTGGCTAACCATTGTCTGTAACTCCAGTTCCAGGGGAATCTGCTCTTCTCACCTCTGCGGGCATCACATGACGTGAGTACACTTACATACATGCAAGTAATAGACTCATACACATAAAATAGAGATAATAAATAAAATATTTTTTAAAAAAGAAAATACCAATTAGGCTGAGTGTGGTGGCACACACTGGCAATCTTCAGGAGACCGAGCCAGGAGGATTGTGAGTTTGAAGCCAACCTGTGCTACATACCCTGTCTCAAAAGCACCCCCCCCCAAATTTAGATATATTACATGGTGGGATGTCTATCATCAACAACAATGCAATGCATTGTGTGTGTTTTAATAGGAGATTTAAAAAATTACATTTCAAAAAAGATTTAGTTTTTTAAACATTGTATTTCCTTTTATTTTATGTGTATAAGTGTTTTGCATGCATATATGAAGGTATACCACATGTGTGCAATGCCCATAGAGTCAGAAGAGGGTGTCAGATCCCCTGGAACTGGAGTTACAGACAGTTGTTAGCTGCCATGTGGTAGGTGCTCAGAACAGAACCCAGGTCTTCTGAAAGAGCAGCCAGTGCTCTTAACCACTGAACATGTCTCCAGTCCTTATTTTATTTCTTAAGCATGCATATGTATGTGTCAGTGTGTAAGTTTGTGTACATCACTGTAGATGCTCTGGAAGGCCAGAGGTGTCAGATCCCTCCAGAGCTGGAGTTACGGGTTATGAGCTCCTGGAAGTGGGTGCTGGGAACCAAACCAGGGTCCTGGGTAAGAGCAGTACAGGCTCTTAACAGCTGAGTCATCTTCAGCCCCAGAAGAGATTTTTGAATGTTCTCAATACAAAGAAATAATGTTTAAGGTAACAGATATGCCAAGAACCCTGGTTTGATTATTATGAATGTATGCCATGAATCAACATCACATAGTGCAACATAAATGTGTGCAATTTATGTCAATTATTCCCTTCACCCAAACAAACAAAATCAAGATAGCTGTTAATATACCTCGGCTGGGGAGATTGCTCAGTCAGTAGGGTGTTTACCTTGTGAGCATGGAGACTTGAGTTGGAGCCCACATAAAACCCACATAAAAAGCAAGTGGTTGTGAAACACATTTGTAATTCCAGCTCTGGGGAGCTGGAGACAGGAGGAGTCCTGGGGCTTGCTGGTGAGCCAGCCTAGTGAGTAGACAAGCTCCAGGCCAACAAGAGACCCTGTCTCAAAAAACAAGTTGGATTGTGTGGCTGAGGTAGGGCACCCAAGGATGACCTCTGGCCTCCACATGCCTGTGCTACAGAGAGAGAGAGAGAGAGAGAGAGAGAGAGAGAGAGAGAGAGCTTTTCCAGGGTCCTCTATCCACTGTCTCTGCTTCAGTCTCCTAGTTATGTGTCACAGCTGCCTGCCTGGCGGCCCCTCAGCCCTAATACCATCAAGCACTCCTTAATGAAGAAAGAACCGCAGCTTTCTGCACATGGGATCTGTTCATTATGGGAGTCACTCTGCCCACATGAAATGCCTTCGCGGGGCCTCTTCCTTCCAGCTCTAGTGAGTGCCTTTTGTAGCCTTTGAAAAGTAATGTAAGCATTGTACTCTGACTTTCCCTCCAAGCTAAGAGCATCTGTGGTTAAAAAGAAAGGGCTGGGGCTGAGAGGTTCGTTATTAACATTGCTGTGCTGTGGGGAAAGAATATTTTCAAGGTGTCAGAGTTTACTCTCCATAACTCAACACTGATTCCTTGCTACGTACCACGGGCTCCAAAGAAAAATGGCAATTTTTCTGAATTCGATGTTATGTAAGCAGACTTCCAAAACAGCCCAGCAAACCCAAACACTGACCACACTGAGCATGACTAAAGCATGTCTATCTCTTGCTATGGATAAAACAATTTCCTACAAGCTCTCTGAAAGTGATGGATTGAACAGATTGTGGCAACAGATGGGGAAAAATAACCATCTGATTCTGACACAGTGCTGAGAAATAGACCTAATGAACAATAATTAGAAGAACCATCTCCAGTCAGAGCAGACACAGAAACAGCAAGCTTGGGGGTGGGGAGATGGCTTCCTTTGTTAAACGCTTGCCATGCATGCATGAGGCTGTGAGTTTGGATGCTTGGTACCCATATAAAAAGCAGCTCTTGGCAGTGTGAATTGATAATCCCAGCACTGGAGAGAGGTGAAGAGACAGGAGAATTCCTGGGGCTTGCTGGCTAGCCAGCCTGGCCAAAATGATGAATTCCAGGTTCAGTGAGAGAGTTTCAAAAAAATATGGGGTTGAGCAATTAAGAAAGATACTGGATGTTGACCTCTGGTTTCCAAAGATGCCTGCAAGGGTCCCCAGATATACCACATACACCACAGACACAGACACAGACACAGACAGACAGACACACACACATGCACATGCACACACACAATGCACATATATACATGCACACACATGGACATGCATATGCACCTGCACATACATGCACACGCACAGGCACACATGCACATGCAGACACACACATACACACATTTGCATATATACAAATTAAAAAAAATAGGGTAGAGATTGATTGAGGAAGACATTCAATGTCAACCTCTGGCCTTTAGATACATGTGCATACATGTGAATCCACGTGCACACCTATCCACAGGCAGAGGCCAGGACAGCAGAAGTGCCTGCTTCCTGGACCTCTTTGTCCCTCAGAGGGTGTTTTCTCTATTCATTGGTCATACAGCATGACTTTTAAATATTGAAATGCAGTATTTATTCTGGTGTGTGGTCCCTGGTAAATGCCCATTTGGAATATAGAATATCTGTGATCACCATGAGGAGGCTGCAGTGAGGTGACTGCTGTGGGACCTGTAAATGACTGCATGCACGGAGTCTGGATTCTGACGGTTCCCCGAAGGTCCATTTACCAAAACTCTAGTTTCATAGGGACATTGCTCCAATTGTCTGTTGTCTGAAGGGAGGGACACAAGTGTCTCTTTATAATAGCTTCATTCCTGCCACGATGGTCACAAACGAGCTTATGAAGCAGTGAGAATCTGGAGTCAGTCAACAAACCAGCAGAATTTGGTACTGAAGATACTTCTTTTCTTCTCTTTCTCCCTACTTCCTTCCCTCCCTCTCTTCCTTCCTCCCTTCTTCCTCCCTCCCTCCCTCCCTTCCTTCTTTCCTTTATATTTTCAGACTCTAGATTGTCCTTGAACTTGCTATATAGTGGAGGATGACCTTGAACTTCTGACCGTTTGACCTCCACCTCTTGAGTACTGGGATTACAAGCATGAGCTACTACATCTGGTTTTATGTAGTGCTGACTCAAACCCAAGGCTTCATGCAGTCCAGGCAAGCACTCTGCCAACTGAGTCACATCCCCAGGCCCATTTTGTTTAAACTGGTCATGGCAATCTCCTTTCCATTGCCACTAATTATTCTAGGGAATAGCGCAGAACCCTGTTCTGTGTAAGGAGAGCTTTAAAAAAGGATGTCAGATTGAGCTTCCTGAAACTTCCCTCTCCCTTGAGATTTCCTTCCAGTTTGGGATACTGGTGTGATGACTGGAGCTTTGGAGGCTGTTTTGTGACTGGGAGACCAGCATGAGGATAGAAATCTATTGTTCTGAGAATGGAAACTTTAAGAGCAGCAGGAGCCTGGCCCAGGTAGCATAGTTGACCTTGCAGTGACTGATCCCCTATGACCAGAGGCACTTCTGTGACATCACTCCATGCCATTGTTAGGTCTCTCTATATGAGCTTGCTTATGCTTGTAGGCCAAGCTATTCTTTTTGAAAATATTTTACATTATTTCAGCCCAAGTAAATGTTACTCGACACACACAGATTTCTCCCCTTTCAACCAAACTAAATCTGAAGGCAGGGATGGGAGAAGCTGGCTGGGGGGATTCTCTCATGAACCTGCCATCAGGGCTGAGAGACGGTCAGTTTCTTAGGGCTCAAAAACATCCCTCTGTTGGAAATGTCTAACACCGTGGGATAGCTGGGAAGATGGCAGAATGGTGGTTCTAAAAGATTTGCAAATTTTTGATGTTCCTCTGACTGAGGAGTGCAGTCTGTACTCCTTCCAGAATGCGTGCCCCATGAGGGCCTGTCCACTGCCCTAGGACGCTCGCTCTGGAAGCGTCATGGAAAAGGTATGGAATCTGACGGCACCAGGTAGAGAAACTCATTGGAGAGACTGGGAGAGGAAAAAGAAGGACAGACAGAGACAGAGAGACAGAGATAGGCAGACATATAGAATGGTCTACAGAGACAGAGAGACAGAGAAAGATGCAAAGAGAGAAAAAGAGAGATAGACAGAGAGAGTGCTGGGCACACCTTGGGGATGGTCATGCCCCAGCCATCCCAGTGCTGGGCATGCGAGTGCTGAGGTCATTGTGTGTCTCCAGCCTTAGTGTTAGTGCAGCTCAGGGAGTGTCCTAGGCAGGTTCTAGGGAAGTATCACTGCTCTTTGGATCCTAGTCAGCTGGATTTCTACTGCCAATGCTCTCACACAGAGTGAGAGAAGGAAGGAAGATCACACCATATCTGTAGGACTGGGATATGTTGAACACTCTGGGGCACCACACTTGGTCAGTCCTCCCACGCCATGAGGTTCACACTCCATTTCCTTCCTTCTAACCTAAGGAGGATTTAAGCAGACCCTGAACAACTACAAACTGGTCAGGTGCATACAGGAGGCTAGAGTCTCTCTTTTGCCTTGAGCAAAGCATTGGGGCCTTCTCAAGCGTGACAGAGACACCCAGTACCCCTTCAGGCTCTTTACAGCCATTTCCTCTCTGGGAGCAGGTTAACTTGTCTGGAGTGATTTAGGGAGCACGGGAAGAGGGCCTGAGAGATACTGTGCTGGTTTTTGTCAACTTTACATAAACTAGTGTCATGGGAAACTGAGGCACAGGATTTGTCATGCACAGAGAAAGCACTGGAGGCAAAATGGAGAAA
>NW_008356465.1:365493-384013 GCF_000622305.1 Nannospalax galili
TCAATGCTGGTGAGCCGGGGCTGAAAAATCAGTTGTGATTAATGAGACCAGCATCACTGAGGTGAAATCTTCTGGGGAGTATTTTCTTAGGGTCAGCACACAGAATCTGTGGTATAGAGGGGCTAAGGTTGCATCTCAAACTGTCAAACTTGGTAATATGTAAGAGTCTCCCATGTGGTACTAGTTGTGGTGGCATGAAAACTGCAGGATGGAAGGGGTCATGGAGAAGATCTGAGGCTTGCTACTTGAGAGATCAGGAGAGGCCATTAGTGAAAGTGCAGCCTCAGTTGCACTGGCAACCCCAGGAATGATGGGGTCATGGAGAGAACCGAGGCTTGTCACCATGTGAGGGGGTTGGAATCCTTGCAGAGAGATCAAGAGGCCATTGGCCAAGTATAGCCTCAGTTGCAGTGGAGAACCCAGCATTTTGGAGATGGCAGGACCATGGGATGTCCACCAAGGGCAGTGGCAAATGGGTAGTGGAACCAGCCAAAGCCTACAAGAGAAGCTGTGTGTGGTGTGGATGGTGAGCCAGGGAAATGGAGCTTCCCAAGACCTTTGGCACCCAGAAGATCATGAGTGAGTCCCAGACGTTAAACACTGACCTAGCTATACCGCTGGACTTTAGTTTTGCTCAAGTGTGATTATCTTTATGCCTTGGTTCCTTGCTATTGGAGTAAGAACATAGATAAGCTGCTTTTGATTTTACAGGAGCCCACAGATAAAAGCATATTTTTAAAAGAGAACTGGACTTTTTAATCCTTGGAGTATTATTTAAAGACTGAAACTTTTAGAGCTGTGCTGTATTTTATACTATAATATTAATGTGAGACCTTGGGGACAGACAAGAAAGGAAAAATTATGGTTTAAAGTGATAAATTTGGGTGTTAAATTGACAAGGAGTCAATTGTGCTAGTTACTTTTTGTCAACTTGACACAAGCTGGAGTCACCTGGGAAGAGGGAACTTCAACTGAGGAATTTTCTTCATCAGATTTTATCAGATTGGCCTGTGACTATATCCATGAGTCATTTTCTTAATTTCAAATTGATGCAGGAGGACCTAGCCCATTGTGGGTTGTGCCATCCCTGGGCAGGGGGTCTGGGCTTTATAAGAAAAGTAGCTGAGCAACCCAGGAGGGAGCACGCTAGTGAGCAGTTTGGTCCATGGTTTCTGCTGAAGTTCCTTCCTGCAGGTTCCTGCCTTGAGTTCCTGCCTTGGCTTCCCTTAATGATGGACTGTGAACTGTAAACCAAATAAACACTTTCCTCCCAATGTTGGTTTTGGTCAGTGTTTTTATCACAGCAACAGAAAGCTATCTAGGACAGATACAGAGCCATGAAAGTTAGAAGGAAGTAGGTGTGAGAACACTGCTAGAAGCATACTTTGTCACTTGTGCTTTGAAATTGTCCTCCTATATGACCAGGGCCTGGGCCTCTGCAGCCACACTGAGACCTGAGTCCAGGCTGTGCAGAGTCTTGCTTTCCCATTGGTCCTGTGGTAAAGACTTTAAAGCTGAGGGGCAGAACACTTCTCTGGAAAGCGGGCCATTCTGTGTTTTGTTTGGGAGGACAGCTGAGGCCTGAAACCCCAGCCCTATGATTACTGTGGAGGATTCAGGCCCCTGGGCTTTATTGACCAACAAATGCTTCTTTGTGATCATTAGCTGTAATTTCCAGGAGACCCCGAAGGCAGAAGGGCTAGATTCCCAAGGTGTGGAAAGCAAAGCAGCACAGGTCTGGGATGTTGCTTGGGATACAGCAACTTCACCCTGGCTTGGACCAGCAAGTCTTGCTTCCAGCTCTGCTGGTTGTCTTGAGTTCTGAAGGCCTGACCCATGCCTGGCTGACTTTACTCTGGCAATACCTTAAAAAAACACTGAAATTTTTGTTTTGCTCTTCCAAAGCCCCTTCTTGAATATATTCATAGGGATCTCTTAAACATTTTAAAATGTTGATTTGTGTGTTTATGTGTTTATGTGTGTGTGTGTGTGTGTGTATACCTGTGTGAGTGTATGCCACTTGTGTTCAGGTGCCTTGGAGACCAGAGGGCATCGGATCCCCAGGAGCTGGAATTATAGGTGGTTGTGAACCACTTTACGTAGGTACTCAGACCTGAACTGTCATTTACAAGAGCAGTACATTCTCTTAACTACTGAGCCATCTCTCCAGCCTGATTTCATATACATTTTCACTCAGTTATTTTCTTTTATTTCAACCCATGTACATCATCCTTTCAGAAGATCATAAGGGAAAGTGAATCAGAGAGCTTTCTAGAGCTCCAGGAGTGTAGAACTGAGCCTTGCCAGAGCCTGGGGAAACAGGTCACTCTCAACTTTTCAGCCTTGAGGACCCTCCCACCAGTCTTTTGTGGCTTCCATTTTTATTTTCTAGCATCTCAACCTGTATTCAAGGACTCTGGGGTCAAGCTCTATTACATCCTCTCTCTGAGGCTGTCCCTCAGGTGCCTGGGTGAAGTCTCCATCACTCCCATCCAGTATCCTCAGCTGCATCTTCTCTGGTCAAACTCTGCCTGCACCATGATATATATCTTGGGGGGCATCTTGGCAATTTGTATATCCAAATTTTACAGGAGCAGATGCATTAGCTAGGATTTCCTAATAGAGGTTGTCTCCCTGTCCATGAACAGGTATGTGTTAAATATTGTATGGGCATGCTCACCACTGAGATATATGTGGTTTTCCAAGAGAAGGTGTTCATGCCTGTTGTGATCAAGGTCTGGGTGGAGGTCATCTGTCTATTAAGGTATGTGTATCTAGGGACTGACAGGCAGAGAACTTCCAACCATCTAGGGGTTCAGCTCAGCTCAGTCTCTGCTGTTGGTGCAGCCTACTGGAATTACTGATTGCCCACCTACCTATCCATCCATGTGCACCTGTCATCCATCTGTTTCTGGACGTGGTTCTTTCCTTGGTTCTGCAGTCTCTATGGACCTGCACCTCACTTCTGAAGCTCTCAACTTTGCAGCTCCTTTTAAACCTATGGCCAGGCTAAAGCCTGATTCTACCACCGTACCTACAGCAGATCTAGCCAGGTTAGTTATCTGACTCTTGCAGAGACTTTTTCTGTGTCCCTTTCAGCTTGGCTTCTGCCTCTCAGTTAGAGCTCTTTGAAACTCTGCTGCAGCCTCTTTAACCCTTTGTAGTCACTCTGTAACCTACATATATATATATAGACATGTTTACTATGTGATGTGTAATGTGTAATCTGAGACTTAATATTAGTAATTAAGATCAAAATAATAGAACCAGTGTTTTCCTCAGCCTGGCTATCAAGGGAAGCAGGACTACTTGGCAAATTGCTATCAACAAAACCACTGTGCCTTGTGAATTTATGGTTATTCAATCAGTTCTGACATTATGGAAAGACTCAAATGTGTTCATCAGTGCTTCTGACATGGTACACCCATGACAGGCTTGTCCCAATGTCCCTCACTACTGTGATATGTGTCATGTCCTCTAACGAGCCACAGGTTATTGAAGGCTTCACCACTGACTTGTGTAATGCAAGGGCGTGGGTGCTTTAGGAGGTGTGGCCTGGTGGGAGGAAATTAGTCATTGGGAGTGTGCTCTTGAAGGGGATGTTGGAGGCCTGCATCTCTCTTCTCCTAGGTTCCTGTCCACCATGAGGTGAGGAGCCTTCTGCTCCACCTGCTCCCACAGCAATGTACTGCCCCACCACAGACCCAAAACTACAGTACTAGGCAACCAGGGACTAAAACCTCTGAAGCCAAGAGCCAAAACGTTTTCATCTCTTTAAATTAATTGCCTCAGGTATCTGTTATAGTAAAAGAAAGCAAACACACTCCCTTACTAAGGTTAAACTTAACTTCACACATGTGAAGCAGACACATATTGAGAAGCATTCACCCTTTAGGATAGCATTGTGATCTTTTCTCCAGGCTAGATCCTCTCTCATGATGCTATGAAGCAGAAGCTAGCTGTAGCTCCCAGTCAGCCCTGGGACCATGAGTAGAAATGGCTACTGTGTGCTGTTTGGCTGACATGCTCAATGGCCGGTTGTGTTTTCATGCATTTTTTAAACTATTTTATTCTTTATTCTTTTGGGTTGCAGGAAGCCATTTTCATGCAAAGATGATGTACTTTGAACATGTCCCCCATCCCCTGCTACCCTCTGCCTTCTCTTGCTCTTCTCCTCAGTCTCCTTTGTTCCCCAGACAGCTTCACTTCTGCTTTTATGTCATTGATACATATGCTTTTCATCCACAAAGTCAGGACCCACAATGAGAGAAAACACGCAATATTTATCTTCCTGAGACTGACTCAGTTGTGAGTCAGTTGTGACCATTTTCCTGTAAACAACACAACTTCTTTATGTCTGACAAAAATCTCCATTGTGACTATACATCACATTTTCTTTATCCTTTACTCTGTCGTGGGTCATACGGGGGGTTGGTTCCATAACATAGCTATTATGAACAGTGCCACAGTGGACACTGGTGTGTAGTTTTGACTTACAATATTTTCAACTCACAACAGGCCCTAACCCTTTCACGAATCAAGGAGTGCCTGTCCGAGAACTCGAGTGCTGCCTGGCACACGTGCTTCACGTTCTGCTGCTTGAAGTATCCACATCATTTGCCTCATGTCTCTGATGTTCTGGAGTCTGGGCATGGCTTGGCTGGGTCCCCCACTGGCAAGGTGCTGGCTGGAGTGGGGCTTTCCTGAGGCCGGATGGAGGACCTGTACTCTTCTTACAGGAGTGCTGGCAGCCCTTGGTTCCTTGCGTTCTGTCAGACCAAGGGTCTGGGCTTCCTGATGGCATTGGAAGAGACAGCCAGCAGCTATTTGACACATGTTCCTTTTCCATGTCGTGTGTGTATGTGTATGTGTATATGTGTGTGTGTGTGTGTGTGCACTTGTGCATGCGTGCATATGGAGGCCTGAAGTTAGCCACTTACTTCCCAAAGCCAGTAAGGGTGCATGTTACAATCTTCTTTCTTCCTTTTCCATGTCGTGTGTGTGTGTGTATGTGTATATGTGTGTGTGTGTGTGCACTTGTGCATGCGTGCATATGGAGGCCTGAAGTTGAAGTCACAAATCATCCTCAATTGCTTATCCACCTTACTCATTGAGGTAGGGTCTCTCAATCTAACCCAGAGCTCACTGACACGGCTAGTCTCACTAGCCAGCCTGCTTTGGGGATCCCTTATCTCCGAGACTTTCTGAGTCTGGAATTACAGGTTGACCACCCCATCAACTCAGCATTTATGTGGATTTCTGGGGATCTAAACTCCTGTCCCTAGGTTTGCATGGTAAACACATTAACTGCTGAGCCATCTCCCTAACCCTGATGCTGCAATCTTAGGTAGAATATTTATGTAGAGTCCATCACCTCTGCCATATTCTGTTGTTCCCAGGGGAAGAAAAGATACTAGACCGTGGGTACCAGGAGGTGGAGCCCAAACAGAGCATTTCAGAGTCTGTTTAGTATAAGGCCTCGATATATGTTTAATTTCAGCAGGATCTCTCCATGTAGCTCTGGCTGGTCTGGAATTCACTATGCAGACCAGGTTGGCCTCAGACTCACAGAGATCTGCCTGCTTCTACTTCCTGAATGTTGGGATTAAAGGTGTGCACCACGATACCTCCCAAACTTTTCATTTTCTTATTTGGGAGAGTTCCTTAATCAATTATTGCATAACGAAGTATTCCAAAACTTAGAATCATAAACGATAAGCATCTCTGATCTCTCACAGTCACTGTGGGTTGGGGTTTGGGAGCAGCTAGTGCCCAGTCAAGGCTCTAATTGCAAAACTTCAGGGCAGATTGGGCTCAGATGTTGGGAAGAGACATGCATCCAGGCGAACTTCGCCATGTGGCTACAGTGATGAGCAGTCCACCCAGACCTAGACTGAATAACTGTAGAGATGGCAGGATGGGAGGCCCCATGTCCTTTGTGTGCTAGACCTGGAAGTCACACACAGTCCTGTTTGTGGTGTCCTTCTGGTGACACAGGTCAGTCCTATTCGGTGTAGGACAGACACTGAATAGTCCTATTCAGTGTAGGACAGACTGGGAAAAACAGGGGGCTGGTCTGTTAATCAGCTCTCTGTCACTGTGACAAAATCACTTAAAAGGTGGAAAGGTTGATTTTGGCTCACAATTCCAAGGATTTCAGTCCATGTCCTGTTGCTTTGACCCTGTGGTGGAAAAGTATATCATCATGGGAACATGTGGTAGAAGAGGCTTCTCATTTTATGGTGGCCAGGAAACAAGGAGAAAAGATGAGACTAGGGGTCCCAATGTGTGTTTAAATGACCTAACTTAATTCCACTAGACCCTATTTCTTAAACGTGCTACTGTCTACCAATGGCACCTTTGGATAATCTAAAGCATATGAGTCTTTAGTGGACATTCACTGTTCAGCATAGGGATGGCAGGATAGGGTGGTAACTCTAGAGTCCAGGGCAGGGCACAGAGCTGAGACAAAATCAATAAGCTGAACAAAGTACTGAAGAGGCTAGGCTCTGTGTGTGTGTGTGTGTGTGTGTGTGTGTGTGTGTCCATGTGGAAGCCAGGCGGCAACCTCTCAGAATGCTGTTCGCTTTCTTCCCTTCTTTTTTGTTTTGGATTTCTTATTGGTCTAGAACTTGCAGAGTGGGCTAGCCTGATTAGCCAGTGAGCCCCATGGCTCCTCCTGTCTCCACCTCCCCAGTGCTGGGATTATCAGTGCACACTGCCTTGCCCAGTTTTATTGGCATGGGTTCTGGAACTCAAGCTCAGGTCCTCATGCTTTCAGTTCTGACTTTACAGACTGAGCATCTCTTTCTGGGAGCAGATGCAGATCTTGTCCACTGAATGGAGTCCCATGGGGACAGAAGCCACAGAGGGCCAACAAGGTAAACTGCAGGGGAGCGAGGAGGGATTCAATGATAGGAGATTGGGGAGCTCTGTGGCTTCTTGGGAAGACCAGACCTGGCTCCGCAGCAGTAGGAACCCAGGGATGGAACTGCTCGGAAAAGCAGGCCCCAGCAGACCACCTAGCAATTCAGAATCCTGCATCTCAAAATGTGGGAAGCAGGAATCAGTGTCTGGAATACCTATGAATGGAGTGATATCTATCTTCTCAAGCATCATGTGGACTAAGGAGGGTGCTATCCCTTATGGCTTGCACTCCTAGGGGAGGGTTGTCTCCTAGGCTTCCATCCATTAGGCCCCATAGTTGAGGATGTGTGTAGAGCATGTCAGTATTTTCATTTTTTAATCTAAAAAATGCAAATCTTTTCCTGAGCTAACACTGACTGTGTGCATCTGCTTTGAGGCCCACTTTGTGGCAGGAACCCCCCAGAACAAAGAAAAAGGAATGCAACGTGGTATGTGCCTGCGTGTACTACACAGTTCTGCCTGTCATGACCTTGTAGCACAGAGCATCCAATCAGGATAGCATTAGAGTCCAGGTCAGTAGTGACCCTCCCCAGTGCAATAAAGCCTCAGAAGACAGGTCTGGGGGCTGCACGAAAATAGGAGTTGAATCAGCATGAGTCAGCACAGTCTGTTTCTCAAGAGTCAGCATGAGTCGGCATAATCTGTTTCCCCCTGATAAATTTCACAATATATTGACTCCTGCCCCCTGCCAAAGCTATTTTTATCTTTCCCACCTTCCACACCCCTATAAAATCCTCCAGCCAGCAGTTTGGGAGCTGGTGGCTTCCTCACTCCCAGGCTAAAAGCCGCCCTGTGTGATCTTCCAAATAAACTCTGCCCTGCTGGAGTTCTTGTCCATGTCTTGGGTTTTTAACCTATCATATGGTGCCGAAACCCAGGACGTCGCCAATGGAGATCACACATAAAGTACGTACCGGCCCCCCCACAAACCACTGATTCAGCCTTGAGGTACATCCTGACTCTTTCTCTCTCTCTCTCTCTCTCTCTCTCTCTCTCTCTGTTCTTTCTCTCGTTCTCTCTCTCTCTTTCTCTCTCTCTCTCTCTCTCTCTCTCTCTCTCTCTCGCCTCCCTTCTCAACCTCTCTGTTGCCTTCCTTTCAATTCAACTCAGAGGTCACTCCTGGACCAAACTCAAGGCCACTGGGCAGCACTGCTCTCTGCAATCATTGCATGTCTGGCATGGTTACTGTGTCTGCCTAAGACCACCTGAGGGGTAGACCTGCCCCTCCATCACTCTCAAACCCTTTCTTTTAGAGTCTCCCAGTCCCAGTGACTTGTTCTCCTAAAGGAGCACAGACCTCTCCCAGCCTGCTAAAAGATTTTCTGCTGCCCATTGTGACCAGGGCAGGGGTGTCCTAGAGACCTTAGTAGCCTACTACCTATGCAGGGGGTGAAGGCCTCTTGTCTTGAGGTCATATTAGTGTTCTGCGTAAACCTTTTGAACTTTGGCTCCAAGGACCAGAGTCTCTCTTTTCCCCATTCTACTTATAGTCTCTGGAACTCTGAGGGAAGGCTGAACCCACAAAGGCACAGGGTTGACCTGAGGCATGTCCAAAGGCTGGTCCTAAGACTGGGTAAAATGGGGCAGGTGGACTCTGGAAATTTCCACTCTCCTCTTTTTCTGCTAACAGCCTCTCACTAAATCTCAGACTCCTCTCTCTCTCTCTCTCTCTCTCTCTCTCTCTCTCTCTCTCTCCCTCAGTCTCTCTCTCTCCTCTCACTCCCCACACCTCCTCTTCACTTTCATTTCCCTGCACTCCACAATTCGGAGCTTTTCTTTTCCATTCTTTTCTTCCTTGCTTCTATCCTCCTCAAGCTCCTCTTCCCTCAGCTTCTGCTGGGTCTTGGGCTTTCTCTCCCTCTCTCTCTCTCTCTCCTCTCACCACCCCCACACTCCATGCTCGATTTCCTACTCTGCTGTGCCACACACTCACTCCTGGGCTTTCTGCTTGAGTCGTAAAACCACACTGGTGTGTCAGAAAGCTCCTTCCTTCTCTGGTTATGGGACACCATTTCCACAGACAGAAACATGCTCACCTTCCTGTCCAGGACAGGAACTCACTCTTTCCCATCTCTGGTGATCATAGGACACTGACTCCAGGGATAGGGAACAGGTTTCAGGCCTCCATCAGTGAGGGACACCTTACTTGATGATTGGTCTTGCACGCTCTCACTTGGCACAACCTGCGGCCTATGTCTCTGATCCTCCTCCTCCCTCCTGCCCCTTTCCTTCCGTCTCTCACCTTTCTGCCTGGGATCCTAACTGCCATCTCAGACTCCACTCCTTGCAGTAAGAGGATACTCATTGTCTCCTTCTACCTACTTGCTCAGTTCCTTCTCTATTTTCTCATCGCTGTCCACCTGATCTGCCACTATGGGAACCTCTCAGTCTAAGCCTGAAGGTCTCACACATCTTGCTTGCCTTCTCAAACCTCTATAGCAATTAGGACTTTCAGACATAATCAAGCCAAAATGCTTAAAGTTTCTGTGCACCACTGTCTGGCCACAATACAAGCTAGACAATGATCTGTTTGGCCAGATGCAGGAACCCTAGACTTCAACATTTTAAGACATTTGGATAATTTCTGCTAGCATAGAGGCAAAAGGTCCAAGCTCCCCTATGTCCAAGCCTTCTTTGATCTTCAAGCTAACCCCTCCCTCTGCACTTCTTGTTCCCGACATCAAGCCCTCCTCACGAAAAATATTCCACGTAAACTCAATCTGTCTACTCCTACTCCCCCTGCCCCCCCCGGAGCCCCCTGCCCCCCCTCTATACTCCTTTACCTCAGCTTTTGATTCCAACATAGCACATGGGCATCCCTCAATTAGGACTCAACCTCAACCTCCTCCTTCTCTTCAACCTGAGGCACAGAGGGCTTCTCCTCCCACTCGACCTTCACCATATCCCCTTTGCCTCCATTCCCTGAACCCGACCCAGCTCACCTCCCTTCTTTGCCTCAAACCCCCACCTCCTGATCTTCCCCTTCTCCTCTGCCCTGCCACCCCAAGTCACATACTCCTTCCCTTTCTGGCATCTCTACCCCATTTGAACACAGTCCAGGCCTCAAACAGCTTCTTGATCTCAAGCAATTTCTTGACAAACACCCTCTACTTTCCCCCATTTCACCCTCTACTACCAAGAATCGTTTTATCTCTCCTACATCCACTCAGACTCCCACCTCAACCTCAAGGCATGCCTCCTGCCTTCCCTCACTCCCTTATGGACAGGACACTCCTAATTCTCTGACTCCCCAGGGTTCCTTGACCTCCCCTTTTCTTCCCCCTCCATCCCTTGTGTCTTTCCACACCTGCTCCCATGCCCAGTCTCAGCCCTCTGCCTCTCGCTGCATCTTCCCTCTTCAGGAGGTGACTGGAGTGGAGGGATTGGTTAAAGTCCACATCCCATTTTCCCTTGGTGACCTGTCCTGGCTCAAGCACAGAATAGGCTCTTTCTCTACTGACCCCACACACTTCATACAAGAATTCAAATATATCACCTGTGACTATGACCTAACCTGACATCTTTATGATTCTCCAGTCCACCATCACCCCTGATGAGAGACATAGGGTCTGACAGTAGCACAAGAGTATGCTAATGAACCCCATTCTACCAACAAGACCCATCCCATTGGAGCTGAGGCAGTTCCCTTACAAGACCCTGGGTGGAATTACCAACTCCCAGTGGGGGATCAGGAAGGACCTTCCCCAAGCAGGGTAGCAAGCCACCACATGATCACTTGGCTCCTGACAAGTCTTCAGAGAGCTTCACCTCCTAAGGTAGTTAACTTTGAAAAACTTAGGTTGATTGCCCAGGGCCCTAGTGAGACCCCAGCTCGGTTTATGGACAGACTTACTGACACCCTAGTTCAGTATACCAAGTATGACCCAGAGTCCAGAGAGGACAGCTTATGCTCAACCACCATTTTATCCTACCATCGGTCCCAGACATTAAAAAGAAACTTAGATGCCTAGACAAAGGTCCCGAAACCCCTATGGGAGATCTGTTAAACCTGGCATTTAAACTCTTCAATAACCAAGAGGAACAGGAAAGGACAGACAAACTCACCCTGCCTAAAAAAAGTGCCAACTGATGTCTGTAGTCCTGAGGGCTCTTACAAAGAAGATGACAGACACCAATGGGGCCAAATGGCTGCCGCCAGGACCCTGTTTCAAATGTGGACTCACTGGACACTGGGAAAGGCAATGCCCAATCCTGCTGCTGCCTCCTGGACTCTGTCCTCAATGTGGGCAATGAGGTCACTGGAGGGCTGATTGTCCTTCTTTGCAGCGCCAAGGTAGGCCACTCACCTTCCAGACCCAGCCTGCTTTACAGGGTTCAGTGAATGACCTCCTGGGTCTGGAGGCTGAAGACTGATGGAGCCCTGACTCCTTGGCCCCCACCTCCTCGATGACCATCACTATGGAGGAGCCCAGGGTAACAGCTAAGGTGGTGGGTAAGACTATCAATTTTGTTTTGGATACGGATGCCTCATGGCCTGTTCTCCCCTCCTACTCTGGTAGAGTTTTCTCCTCACAGATCTCCATGGTGGGGGTTGATGGGAAGCCACATAACTCCAAATCAACAGGACCCTTGTCCTGCATATTCTGTGAAACACCCTTAACCCACTAGTTTCTGGTTATGCCTTCATGCCTAGCACCCCTACTTGGCAGAGATCTCATGCAAAAGCTCTCATTGTCTAATTCTCTCCCCTTCTCCACAGCCTTTTCTCCTGTCTCCTATACCTCTCCCCCCAAGGCTAGGACCTAGCCTCCTCCACCTTCTGAGGTCAATCCCAAGGTATGGGACACCTCGACCCTGGGACTAGCCTCTCATTGCACTCCCATCCACATTTCCTTAAAGGATCCCTCCCTATTTCCCAGTAGACCCCAATATCCAGTTTCACTCAAACACTGCCAAGGACTCAAGCCTGTCATTCACAGACTCTTAAAGGCTAATCTCCTCAAATCCACTCGTTCACCTTCCAACAGTCCCATTCTCCCTGTCTTCAAACCGAATGGCTCCTACTGTTTGGTCCAGGATCTCCACCTCATCAACACAGCAGTGGTCCCCATTCATCTAGTCGGCCCCAACCCCTATACCTTCCTCTCCCATATTCCCTCCTCCATGGGTGAATTACCTCAGGGCAAGAGGTAAAACATGGGAGGACTTCCTAGGGTAAAAGTTGGGTTGGTTAACGTTCGGCTCCAATTGTGATACCCCAGATCACCTTGGGTATAGGTTGGCGATACCCGAGGTACCTGGCCTGCCATCAAATGCAAGCAAGTCTCATTTAAAATAGCTAATCCACATTCATGGACTGACCAGGTTTCAGCAGCAGGCACTGACTATGGCGCCTCTCATGGCCATTTCAGAATAAAAATTTTTTAAAAATTCAAAATTCCTGATCCCAAAAGGCCATAGAGACCCTATACCAAGCAAGGGACCAGATAACAGAACATCTCCAATGTTTTAATACCTCCTGCAGCTTCTCCTGGGACTGTGTTCTCTCTCTCTCCCTGACACTCCTGAAGGGCTTCTCTAACTTCAATACACCTACCTGCTTCCTCTGCCCCTCTTTGCAGGACCCACTCCTCATTCCCCCCCAGTCTATAATGTCACCAAACTAACACCCAGTGCTCCCAGAGCCCAGTAGTACAACAATCTCTGCCTCCTCCACCCCCTTTTCCTTAATAAATCAATGTGCTGGGCCCCCATGCCTCTTTCGATTGCCCCCACTCCTCCATCTGCAATGTTACAGTCCGAGGCAATACTGGTCTAGCCCCAGGGCTGCTTTTTCTTTGCTCCTCCAAAATATATACCTGTATCTCCCCACAAGTCAAGAATACTTGTACCCTGGTTGTCCTCATACCCAGACTAACTCTATATACCTCAGGAGACATGCATGGTTTTCTCTCCACAGAAACAGAAGGCAGCAGGACAAAAAGAGAACCTGGCAGTCCTGGTTCGAATCAGCCTGGTACCATCTGTAGCTGCCACAGAATTTGTGGCAGGGAGTATGGGGCATACCTTACTCTCAGCCCAGCATCTCTCTCTCAGGAGATCCAGGACCTTAAGCAGGAGCTCACTACAGTGGTAGAGGCAACAGCCCAGCCAATCCAGATCCTACAACAGCAACAGTCCTCCTTAGCTGAAGTCACCCTCCAGAACAGGTGAGTCCTGGACCTATTAACTGCAGAATTAAATGCAGGGGGAACCTGCATTTTCTTGGGGAAGGAATGCTGTTACTGTGTCAGCCAATCAGGTAAGATCAAGCACAATGTAAAAAGCCTTCAGTCAGCAAGTGGCAAGGGATCTCTTGCTCAAAACCTCCCAATACCAACAGGCACCCCAGTGGGATATTTTTACAGGACTAACACCTTGGCTTCTGCCCCTACTTGGCCCCCTGCTTTCTATTACTCTAGTGCTAACTATTGCCCCCTGCTTCTTCAGGTACTTTCAGGGCCAGATCTAGTGACTCATGCCTATTAACTTTAGCCAAATGTTACTCTCCTTTCCTCCACAAGTGTATGGATGCCTGTCGACCAGTGAGAACCTTGTCTAGATGCACGATGTGGAGATCCTCCCACTGCCTGACCATAGTCTAGCCCCTGGCCTCTCTCCTCACCAACCCTGACCAGCAGGAAGTAGCCAGATGAGAAATGCTGCCCCCTATCCTATAACACAAAAGGCCAGAATGTTAGAGTCCAGGTTGGCAGTGAACAACCCCATCCCCCCACCCAGTGCAGCAAACCTTCATAAGACAGGCCCCAGGCCTCTTGAAAACAGGAGTTGAGTCAGCATAGTCTGTTTCCCCAGAGTCAGCATGATTCAGGATAGTCTGATTCCTCAGTCAGCATGAGTCAGCATAGTCTGTTTTCCCCTGATCAGTTTTGCAATGTATTGACTCCTGCCTCCCCCCAAGCTATTTTTATCTTTCCCACCTTCCACACCCCTATAAAAGCCTCCAATCAGCAGCTTGCAAGCTGGTGGCTTCCTTACTCCCAAGCTAAGAGCCACCCTGTGTGATCTTCCAAATAAACCCTGCCCTGCTGGGGTTCTTGTCTGTGTCTTGGGTTTTTGCCTATCAGATATATGTTGTTACCATAAATGCAAGGCAAAGAACCATAAATGGGGTATAAAAGGCTAAGCTTTCCTTTGTTCGGGCCCTGCTTTAGAGAAATATAGCCCTCTGGGTCACTGTACTGGTAAAATAAACTGCTTCCTGTTCGTTTTAGCTTTTTGTTCTCTATTCTAGGCCTGCGATAATTTTTCTCCTACACTCCATGGTCAGAACTGCTTCATCTCATTATAACTACACCCACTCTGGTGTTGAGGCAGATGGGTTACCAAGACTCCTGCCGAGAGCCTGTGGAATGAAGATTATACCGGCCATTTCTCAGGCAAGGAGAAGGCCGCAGCTCTGACAGGCAGAGCCGACCACTGTCAACTAGATGTCACAGGTGCTCTCCCCAATTACCCAGTGACAAGCACAAGAAAGCTGGAGGAGGGACTGGCACTCACTGTCATTGATGGGGGACCTTGCCCTGGGTATGTCGTCCATCCTGTGTCAGCTGGTGTGATCGAAGGGTTTCACAGAACACTTAGCAATGTTCTTTCAGCTCTCTCCCTCCTTTGAAAGACCCTGTGTCTATTTTATAATGTATAGGATACGTAAATATAGCAGTGGCATATATATGCCATAGGCAATTCCCGGCTTACCACAACACAACTTCAAGATGTTTTTTGTTGCTTTATTTATTTATTTTTTTGAGACAGGGTCTCACATAATTCAGTCTAGCCTTGAACTCCCTATGTAGCTAAGGAAGACCTTGCACTCCTGATCCTCTTGCCTCCACCTCCTGAGTGCTGGGGTTGATTATAGGATACAGCACACATGTCAGGCAAGCACTCTGCCAGCTGGGCTATACCCTCAACTTAACTTCATGCTTTTTTTATGCCAATTGTACCTATGCAATCTTTTTGTTTTTCATTTTCAATATTTCACAAATTATATGAGCTTCTCAATCCTTTATTATAAACTAAGGTTTGTGTTAGTTGATCTTATCCAATTGTAGGTAAATTTAAGTGTTATATGCACATTTCAGGAAGGCAGAGGGAGGATTGGGGGCTGGGGATGTAGTTCAGTAATAAAGTGCTTGCCTAGTATCAGTGCAAAAGCACAGTACTCACCTCAGAGGGGTAAGAGTTTATTCTGGAGCCAAATATTAGTGACCATAGCCCAGAAACACAGATTTAGTTTATCCCAAATTTCATGTTCTAGAATGGTAATAGTTTGATGAAGTTTTTATAGTAACAGAACAGAGGAAGTAAGTCATAAATTGAGGCATTTCTCAAATACATTGTTGGAAACATTAGGTAGGTGGGTTGAAGCAAAGTGAGGAAAATTCTGCTATAGCCTCAGGTGCTATCTGGTGACACTTAGCTTTTTAGTCAATGGGAGTTGAGTACCTGTATATTCCAAAGGACTTACCTAATGTCAACAAAGTTGTTACGTTAATTCAGAGGTCAATAACTGAGCATGTCTGTGGGGGATTATCTTGATCGTTAATTGAAGTAGGAAGGCCCAGTGTACTGTGGGAAGTACCATTCCTTAGGCAGCTAGTCCTTAACTTAAAGAAAATCTGAGTATAAGCCGGCCTGAGAGCTGCAAGCAGTGCCCGCCCCCCGGGTTCCTGTTGTACTTCTTGGCTGTGAGGTGAGTTCCTTGGGTCATGATAGCCCAAGAGAGTTTGGCTCTGACATAACATTCCAAACTCTCCCCCATCACAGAAGTTCTAATCAGTTCATCAGACTGCAGAAAGTTCAGTGGAAGTTGCTGCTCTTTTCAGGAATGTTTTTCGTACTAGTATGCACAATGCCCTTGGTTCAGTCCATAGCACCACGTTAGAGAAAGAAGAGGAAGCAGAAAGAAAGGAAGAAAAAGGCAGGAAGGCAAGAAGGAAGGAAGGCAGGAAGAGGGAAAGAGGGAAGGTAGGAAGGAGGTTCAGTGGAAGTTGCTGCTCTTTTCAGGAATGTTTTTTCGTACTAGTATGCACAATGCCCTTGGTTCAGTCCATAGCACCACATTAGAGAAAGAAGAGGAAGCAGAAAGAAAGGAAGAAAAAGGCAGAAAGGCAAGAAGGAAGGAAGGCAGGAAGAGGGAAAGAGGGAAGGTAGGAAGGTAGGAAGGAAGGCAGGAAGGAAGGAAGGCAGGAAGGAAGGAAGGAAGGAAGGAAGGAAAGCAGGCAGGCAAAGCGGAGCCATGAATCCCAGTAGGATGGGGCAGTAAATGCATTTTCAATTTACAGTACTTTCTTACAATGAGTTTACTAGGATGCAGCCCATGGGGAGGGCAGGAGTGTATAAACACACACACACACACACACACACACACACACACACAGCACATGCGCTGCACAAATGTACAGATGTTGAACATTTCATAATGGTACATCCATAATGGCAATTACTCTGTTTCTAGGCAACCAGGTGAGTCATTGTGCAGCTTCCAGCTGTCCCTCAGAGGCAACTCCCTTGGCCTCCAGATCCCAGGCTGAGGGGCCTACAGAGCTTTTGGCTTATAGTTTTAGGTCACAGTCCATCACTGAGAGAAGTCAGGCAAGGTACTCGGCAGGAACTTGGAGGCAGGCCTCCATGCAGCATTACCTCTACCAAGGAACTCACCTCACAGCCAAGAAGTACAGCAGGAACCATGGGGGGATGCTTCTTGCGGCACTCAGGCTGGCTCATACTCAGTTAGCTTTCCTTAAGTTCAGGACTAGCTGACTAAGGAATGGTGCTGCCCACAGTACACTGGGCCTTCTTACATTAATTAACAATCAAGATAATCCCCGACAGACATGCCCACAGGCTCATCTGATCTGGATAATCCCTCAATTGAGAATCCTTTTTCAGGTGATTCTAGGCTTTGTCATATCAGTTAAAGCTAACTAAGACATATACCCATAAGAATTAAAAGTAAAGGAAAAAATAAAAACACCACCACCAACAACAAAACAAAACAAAACAAAATTTCCTGTGAGGTGGGTGAGATGGTGCATGCCTGAATCCCATCACTTCCAAAAGGCCAAGACAGGAGGAGTGCCAGAAGTTTCTGGCCAGCCTGGTCTACAAAGTGAGTTCCAAGACAGCCAAAGCTGCATAGTGAGATTCTGTCTGGAAGAAGCCAAAAGACCAAGAAAACAAGAAAAGAAAAACTTCCCATAGTAAAGAAAAGAAAAACTTCCCATAGTAACTAGCATTTAACAATTGTCTCTTTTTTAATTAAAAAAAATTTTTTTTGTGGGGCTGGAGAGATGGCTCAGTGGTTAAGAGCACTGGTTGCTCTTGCAGAAGACCTGGGTTCCATTCCCAGAACCCACATGGTGGCTACGAACCATCCTTAACTCCAGTTCAGGGGAATCTGAAGCCCTCTTTTGACCTCAGTGGCACAGCATGACATTGGTGTACTCACATACAAGCAGGCAATACACTCATACACATAAAATAAAAATAATAAATAAAATATTTTTAAAAAATGTTTCTTTGTGCTGCTTCCCTGGGCCTGCAGGCCTCTCAGGCCTCTCTCTGACCTGCAGGCTTCTTTCTCTGGGGTAAATTGATTGGGACCTCAGTGCCTTGATGCCCCCAGCCTCATTCACCCTCCCATCTTCCCCACCTGTCTCTTCTCCTAGCCTGGATCCTGTCCCATTCCTTGTCTTGGTGCCCCAGACACCGGGGCAACCACCATTGCTTCTTCCTGATCCTTTGCACCCAGACCAACTCAGTTCCTGCTCAGGTCCCTGGGAGCACTGCTTCTGGGCCAGGCCGAGTCCTCACCTCCCTCTGCTTCCCTGGGCCTGCAAGATCCACAGGACTCTCTTCCACCTGCAGGCCTCTCTCTCTGGGGTAGGTCAGTCGTGCCCTCTGTGTGCCTTGACTCCCCAGCATTGTTCACCTTCCCATCTCCCCCACCGGTCTCTCCTCCTAGCCTGGTTTCTGTCCCATTCCTTGTCTTGGCACCCCAGACACCTGGGGAACCACCATTGCTGTCTGATCCTTTGCATCCAGACCAACTCAGTTGCTTCTCGGGTTCCCAGGGGCGCTCTGGGCCTGGTCCTGATCTCATCTCCCTCTACTTCCCTGGGTCTACACAACCCACCAGCTTCTTTCCTTGGACGCCAGGGCTGACCTTTCCTCTTTCTGGTTCTTTGCATCCAGACCAACTCAGTTGCTTCTCGGGTTCCCAGGGGCGCTCTGGGCCTGGTCCCGATCTCATCTCCCTCTACTTCCCTGGGTCTACACAATCTGCCAGCTTCTTTCTTGGACGCCGGGGCTGACCTTTCCTCTTTCTGGTTCTTTGCATCCAGACCAACCCAGCTCCTCAGTACAGTCCCCAGGGGCCCTTGGGGCTGCCTCCCACCCCCATCTTCCTTTGCATCTCTGGGTGGCACAGCTACCAGCTGCCGTAGGCCAGCATATTTCCTGGGCCCAGTTCCCAGGCCAGTACAACCCCCAAATTCCTGAAGCCAAAATATTTCCTGGGGGGATCCAGACCTTAGGAGAAAGCCTGAAAACATCTGATCCTCATCTG
>NW_008356465.1:384684-385079 GCF_000622305.1 Nannospalax galili
TAGGCATACAGAAAGGAGAAGACCAAACTTACTTAGGCATACAGGAAGGAGAAGAATCCCAAGATAATGGCATGGATCAGACCTTCAATAGAATCATGGAAGAAAATTTCCCAAAATTAAAGAAAGATATGCCCATACAAATACAAGAAGCATATAGAACACCAAACAGACAGGACCAGAAAAGAAACTCTCCACAGCACATCATAGTAAAAACACTAAACGTACAGAACAAAGAGACAATACTGAAAACTGCAAAAGAGAAACAACAAGTAACATATAAAGGAAAACCCATTAGGATTACAGCTGACTTTTCAGTGCAAACTATGAAAGCCAGAAGAGCCTGGACCAAAGTATTCCCAGTGTTAAATGACCACAGATGCCAACCCAGATTACTA
>NW_008356465.1:387019-387181 GCF_000622305.1 Nannospalax galili
TTAATAGATGCAAAGATGACCTTTGACAAAATACACCATGCATTTATGGTAAAAGTCCTAGAAGGCATTGGTCTGGAGGGAACATACCTCAAGACCTAACATAATTAAAGATACAAACCCATAGCCAACATCATTCTAAATGGAGAAAAACTGGAAGCATTC
>NW_008356465.1:387727-389743 GCF_000622305.1 Nannospalax galili
AAGATTCATATGGAAGCACAAAAGACCTCGGATACGCAAAACAACCCTGAACACTAAGACCAATGCTGGGGGAATTACTATACCAGATTTTAAGCTGTATTACAGAGCTATAGTCATAAAAAGAACATGGTACTGGCACAAAAATAGACCCATAGATCAATGGAACAAAATTGAAGACCCAAATATGAGTAAATGCAATTTCAGCCACCTGATATTTGACAAAGGGGCCAAGAACATTCACTGAAGGAAGGACAGCATGTTCAGAAAATGGCGCTGGCAAAACTGGATCTCCACCTGTAGAAGAATGAAACTAAACCCCTCTCTTTCACCTTGCACAAAGGTCAGTTCCAAATGGATTAAAAACCTCAATGTAAAGCCTGAAACTCTGAAACTATTAGAAGAAAACATTGGGAAAAACCTACAAGATATAGGTGTAGGAAAGGATTTTTAGGCATAGGAAAGGATTTTCTAAACCAGACATCAACTGTTCAGGAAACAAGGGTAAGAATTAACAAATGGGACCTCATTAAGCTAAAAAGCTTCTGTACATCAAAGGAGGCAACCAGGGAAGTGAAGAGAAAGCCCACAGAATGGGAGAAAATCTGCACCATCGGCACATCTGACAGAGATTTAATATCCAGAATATATAATAAACTCAAAAAACAGAGAATCAAGACAAGAAGCAACCCAATTGAAAGATGGGCTAAGGAGTTGAACAGAGAGTTCTCAAAAGAAGAGGTACCACTCTTTGGCATATACCCAAACAACTCATCCTATTGCAGAGACACTTCTACATCCATGCTTGTTGCTGCTCTTTTCACTATAGCTAAGAGACGGAAGCAACCTAAGTGTCCCTCAATTGACGAGTGGTTAATAAAATGTGATTCATTTATATGATGGAGCTTTACTCAGCAGTAAAGAAAGATGAAATCATGAAATTTACAGGTAAATGGATGGAACTAGAAACTGTTATACTAAGTGAAGTAACAAAGACTCAGAAAAAAAATCGACATATGTTCTCCCTCATATGTGGAGTAAATGAGTATGTATCCAGACATAACTACAGGAACCAGGATAATGGAAAGGAAACAGGGAGGTAAAGGAAAACAAATAACCTGAAAGAGAAGAACAGTAGGAAACAGGCCTTAATAAGGGAGATATGGATAAAGATTGGGTTAATTTAAGGGAGGGGGAGGGAAGGGTATAAAAAGAACCTAGGGGATAAAGGGAAAGAAGGAGCTCAATAGAGGTAGGACCGTAGGAGAAGGGTGTTAGTAAGGGAGAAAGGGGAAAAATGTGGGCACCTTAACTGGGGAAACCATGATGGAGGGGTGAGACAATGTGAGAGATAAATAATGCCTATCTAGTTTTGAAAACCTGAGGGAACCATATTACTCCTACAACCTATTGACAAATTATACATAGCAGATCAGGAAATATATGTTTAGGTAAGGTTTATCTGAGAATAATTAGCCTTTGCCCAAGATTTATCTACATGACACACAGTAATTAAAAGTACCAGACTGGTGGAACTAATCTTCTTGGATGTTTAACAGACATACTTTGAGGCCTATACTAGTTTGGTCAGAGGGACATAAAGGACAGTTTTTGCTCCTTGCCCTCCTGGATTGACTAGTTCCAGGGGACTATGAACATATCTCAAAATGTCCTGTAATTGTGGTGGGTCACCTGTCCTCTTGATCAAGGAGGCCGAGGAGACCCCACTTGTGCTGGATAGCTTTAGTGTCAACTTGACACACCTGGGTTGAGGGAGCCTCAGTTGGGGAATTGCCTCTATTGGACTGGCTTGTGGCCATGTCTGAAGGGCATCTTCTTGATGAGTGACGTGGGAGGACCCAGTCCACTGTGGTTGGTGCCACCCCTGGGCAGGTGGGCCTGTGTTGCATAAGAAAGCAGGCTGAGCAGGAGCTGGGGAAGCAAGCCAGTAAGAGCATTCCTCCATGCCCTGTGCTCCAGCTCCTGCCTCCATGTTCCTGCCCTGAGTTCCTACCTTGG
>NW_008356465.1:390179-403042 GCF_000622305.1 Nannospalax galili
AGAGGAATCATTTCCTCCATGTTTCCAAGCGAAGCCAACCATGGTTGAGCAGGACCTTTGACTTATCTTCACATGGGCGGAACTGGTAAAAGAAAGGAGCCAGGGGCCCCTCCCAAGCCCATGTGACCCCTGAGGAACAGATCCTCAGAGGACCTTAAGAGTAAAAATAAATCAGTTCATCTGGACCAACTATATGGCCTTAAACACGCAAAAAGAAAGTATAACCAAAGATTAAAGGGGCCAATATAATTTCTTAAGAGTCCATATGCATAGATAAAGGCTACATAACAAGCAACAATGCCAGACAGGCGATACCTTCTTTTGAGTTGTTGGCCAGGGTGGCCAAAGGGACTCCCAGATAGTAACCAAGCATAGTACTGGGAAAATTAACAGCAGACCCCAATCTTATCTAAAGGAATATTGACAACTGATTACTGCTAGATGAGGAACAGCTGACCTCAAACAAAGCCCTCTAGATAGGCAGACTGGATTTACCAGAAGGGCAAGTAGTGGGGAAGGGCTGAGGTGCCAATAACACACCAGACTGTAGCAGGGATTTCAGAGTATAAGGGCTCTAGTGGAGGGATGGAGGCTATGGGAGGGTGCCATGTGGGAAGTGGGTGTATAGTGGAATAAGATGGTTTGGGACGTTCTGTGTCTCACACACACACACACAGACACACACACACACACACACCAACAAATTTTTAAAAATGTATTATATTTGAGAAGGGATTTCAGAGTATAAGGGCTCTAGTGGAGGGATGGAGGCTATGGGATGGTGCCATGTGGGAAGTGGGTGTATAGTGGAATAAGATGGTTTGGGATGTTCTGTGTCTCACACACACACACAGACAGACACACACACACACACACACACCAACAAATTTTTAAAAATGTATTATATTTGAGGAGGAAACATGGAAATTTTTGTCATGCTAATTAGTTGATATGATAAACATTATCATTGAAATATACCCGATGACTTTATAGACATACACAGGTGCCAAGGATGCGAGTGCAACTGATTATGACTAGTAATAATTAGATACATACAGATGAGAGATGTATGTGCCAACATCTCAGTGTTAGTAGCAAAAATAATGAGTCTTTCTGCAAGGAACAATATATTCTAAAATGAAATAGAGATCTTTTTAAAGGTTAAAAAATTCAATGAATTCTTCTGTATGAAATTGTGTATTTTAAAAATGAAATGGAGATCTTTTTCAAAAGTTAAAACTTCATTTAATTTTATGTCTTATAGGGTTTATACTGAGTACAATATTGTATAACTGTAATAATTCACTTGTAAAACACAGCCAATTTTGAAAGAGGTGCATCTTAGCTCAGGAAATTGTTATTGAATATGTCAATGCTGTTGTAATGAAATGCTTCTTGTAAGTATGTGATTAATAATTAATAATTTTAAAAAAATGTTTGTTTGTTTGTTTGTTGACAGAGAATCCCTCGTCCCAGCTTGCCTAGAAGTCATGATGTTGACCAGGGTGGCCTCGATCTTGCAGAGATTCACCTGCTTCTGCCTTCTAAGGGCTGGTATTAAGGATCCACACTACCACACCCAGCATAACAACTGGCTCTTAACAACTTTCTTCTGCAGAGAACAGAACTGGGCCATAACTTCTTGGGCCAATGAAAGTAGTTTCAGGAGCCCCTGGCTAATCTCTGACCCTGTCTGGGAGCCATCTTTATCCTCACCAGGAATCTGGGCTGCTTCTACTGACATGGCTGGAAAGGCCACTGTGGATGGATAGGCAGCCCTCTGTATACACAAGCTCTGCTTGGGCAGATTCAACCACCATAGCTCTTGTCCTGAAAGATCAGTCTTAGGCAGTCTACACTGAGCATGTGCTGGCTCCTGTCCTGGTTCCCTTAACAATGCAATATAACCACTATTTATATAAAAATGATCATAGGTGCTATCAGTAATGGAGTGATGGTTAATAATCTACAGGAAGGCATGCATAAGTTACTTGCAAACTTCATAGTATTTTATCTAAGGGATTTGAACATCCTCAGAGGGAATCATTTCTTTTTTTTTAAATATTTTATTTATTATTTTTATTTTATGTGTATGAATGTAGTGTATTGGCTGCATGTAGAGGGTGACAGATCCCCTGGAACTGGAGTTATGGATGGTTGTTAACCATCATGTGGATGCTGGGACTCGAACCTAGAACCTCTGGAAGAACAGCAAGTGTTCTGACCCATCTCTCCAGCCTCAGTAATATGATTCTTTGAGAGGTTGTATATACTGCAGGCAGCAGAACTGGAAGGGTGGGGCTAAATAAGGCCCTCTGGGGCCCAGATAATTCCATCATGCCCTCTAGATGCTAGATGTGGAGCTGTGGGATTTGCTGTTTACCCTCCTAGGTTTTGCTCTTGCTTTGGTCTGATCTTTTCTTGATCTGCCCTCATTCCTCCTTTTTGGAATAGAAATGTTTATTCTGTGTCATTGTAAGATGGAACGGGAGTTAAGGACGGTTTGTAGCCACCATGTGGGTGCTGGGAATCGAAACTGGGACCTCTGCAAGAGCAGTCAGTGCCCTTAACCGCTGTGCCATCACTCCAGCCCCCATAGAGGGAATCATTTCTAAGGATACAGAGGACAGTTATGAGTGCTGGGATCAACCCAGGTCATCTCTAGACCATTTGAGCACCACTTAGTCAGTTGTATGATTCGATCAGAGGGGCCTTATTACCCCCAGGAAGTGACTGCGTCTCATCACAAGCACATGGGTGAAGCAGAGTCGCCATAGTGTTGGGCTAATTGCCACTCCATGCTAGTAATCCACCATCACAGCATGTACACTTTCCTGGAACATCCATGCATGTCCAGGACCCTTTCCTTACGCATTATGTAATGGACATCATCTGATCTTCACCCCCAGGAGCCCTTGTAGGGCAAGAGAACTCACCCCATCTCAAGCCAGCAGAGGGAAGTACTGGTTCCCATGAGGCTGCAGACTCAGTGTCAGCCCCCTGGGCTCTGCCCCAAAGTCCCCAGCCTGCCTGGTCAGCAGGAAGTATTGCTGCTGCTGGGAAGTCAGAAGTCCTTTAAGGATAATTTCCCAGTTGCCATGGCCATTGTTAACAGTAGTGTTTGTTCAGGTGGTTGGTGAGTAGGATGCTGTCTTACGAAGGGAATGCCCCAGGCTGGCTTCTTTCTGATTTGAGTGCCTATGGCTTGGTTGGTACCCAGAAGGTGGATCTGAGAAGGTCACTGCTCTCAATTGGGTAAGTGTCCCCCAAAGGCTCATGTGTTCAAGGCTTGGTCCCCAGGATGATAAAAATGTCCCCATGGTGGAACCTTTAGGAGGGGCCTAGCGGGAGGTCTTCAGACCACTGGAGGTGTGCCCTCAAGGGGGATTGAGGGGTCAAGGCTCTCTTCTTCTTTGCTTTCAGCCATGAGGTGGGCAGTTCTCTGTACCACGTCTGTCACCATGACCTGCTGCCACCCTGCAGGCCCAAAGCAATGGGGCCTATCTCCAAAACTATGAACCAAAATTACTTTCACTTTATAAATAAATTTTCTTAGGCGTTTTGTTATTGTGCTGAAAGGCTGACTAATCTTATGCTGGGTCTAGAAACAGTCCCACTACCCTGACAGCCCCTGTGTTGGAGCGGTGCCAGACACACTTGGAGTTGTATGGGGAGGCAACGGTGCTGCCTGGTAACAGGTTGCTGTGAGAGTGATGGAGCTGATGTTGCATCACCTGTGAAAGGCAACCTGGCTTTAATGAAAACTCTCTACAGCCTGTGATAAAGAGAAAATTAAGAAATTGCCTCAGAGGTTAGAATGAGCCCCGGAAATGACTCAGTCTGGTGATCCTTAACAGTCACGTCCTGCCTGCCTACCCATGCATTAATATTTGGAGGCTACTTATTAAATGTGCTGTCTCCAAGCCAACTGTGGCTGGATTTTTACCTTATTTTCTTTTTCTTGCTCTTTTTCCTTGTGTGTGTGTGTGTGTGTGTGTGTGTGTGTGTGTGTGTGTGTCTGATAGGGAGTTGGGAAAATGAATCTATCATCTGATTCTGTGTATGAGATATAAGAACATATGTTTGTATCATATTTCTCCATATATTTGCTCAGCTAAAATAGATAGCACTAAACATCATATCAGAGAGAGAAGACCTTGCATTCTGCACAGCACCCTCTGCTCCAATATCCCAGGCTCCTAGGTTTTCTGAGTGGGTCTCAGTCTCCAGGTGATCCGTGGGGCTCTGAGGTCCACTCAGCAAATCCCCTGTTTATCAGGCTGGTCTCTGGCAGGGTCCATGTGTCCTATACCCTGTCCTTCCTTTCTTAGGGTTGTATAATGATGTCACTTCTCTCTCCTAGTCCTCATATTAGGGATCCTGCTGGGCCCCACCTCCAAGAGCCTGGGAATCACAGCTTAGGAGTGACGGTGTACACACCAGGTTGAGCTTCTGATGGCTTGTGGCTGTTTCATAGTAGCTGTTCACACAATGTGAGGTGTATTCCTACAGAGGCCTACGCAGTGTAAGACTCATCCCTGTGGAGGCCGTGTACTGTGAGGTGCATCCATACAGAGGCTGTGCAGAGTTAAGCACATCCCTTCAGGGCCCAGGGGCCTGGGAAGGTAACACTGGTATATGGAGTTGTGTGGCTCAGTATATGTGTCTTTCCATATGAGCATGTGTGGGATGACTGTGTGCAGGGCGTGCAACTCATATGTGTGCAAGTCTATGTGTGCAATGCTGTGTCAGCATCTGTTTACATGGTTGTGTGTACTTGTGTGTTATCTTGTGTATCTCTGAGTTTTACTAGAGTTGTGGGTATTTATAAATGCAAAATATTTAAGATAGTGACACTTAAAATTTTTCCTTTAAGATAGAAAGTTGAAAATGAGTCTTGTAAGAATGTCATGTTAGGACCAGCTGCTGCTCAGGCCACAATCCCTGCAGAAGCCCTTCTCCTCTCACAGATAGTCACAGGATTACGCTGCGAATCTCTAACCAACAGTGCAAGGATTTCTCACCTGGGAAAGTAAGCGTTGACATCAAGGGTATTGACACTGTCAGGACACATTCTGTTTCCCATCTCCTTCTCTGCCTCCTGCCTAGGAATCAGAGAGTTTGGCTGCAGGCTTATGCTGTGAAACCACACCCATCCTTAGAGATCTGTAAGAAGACACTCCCACCTTTGCCGTGTGGTCCCTTATTCCTCTCTTCAGAGTCCCCACCATGCTGTCAGTCTCTGGGGCTGGGGCCTGAACTGTCCTCATTGTCCCCATAGACCTCTGGCCTCTCTGTCTGCCCATAGTGTTAATAACTTTTCTAATAAACTCCTTACCCCGAACAATCCCTCTCAGTGTCTTCTTGACCCTGCATCCCAGACCTTTCATATCCCAGTTTCTGTGATGTGTTGACCATTTTCACATTTCTTGTCTGCCACAGTATGTTCCTGGGGAGTTGTATGGGTGTTCTGATCATGACCCACTTGCCCTGGGTAGGTCTTGTGGGTATAAGGTGTGTTCTTAGTGTCTGTTAGGCTTCAGCCTGTGGGCCTCAGGGTCTTGTGTCCTCCCAGACTTATGAGAGCCCACCCCTACTCAAAAAGAGACCTTCAGATGACCAGCGGATGGGAAGAGACACCAAGGCAAAGAAATGGGGACACCAAATGTCTTTAGCACAAAGACCACTGTCACCTCCGGAGCTGATGGTGCCATAAAATAGTTGACTTCAAAGGGCCAGTAAATAGATGCCAGTTTGAGAGCAGCTGAGATCTGAAGAACTGAGAGGCGGGGAAGATGACAAGGAGAGGTCCAGGCATGTCCCCACTGTCCCTCAGGTGGACCTCTGGCCTTGGATGATGAGTGTGAGGTCTGAAATATCTCAACAGATCGGGGAACATCGTATGGAACTCTTTGAGTCACCGTTGTTCACTGACTTTAATGTTATAGTTGTGGAAAGATTTTTTAAAAGTCAGAAGCAAAACAAAACCAACAGCCTGGTAGTCTAGGTGATGTGGTAAGGGCACAATGATGTCATCAGAGAGGAAGGCTTAGACTACGGTCCTCAAAGTGGGGCCCACAGAGAATGGAACACAGGGGACTGTGATCAGAAAGGAGCCAGCAGACAGGGTTAGACTTAGGGATAGCTAACACATTAGGGTTTTATGACTGTACCAATAATGGGTTACACAGGAGCATGCTGTAGCATTGGAGAGTGCTGTGGCCTCAGGAGACCCCAAGGCTTGATTCTGTGTGAGGAGACAGGAGATCAAACTCATCCTGCCTGAGGATGCAGAAAAGAATAGGCTTCAGGCTGGAAAGATGGCTCAGCGATTGAGAACACTGGCTGTTCTTGCAGAGGACCAGGGTTCAACCCAGCATCCACATGGCAGCTAACAACTGTCCTTAACTCCAGTTCCAGGGAATTCAATGCCCTCTCCTGACCTCCATGGACATTGCATGACATGGGTGCACCTACCTACATGCAGACAATACACCTATACACGTAATAAATAAATAAATAAAATATTTTTTAAAAAAGAAGAAGCTTTTATGGGCCAGAGAGATGGCTCCATAGGTAAAGGTGCTTGCAGCCAAGCCTGATGACCCAAGTTCAATCCCTGAGACCCACATGGTGGAAGGAGAGAAGGATACTCACAAGTTGTCTCCACGTGCACACTGTAATACACGTGTCCCCTACACACAAAAATCAATTAATAAATATGAAAAAAGCACCCAAAACTTTTTATTTGCCTTCACCTTTTGCTTTTATTTGCATGAGCTTGTATGCATACAACATACATATGCATCTGTGTGCATGCTTTCTTCTTCTTCTTATTTTTTTGCTTTATGCAGGGTCTCACATAGCCCAGGCTGGTGTCAAACTCACTGCATAACTGAGAATGACTGAACTTATGATCCCCTCTGTCTCCTGAGAGCTGGGATTATGGGTACATACCACTTTGAATGGTTTATATAGTTATATCCTGTATGCACAGGTTTTAAGTGAAGAAAGGAACTTAAGAGAGGTTTGGGTGGGGTGTGGTGGCGCGTGCCTTTAGTCCCAGAACTCAGGAGGTAGAGGCAGGCAGATCTTTGTGAGTTCAAGGCCAGTGTGGTCTACATAGCGAGTTCCAGGCAGCTGGTGCTACAGGGAGACCATGTCCCAAAAAAACCAAAAAAAAAAAAAAATTGGGCACTGTCAACTGCATGCTGACAGATGCAGGCCACCCCTAGGGCTGATCTCCCCTTCATTATCCACACAGCAGCTCTTGGTAATATTGGCAGAGCTCAGAGTCTGGCTGTCCTGAAACAGCCAGCTCCGAACCCCTGCCCTAGAGTATCTTGAATAGAACTCACTCACTGGCCCTCCCCAGTGAAAGCAAAGTGCTATTCCAAACCCTCGGGACAACAGCGAGAGGTCATCTTGTGTCCCTGGGCAGTTCTGAGTACCTGGCCTGCCTGGTGACCTGGACCTCTTCAAGCCTAAAGAGTCTCTGCAGAGGGCCACCTGCAATAGGAAAGTTGCCAGGCTGGAGGCAACTAAAGGCTCTGGTGGAGACTGTCAGTCTTCCACCAGCAGGGACGGCTTCCTCTGGGCCTTGCTGGGCTCAGTGCCTCATGTCCAAGGACTATGATCAGTGACAGTCCCAACCATTTCTAAACTTCTTTGCACAGGCTATCTGGGAACTAATTCAGACCCATCCTTGGCTTCCTCTCTTTACAGCAAGAGAGCAGTGCAGAGGCTTCTACCACAAACACATGCCATGTGTGTGGAGGGCATGCATGTGGTTGGGCCATGCATGATAATAAGCTCCTCCAGATGACTGCTTGGGGCCAGATTTTCCTTAATATGGCATTCATCATGCTGAGGGGGGTAGAATATAATTTCTGCTCTTTCTAAAAGTGTGCAAATATGTTTTTGTGCAGTGATGTCATTTATGCTATGGGAGGAGAGATGATTTGAGCAGACAGTTTTACCTGGTCCTTGAAATAGAAGCAAGCCCAGTCCAAGATTCAAATGGGCTCACAAGCCAACTGCCAAGGGCATTCTGCATGGCTGTCTATTTTTGCCCTTGAACCACAAACACAAGTTGACAGGAATGTCTCAGAGTCCTCTGGGTACTGAAAACCATGGGGCTGTTTGAAACAACATGGCCTTGCTTGGTGAATTCAGCCCAGTGTGAGTACAGGGCCTTGCACAAGCAGCCACAGGGATGACACAGAACAGCCCCTTGCCTGCATGGGCTTCTGTGGGTCTTGGGGTCTCGCCTTTTCTGGACCTAGCCGTCCTCAGCAGCGAGGTCTCAAGCTTCCCTACCCCACTTCATGGGACTCTTTTCTTTCCTTTCTCCCCTCCCCTCTTTTTGGTGTATGTGTGGGTGTGTGTACATGTGCACATGTATGTGTGTGTTTCTATGCGCTGGACATATATGTGGAGGACAATTTTGAGTGTCATTCCTCAGGCACTATCTATACTAGCTTTGTTGTTGTTATTGTTTATTTTTAAAAATATTTTATTATTTTTATTTTATGTGTATGAACATATTGCCTGCATGTATGTAAGTGCACTCATGTCATGCAGTGCCCACAGAGGTTAGAAGAAGGCATTGGAATACCCCGGAACTGGAGTTACAGGCGGCTGTTAGCTGTCATGTGGATACTAGGAATTAAACCTGGGTCCTGTGCAAGAGTAGCCAGTGCTCTTAACTGATGAGCCATCTCTCCTGCCCCCATTTGTTTGTTTTTTAAGACAAGGTCTTATGATGTAGCCCTGGCTGGCCTAGAATTTGCTGTATAGCTCTGGCTGGCCTCAACAATCATAGTGATCCACCTGCCTCTGCCTACTGAGTGCTTGGATTTGAGATTTGAGACACCATGCCATTGGTAGGTATCTTGTTTTTTGAGAGGTCTCTTACTTGTCGGGACTTGGGTTTGCTTTGCTCAGCGGGGGACCTACTGGCTTTGAGGCAGAGAGACTTGATTGGCGACAGAGTCTTGGACCCTGGTACTTGTGTCTTTTCAACAAGCCGTTTATTTCAAAGTTCAGATAGTTTTTATACATCTCAAGGAACTAGCAGTCACACGGGATATGGCAGTCACATACAAAGATTTAGGGTACAAAGAAACAGAACATTTAGTCTGTTAGTTGGCACCAGAAGGATGCTTAAACTTTTACTCAAAATTATCAATGCCCATTTGGTAATTTATTGGCCACAATGTTTTCTTTCTTAGAGTTAAAAGCTTAGAGTTTTAGCTTTTAGCTCAGGAGTAAACCTTTAACCTGGCCTAATCGCTTAGCCAGGGATAGATGAGTTATTTGTTCAGGGCAAGGAGATGAGCTAAGGGTTGTTGACCAAGACGCTTTCCCACAGAGCAGGGAGCCTGCACTTCTGACCAGGCCACTGTCTCCTGCCAATCTCACAGTGTCCTGCAAGACAGGGACTATCAGAGCACTGTTTTCAGCATCCCTCCCTTTAGCAGAGAATGAAGCCTGGACTTAAAATTTTTAGGCTCATCTCACCCTAGGGCCTGGCATCCTGGTTTCCTACACTTACTGAACCTGGGGTTCACTGATTAAGAAGCTAAGGTGGTTGACTAGTGAGCTCCAGGGATCTGCCTGTATCTGTCTCCCCAGTGTTGGGATTACAAGTGCATACCACTATAGGGCAATGTGACAAACACCCTGGATTTGAGTTTTGGTACCCTTATCTTAAATTATAGCTATGCACGGACATCACTATAGTACCTATAAGAACACATGGAGGCATGCACATGACTGTGGAGAACAGCAACAATTCAACCCAACGCCTCCCTGGGGCTAAGATGGGGGCGGGGGGCTGGGGGGATAACATGACTGACCCAGAAGGATGTGTGAGCTCCCATTTGTTCCATGATGGGGAAGCTGTATTAGTTACTTTTCTGCTGCTGTGATAAACCTCTGGGATCAAAGCAATTTATAGAAAGAGGAGTTTATTTGGGCTTATGGTTCCAGAGGGATAAAAGTCCATCATGGTGGGGAGGCAGGGTGGCATGAAGTGGCTGGAACAGAAAACAGAGTTCACATCTTCAAGCACAGCAGGAAGCAGAGAGAGCAAGAGGAAGTAGGATGAGCCTATGAACTCTCAACTCCCACCCCCACGTGCTTCCTCAAGCAAGGTCACATCTCCTGAAGGTTACGTGACCCTGCCCAACTGACCAAGTGTTCAGATACCAGAGCCTATGGGGGGATATTCTCAATCAAACTACTATAGAGGGAAATGGGCATGAATCCTCTTGAAGATGGATTCTATTGCTAGTGTAAGCCTCACAGGCCCCAGTAGCAAGTCAGTACCAGATCAAGCTTCCCCCTGCCAGGTGAGCCAGGTGGCAGGCAGGCATCACATCCCAGATGAGAATGTTCCTCAGTCTCTAAGGCACATGCCCAGACAGGTTAAAATGAGAACAGACAAGAGGCAGGGAGCAAAGGACCCAGGAGGCTGGCACAGTCCTTAGCCTTGTTTCCACAGCAGTTCCTTTTAAAATTTTATTTATCTTTATTTTGTGTGTATGAGTGTTTTGCTTGCAGTATGCAAGTGTACCCAGGCATACAACAATGCCAGCAGAGGCCAGAAGGCATTGGATTCCCTTGAGCTGGAGTTACAGACAAGTGTTACAGAGCAGCCAGTGCTCTTAACTGCTGAGCCATCTCTCTGGCCCCCTCCACAGTAGCTCTTGCTTGTGTCCAAATGCACCACAAAATTCCCTTTTGCCTGAAAGTATTTCTGCCTGCTTCCAGCAAGTGGAGGTCTTGGGAACCCTTATCCATTACTCACTGCACTAAATCCCATGACCGCAACATGACTGCCTGCTGTCCAGATTTCAACCGGCACAGGACCAGGATGTCATGCTCTTCTATGTTGTTAACACAATTCTAGTCCTGGGAGCTTATGATATATTCAGACCCCAGAGGAAGTGAGGATGTGGTGGGGGGGGGCATGACCTTCAGGATGGGGAACCACAAAGTGTACTCCTTGCAGGAAGCTTACAATGCTCAACTGTCAGGGACAAGGACTTCCAGTGAGAAGGGACACTGATGGGTTCTCTAAAAGCTGCTGTGGAGAGCCAAGGCTTTTCATAGCATGGAGGAGGAGCCTCTGAGGGATAGGGATCTGTGCATGTGTGTCCAGCCAAGCTCTGAAAGCCTGTACCCCACCCACCACGGCCATTACCTATATAAAATATATGCTTGAAGAAGCCATGCCTCAAGGCATATCATTTGCATTATATTTTAGATATTTTATTTATTATTTTTATTTTATGTGTATTAGTGTATTGCCTGCATGTGTGTAAGTGCACCCGTGTCATGTAGTGCCTGCAGAGGTCAGAAAGGTGCATTGGAATTCCCTGGAACTGGAGTTACAGACAGTTGTTAGCCATCATGTGGGTGCTGAGAATCAAATCTAAGTCCTCTGTAGGAGCAATCATCTGCTCTGAGCCATCTCTCCAACCTCTGTATTGTATTTTAAACAAACAGCTTCTGGGACTGGTGATGTGGCTCAGTTGGTAGAGTGCTTGCCTAGCATGCGGAAAGCCCTGGGTTTCAGCCCCAGCATGGAACAAACAGAGCATGGTGGTGCATACCTAGAATCCCAAAAGGCAGGAGGATCAGAGGTTCAAAGTCACTTGGCCACATAGTCAGTTCAAGACCAACCTGGGCTATATGAGATCCTGTCTCAAAAAAAAATAAATAAATAAATAAAGCCTCTGATTCTAATGGTAGAGGATCAGGTTGCTGATAGGAACTGTCCTAGACAGAAGAATTGGGAGAGTAGAAAACTATAATATACAGTCTCCAAGGCATCACAAAGCTGACAGGCAGGCGAAGAATAACCTGGCCCAGGTCAAGCGGTCAGATGGTCAGAGCCTGGGAGCCTAGGAGCCATTGATCCTCAGGGGTCTAGTGACTCCCTGAGTCAGAGGACCTTGAGAAGTCAGGTGGCGTTCCCTCCACAGCTACAGTCTAGGTCCTGGCCCCTGTGGTGTGCTGAGCGCCAGGCCTGAACTTTGCACAAGTCCAGTGACCCAGACAGACAGAGTCTGAGCTAGCAGTTGGCCAAGACCCTCCCTATTGGCTCTTGGGCAGCTTTGGTAGAGGGTTTGTTTCATCTTCTCTTTCTATGTTCTTTCTCCTTTATCGCTGTTTTAAGAACTTCCTTTTCTTTGGGTCTCATTTAGCGTCTCCGTTCCCTTTCTCCCCCTCCCTGTTATGTTGGTCTGCCTCCCCTTCTCTTCTACCCGCCATCTTTTCTCCCCCTTCCCCTTTTCTCCCTCCCTTTTCCCTCTCTCCCTTCCTCCTTTCTCTCCCTCTTCCCTTCCCTCCCTCCCTCTCTTTACCTTTCTTTCCTCTTCCCTTTCCCCTCCCTTCCTCTTTTCTGTTCTTCCACAGGTCACCGGCTCACCCTGCTCTTCCTCTCCCTCACTGCAGAGACTGTTCCCTGCTCTCACTGGCCAGGCAAGTTCCAGGGCCTCTGCATGGATCATAGGCGTCAGGTCACTCACCTGCAGACTAACAGTTGCTGTCTTTTTTCACTCTTCTCCAGTAGATTTCCCATCTGACTTTGTCAGTCTGATTTCAGGATTCCTGAGTATGATTCTTCAGCTTCTCAAACTCAGGTTGTCAGACTTAGCAGCCACCGTCTTAACCTACTGAGCCATCTCCTCAGTACCCTACATCAACCCCTTTTTTTAATTTAAATTAAATTTTGGCAATTTTCATACAATATAATTTGATTTTAGATCCGCTCCCTATCTGTAACCCCCCTTACTGCTCCCTGCCCAATTTAGTGTACTGTAATATATATATATATATATATATATATATAT
>NW_008356465.1:403059-408059 GCF_000622305.1 Nannospalax galili
CTCCCCCTGCCTCCCGCCCGATTTCATGTACAGTATCATATATAATATGACCTACAGAGTCGGATTTGTGTTCCCAAATGTCCTGCAGTGTGGATCCATCTGCTCCTGTAAGAAATTGTCTCTCCCCCTCCCAGTAGCCATCAGTTGCCAAAAGTTCCCTATGTTGGGCTGGGATTTCTTACCACTCCCCCATGCCTGTGCTGGGAATTTTAAAAAAGTTATTGAGCTTTTATACATTTCATACAACAGTTCTTAGTCAAATTTAGACCCTCTCCCCCATTGTTCTAGTTTGTTTCTCCATTGCTGTGGCAAAATACTCTGACCAATATCAACTTGGAGTCTAGTCAGCCTATCTAGGGACAGTTGGTAAGGCCTACTCTCCCTCACCCAGTAATGATCTCCAACAGTTCCTAGATTAGGGCTGACCTGCCACCATTTCCCTCGCTCTACCCTGGGCCCTTGTCTGATTGAGTTGGCATGGGGCCTGTGCTCAATGCCAGCACTGCCACAAGTTCACATGTGCAAGCGTCCAGTGGCCTGAAAGCCACTGTTCATGGCATCTCTCAGATGTACATTCTCTGTGTCTGATCAGTTGTGGGATTCTGCAGGCACCTCCATCTGTTGCAGAAAGAAGCTTCTTTGATGAGTGGTGTACAGTATACTTGTCTGTAAATATAAGGATTCCTATTTAACATATGGTAAGAAATTTCATTTGTCTAGAGCTATGAAAGAGATAGGGTTTTCTCTAGGATCTATGATCTCTCCCGCTATGTGTATTAAGCTGTATTTACAGTGCCACCCATGAGTTCACTCTCACTGAGAGGCTTTAAGTTCAATTGGATAGCTGTTGATGACCCCCAGATAACAGTGCTACCACTGCACAAACAGAAGTAGTTTGTGCTGGTCATTATGGTTATTAGGCTTTAGGGCTGGTCATTATGGTTATTAGGCTTTAGGGCTGGGTTGGACCATTGATGATTTTCTCCTTTAGCAGCTTGCAGGGTACCCTCCAGAACTGAGAGCTAAACTTCAGGTAGAAGGCTTCCAGTTCAGTTCCTGCTCCATTGCTCCAAGTCCTGTATCCAAAGTATGCTCTTGTCTTCAGCAGTAGGGTCTTATATTCCAGTTCTGGGAGATAACCAAGAGCTCTGGCAATAGTGTGTGTTATTTTTGGAGTCTCTTGAACCACTCTGACCAATGACTTGAAGGGAAATTTCTCCTGTCTGGCACTGTGTTCCTTGCCATACAGCCCCCAGGTGTACACATTGCACTAATGTTCAGATACAGTAGTGCATTTCTCAGGGAGTTTTGGAGACAACACATTTCCCTCCAGCTTCTCTAACCCCTCCAAGATCCACTCATCTCTCTTTCCCCCTCATCCGACCTCCCTCCTCCCTCCCTGGTCCAAGTGTCCCCATTATCCCCTCCCTCCCCCCAATAACACATGCCTCCTGCCATCCCCCTTTCTCCTGAGTCCTTCCTCCCTGACCATGAACCCTTGCATGTCCCTCCCTCCTCTCCCCCCCAACATCTGTTCCCTACTATTCTATTCCCCTCTTTCAGGTTCTTTCTTTTCCTTTACCTTCACGTTTCCTTTCCATTTTCCTGGGTCCTGCTGTTACATCAGGATACATACTTACATATAAGGGATTGGCGTTATAGTCCGCAAATGAGGGAGAACATATGCCGCTTGCTTTTCTGCGTTTGTGTTACTTCACTTAGTATAACAGTCTCTAGTTCCATCCATTTACCAGAGTCCTAGGTGGGCCGGTCTGTCAGGCAGGCAGGAGCCAGGGGAAGATAGGGGTGGGGTACACTGGAAGAGGTATTTAGCAATCTATGCTGTGGGGGGGTTGCTAGTCTGGGTTAGAAAGCTAGTCCAGGGATCTGGGTGCAGAGGAATTGGAGTGGGCCTGGGTCCAAGGCTGGCAGAGGGCAGAGTGGGGGTGGAGTCTGTGCTGGGATTTTGTCAGGTTTGAGCTTGCATGGGACTTGTGCATGCTGTTGCTATTGCTGTGTGTGCATGAGTAATTGACCAGCTGTCTGGAAAACTGTTTCCTTGTGGTCATCCACCACCTCTGGCTCTTACAATCTTTCTGCCTCATCTTCCACAATAATCTCTGAGCCTTGGGAGGCAGATGTTTGATGTAGCTGTCCTATTCAGGATAAGCACTCTGCAGCCTCTTGTTCTCTGCACATTGGCCAGTTGTGGGTTTCTGTGTTAATCACCATCTACTGCATAAGGAAACTTCTCTGGTGAGAGTTGAGAGATGCATTCATCTTACGTATAGAGGTTGCACTGAAGATGTGTCATAGGGCTAAGCATCTCACAGACACTTTTTCTCTGCATTTGATCAGTTGTGGAACTCTCCTACCTCAATTCTTAATACAAGTTATTTATTCTAAGTTTATATAATTTGATTTTTGGTATTGACCATGTTTAATAATCAGCTTTTGAGATTCCTAAATATGTAATAAATGGATCCTATATTCCAGTATGTGTTAGCTCCTGTGCACTGTGGGATCAGATGCTCACAGTAAGCATATACAAGACAGCCACTGAATGCCACACCAATACATCTGCCAGGGTTTACAAACTGGGTAAATTCTGCTGCATGCAACACACTAAATTCAATTACTCTAAATTCAACTATAAAAACGGGAGTTGGGGAGATGGCTCAGTGGGCAAAGTTCTTACTGTGCAAATGTGAGGACATGAGTCAGGATCCCTAGCACCTGTGTAAAAGCTGTCCATGGTGGCATGTGCCTATAACCCCAGCAATGGGGAGGTAGAGCCAGGAGGATCCAAGTGGCTGGCAGTTTGGCTGAATCGGTGAGATCTAAGTTCAGTGATAGACCCTATCTAAAAAAAATAAAGTCAAAACAATAGAGGAAGACACCTAATATTGACACTTGACCTCTACATGTACCCACATGGCAAACGTACCTCCACACACACCACACACACCACACCACCACCACCACCACCACCACCACCACCACCCAAGCTGTCTAGCTGGGTAGTATGCCTCAAGGAGCCTCAGACTGAGCCTGGGAAGGCACAGTCAAGCAGGGTTGTCTGTCTTTCTGAGTCACCAAACCCCATGCAATAACTGCAACTTCTGCCTCCTTAAGTCTCAGAAACCGTAATGGTCCTGATGGCATCTCGGGGTTCAGGAACAAGTTCATTGTCTCTCTCAACCAATTAATTAAAAGGCAAGAAAAAGGTTTTCTGGAAATATTTGGGGAGTCCCAGCAGAGCCATCATATGACACCTGGGCAATCAGGGTCCCCTCTTGGAGTTCTGAGTCTCATTAATAAAAGAATTTAAGAGAAGATGTGAATAGAAGCTTGAGGACAAAGAATGGAATCAAATGGAAGTTCAGGTTAAATTTATTAGGGTTTAAAAGGAAAACCCCAGGGCAGACAAGCTGTAACTCTCACAGCTACCTGAAAGGGGAGGAGAATGGAGCAGAGAAGGAACAAAAGCCAGCTGCTTGAGATACTGGGGCCAGCCACCTGGGACAGGCAGCCACATGGGGGAGGAGGGCTTTGGAAAAAGAGCAAAGAAGCCCAGTGTCAGAGAGTTAAAAAGCATAGTTAGAGGCTGGCTAGCATCAGAGAGGAAAAAAACAGAAGAGAAGAAAAATGAAGTTATGCCTTTCTAAGGAAAGGCAGGTGAACCTCATGGTGGCTCAGCTTGTAGGGGTTGAACTAGGGGATGGGAATTCTGGGAAGGAAAAGCACATTATCTTAAGGCGAACCCACTTTCCTAGGGGTGGTCCCCTAGCCATGTCCCTTACCACCCCATTGGCGTGACCCTTGACAGAGGAGGCAAGGGCAAGTCTCTACCTATTGGTATAGCCCACTGTGAAGTCTCTCTAGGAAAAGGAATAAAATTGTAGCCCTGGGAAGAAATCAGAGTAAGAGGGTAGAAACAGAAAACAGAATTGGAATAGAGATCCAGAAGAAGCCAATTAAGATCTAGCATCACCATGTGGGTAAATATTTACCTCACACACAGGATGCCACTGTCATCCCTTGGAAGATGAGAGGGAGAGATTTGCCTGTCCTTAAATGCTTAAAACAGTCAAGGTCTGCTGACAGATTGGTTTCAGGGTTTTAATGAGATGTTTAGAAGAGTTTGAGTTTGTAAGCAATGTTTGAGATCAGATGGGCCTCGGAGTTGAGTGGAGCAGGAGAGGCGAGTTGTGGGGCCATGAAAGCCATGGAGGTCGTGTGCAGCCACTGGACCATGGAGGCAAGGTATAGAAGCAGGTCAGGATGGATAAACAGTTGGACAGATGGACAGCAGTTTAAGCAGGTCATGTCAGCAGTAGAGACCCAGTTGAACTAAAGCCCCAAGGACAATCAGGATGTCTTTGCCTCTGATGTGCACACATCAAAGCATTAAATGGCCTCCTCTTTATGGGGTCCAGGCAAGGGTGTCCAGGGAATCTGACACCCTCTTCCCTTTTCAGGCATCTCCACTCACATATACATACTCGCACACAAAGACACATACATATAAATAAAAACAAAAAAGAAATAAAATCCCACCAGAAAAGTCAGGCCTTAGAATTTTTCATGCACAGCCGCCCTACTAAGCACGAACACCCTTGCCATCTGTTTAGCCATCAACCCTGCAACTCGCAGCCTCGCTCTGCACCTCCAGCAGCTCTCCAGTATTATTCGTTATTTAACCACAGTCACTGTCTTTGCATCTGTCTGCTCTCTGCCTCTGCCTCTGAACCCCTTGAACCCTGATGCAGACTCTTCAACCCTTCTGTAGCCATTCTGTAACCTACATGTATACATGTAGCTAGACATAATTACTATGTGTTGTGTAATGGGTGATCTGAGAGTTAACATTAGCAATTAAGATCAGAATAAAAGAACCTGGGCTAAAGAGGTGGCTCAGCAGTTAAAAGTGCTTTCTGCTTAATCATGAAGGCCAGAGTTTGGATCCCAGCACCTACATTAAGTAGCTCACAAACCCT